>NC_091825.1:149105344-149410344 GCF_038994185.2 Dermacentor albipictus | reverse complement strand
GAAATTTTGAAGCCATGCTGTTAGAGTGAGGCTGAAGTGTTAGATCCGAACTTACAGTGCTCACATAAAGCTGCCGTGTGCTTAAGCGTCGTGTTGTACGATGTCTGTAAACAGGGTGACACTCTTGTCATCTTTAAGCGCGTTAGGCCATACAACTGGTTCCGACAGGATGGCTTTTGTGGCAAAGCAAGCTCTCACAAAGTTTGATCGCGCACCATGGACCACCGGTTGCTACTCTGTGCAAATATGTAGACAACGAGCGGTTGCATTTGAAACTCGCTTACGAGTGTAAATTGAAGAAGAGAAATGATAATTTAATGGAAATGAATGTGGATAAAGAACACCTCGCCGCAGGAGGCGAACGATCCCACGTCTTCGCATTACGCGTGCGATGCTCTACCAGTTGAGCTACCGCGGCGCCGTTTTTCCATCCACTTTGTGGGGTATCTATGTTTTACTAGTAAAACTGACCTTAGGAATGTTAGCCAGTGCCCCCACTCACAAGCGTATTAGGCGCCTGTGGAACATCCTTTCTGCCGCAGGACTCATGAGTACGTGATCTTTTTGGGTGAAGGCGACTGTTCAATAAACCCACACATTCTACTCGAAGGCATCAATGTTGCCGGATTATAGACCCTCGTTATGTAATGAACGATAAGAGAGGGAACCGATGGATCCGATTTTATGCGAAGCATATTACGAGGGCTCAACCCAGCTCCTCAGGCGCGGCGGTGACCATGAAATCACGTGACACCGTGACGTCACGACAGAGGAGAAGTGGCTTTGGCTCAACTCTTGCAAGACGGGCTGGGTGGGAATCGAACCAGGGTCTCCGGAGTGTGGGACGGAGACGCTACCACTGAGCCACGAGTACAACGCTTCAAAGCGGTACAAAAGCGCCTCTAGTGAATGCGGTGTTGCCTTAGAAACGCGCTGTTTCTAAGGCGTGCGTCTCTTGCTCAGGCGCACATTTCGTTGCCGCGCCGAACGCTGCTTTGCTCGACGCTCACCGCGTCCAATGCGGGGCGCGTAGTCGCTGCCCTGTAGCCCATTGTCTTACACCCCTTGGCGGGTCGACGGGAACGCTGTCGCGTTCCACTCTTGAAGGCGAAGAAGTAATGCATGAGTTGTTTCTTCGTCTAGCCGAACCAAATATAGCCAAGCAACAGCAGTTCACCAGGCTAAACAGTGGTTCAACAAGTAAAATAAAGGCTAGTATGCTTCGCATCCTGGGCTTAACCTTACCTAAGCCACAGCCATTTTTTATTAATCATATCTTAAGAAACCAACAAGGACACCAATGACAACAAAGGGGGAATACTTGTACTTACTAACTGAAATAAAGAAATGATAATTTGATATAAATGAAAATGACTAAATAACTTGCCGCAGGTCGCCGTTTATATATATATATATATATATATATATATATATATATATATATATATATATATATATATATATATATATATATATATATATATATATATATATATATATATAAAGTGGCCCGCAACCACTTGTCCCAGCGGTGAAGTTTTAAAAGAACACGCGTTACTGCCCCGGTGGGTCGTGCGCCGTGCGCAAACAACTTCTCGCGGTGCTCCAGATTGACGAAAATCGACGAGACGGAAGCAATAGTAATAATAACGACGACCAGTGACACCGTTCTCCACATTTCATTACCCGCTCGCGCGCCTCGGGGTGTTTGCCTCGTGCACGAGAGGCTCCGTACGACACGCGCCGCGTCAAAGACGACGCCGACACCAGACACGCCATTTACGACGCCGCTCGATTCAGCCTCGCTCGTATAGCGAGTCGCTCGTGCTTCCGTTTCCGCTTTTCAACTTTTTTTTTATGCATATAAAGCCTGTTAGTCGTATGCTTGACTGGAACCAACGTGCACAACGAGAAACGAGACGCAGAGAGGGAGAGAGATTAAATTCCTGAAACCCGAGCAGCGGCAGACTTCAAGTGAAGACGGATTGACGATTCCCTAGGGTTTTGCGGCGGCAGGCGAAACGAGGCGCTTAGACGTACCACCCGGGAGGGATTTTCGGCCGATCGAACAGCGCGGAACCGTAAAAAAAGAAAATCAGTTTCACTGCTGCGCGCTCTGGAATTGTGCAAGCAAAATTTTAAGTGAAAAGAAGCGGGAAGAAGAAAGGGAGAACGGGGTGAATCCCTTAGAGGCAAAAAGACCGCGACGACGAAAAGGTTCCCGAGTCAAGAAACGGGAGGAGACGGCGCAGGCATCGCGAAAACGAACGGCGAATCGCCGAGAGCCGTCAACAAAGAGACCGAAACGTAGACCAGTCCAGAAAAAAAAGAAGAAAGGCTTCTGCTCATGACAGGTGCATATTCCGCCGTTGGGAGCTTCCAGTTGCTTTCAGAAGAAAGGCTTATCCTACCCTGCGGGAACAGAAAAACCGTGCAGGGTCTGCGGGAGCCATTGAAAGTGAGCTTCGGGGGCAAATCAAGGGCTCGGAGATCGCAGATCCCGTCGCATGCAGATCCAAATACGCTGTGGCCGCCCAGTGCCTGTGCGATTGCGTGCCACCAGCGGCCGTCTTGATGCTACTATCAGTGCGAGGTGGTGTTACCACTGTTATAACGTCGCTTATTCTTTATAGTGGAGCCCACTGTGACTTGTTGCCATCGTGGCTGGCGTGTGAAACTGCCAGTCGTAGTGCCCATCGTACCTGATAATGTGACTTAATGTGACTGCTCTCCTCGCCGAGCGATGACGTTATCGCGCGCGCCGGCAACGCTTCACCGTAGCTTGCCTCGCCGCGCCGTACGGAGACCGCGCATGCGCACATGCGAATCTAAGCTGTGACGTCACCACGGGGGTATAAAAGCAACTCCTCCCTCCCCTACCCCCCACCCCCCGCCGCGCCAACAGCCGGGTGTGCGACGAAGAGAGAGATGGGGCGACAGAAGAAGGGCGTCACTCCCGAAGAGGAGGAAGCGCGGCGCCGAAAGCCGCCGCGCCGCTACACGAGAACGGATGCGACGACGTCGGTCCCATCCCGAATATCACGCCGGTGAAGCGGCGGCGAAGCGTCAGCGAGTTGCAGAAGATTCGGAGTTACGAGCTCGCGTTACCGAGCAAAAGTGTGCGTGCAACCAGACGCGTCGACGAAACGATTCGGGCCCGCGAGTCGTGGCGAACTTTCAGCGGCAAGTTCAGAAATCCATGCGAACGCGTTCTTCGGGGTAGCAAGTCGGTATGTAAATAACACCTCGGTTCTTTTCAGGCATGTCTTGTCGCAGAAGAAACCACGCATAAACTTAGCCGAACCAATAATAACTTAGGTGGGGCCGCCAGCTTCGCTGTTTGCCCAGTCTTCGCGCCACTGGTGCGAAGCTGCCCCAAATTTGTTCAGGTGATATACTGTCAGCCCCGTATTCAACTCCATCTTAAGGCGTTCTCGCACTGCTGGACTGCGTTCACCCAGCTTGCGCGCCACGTTTAAGGGGGTGTGCGCGCTCTCGGCTTGTGCGACAACTGCCTCAGTCGTTTTATTGGACCTTGCGAAATTATTGAGCAGACATCCGCCGTTAGCTATCGGTCCTCTATTGTTCGTGCTTCTTCCGACCGTCGTTGCCGTGGAACAGAGACAGTGCATGTATCTCGTTTAAAACCATATACTCGGTGCATTTCATAATACTCGCACGCGGCCAAGCGCCCGCTTCCGCTGCGAGGGCGAATTAGCGTGAGCGCAATATGCGGCTGTGACTTCCACCTTCCTCATTTATAGGTAGCGTCATCGCGCGCAAATATTTTTCCTCTGCACATACTATCATTCGCGCACGTTGTGTGGTCTTCGTCGCGCTAGCTCGGGCTCGGCAAGAATAAAGCCGTTCCTCGTAAGTGGTGTAAGTAGCGCGAACAGCATTTACTCATACAAGCATTTAACTCCATGTTAAGCACATCTCGCACTCCGATGACTATAGCATACATTAGAAAGCGGATAGTAAAATATTCTAGTTAAATACGGTACATACAGTTACTACACAACGAAAGGAATTGCACTCTTATCCTTTGTTCTCTGGGTGCAGTAGTGTCAGAGTGCCCCTGACCATTGCGCGACTATACAGGTAGCGTATGCACTATTCAGAGTAGCATGGCATGGTGCGACTGCTTATTGTGTTTGACCTGTGCCCGCGCGGCTAGGATATAGCTCGCGTAGCGACTAGTATATAGTGTGGCGTAGTAGGACAGGAGCAGCAACGTGCTCATCGCAGCGCGACGGACTGTGGTCGGTCCTTGTTGTCACAGTTACGGCGCTCGACAATTGCGAAGCAGCATCCTTGCGCGCCATCTGAGTTGTGTATAGTTGGCTATCGGTTACCTGAGCGCGGCTTTATATTTTGCAATGCTGCACCGTTTTCGTGAGCTCGATCCCGGAGAAGTTTGGTTAGAGTAACAAAGGAAGAAGGACGGAAAAAATAGGAAGGGAGAGGATGAAAGGAACAAGGAGAGGAGGTGTGTCGTCAAAGGATAACGACTCCGAAATGGGAAAATAAAGACCTCATTTGGAAAGAATGGAAAGAAAGGAAGTCATGCTGAGGGTATTGCAGTGGCCTCGCTAAGAGCTTCTGACGCACAACAAAGGAGTCCTGTCGGGATCATAAGTGAACCCCTTCAGGTCGTTAACGAAGATTGAAATGGAGCAGGTGAACCGAATTCTGCTAAACTAAATATCACAATATTCTCTAAACAATCCCTTATACGAGGGAGGAAATGAGGGAATTATCGAACGACGTACTCGATGCTTCTTAGATAAAGAGAATAAATACATAGACAAATTTTGAGCCCGCACCGCCCCCCGGTCCTCTCTTTGCCTCTTTTGTTGTGGTTTTCCTTCTTTCTTTTTCTCTTTCTTTCTTTCTTTCTTTGTTCTTTTTTTTGTACTCTGTGTTGCGCTGTATTTCGCCACTCGGGCTGCTTTCATGAACTTGCAGGTTGCAAAAAATGAGGCATGGTCCAAGTTCTCCAGTTGCGCTGGGAAACCTCTAACAGAAGAAACTTGTAAACGTGATCGTTGCTTGTAAAAAATAAAAAATAAATAAATAAGGAAAGGAAATGTGGTAGGCATTATTTTGTTATTACTGCTAAATTTGCGCGTAGGACGAGGCTACTCCTTTTAGCAACTGCTTTGACCAACCGCGCCACTGCCGGTTCACTGTAACCCACCAAAAATAACTTAGAAGCGTGCAGGAGCGGTCGACTGCATCGCCACCGAGCCCACATAAAGCGCGGCTTGACAGAGACACGCTGTCGCTGACAAGTGCGACAACACCGCGTTGTCGCCAGCGCTGACAAAAAGCGGCCGCGTCCCCCCCCCCTTTCCCTGCCTCCCTCCCTCCTCCTTTCTCGTGCTCCCGCAAGCCCACACGACGTGACGTGTTGGCGACGCTCTTTTGTCTCCAGCACGTTTCTTGCTATGTTGGGCGACTACGCTCTGCCCGTTCTAATAACGTGCACCACTGCTAAAGGTACGCACATTACAAAATAAAAATGAGATTGTACACGCTATAGACACACTGTAAGCTTCTCGTGTAATGTGTCGCATTGTTTTTAGACTCGTGCATTAGACCATACACGAAGCATGTTTGCTCTTTTCTTATTTCGTTCTTCTTCCTCCATTATTTCGGCTAAAGTGACGTTGTGCACGATCTGTCGCAAAATGTTTTCACAAGAACTGTTGCGGAATCTGCACACAGTTAAGCGCTGTTTGCCTGTGCTTCACTGTTATGTGCTGTTGAAGATTTTTTTTTTTTTTGCCTCTCTGCTGCAGCTACAAGGGTGTCACGGTGTAGCCAGGTAGGCGTTCGCTTTTAGCCTTGGCCCCGACGTTATAAGATTGCCTTAAATAAACAAACAAAAAATATAGACCGTTTGCAGAAAAAGCTTAACTAGCCTATGATCAGCCTTAACAGCCTATTTGTAAGCCTCTTGATCACACTAGAACACTAGTCAGTGTTCTAGTGTGATCAAGAGGCTTACAAATAGGCTGTTTTCTGGCGGTGTGTAGGTTGTACTAAATAATAACCGAAAAGCTCAAGGGTATAGATTTTTCAGGCTTTCTGTAGATAGTCGTAATACTTGTAAGAAAGGTGTCCATATACAGTTTCACAGAGCGTCTACAGAAATTATTTTTATAAGTATATAGATATGACAGAAGCATGCTAAGTTATGTACAGACAAACCTCTCCGCGCGTTATTAATTGTGTCGCGAGTATACTTGCGGCGCCCAATTGTGGCTGGCTGATAACGATCGATAGCTGGCTGCAAGACAGCGTCTCCTAAAAAAATATTACTTCGCACTCGGCTGAGTTTTATAACGGGCAGGGCGCAGTCGCCCAACATAGCAAGAAACATGCTGGGGACAAAAGAGCGTCGCCAACAACACGTCACGTCGTGTGGCCTTGCGGGAGCATGAGAAAGGAGGAGGGACGTTTTAGGTAGTGAAAGCCTCGGCAGTATTTAATGCCAGTCATCTTTGTGAAGCACCAGTTAAAGAGCGTAAACCTAGGCCGGTTTGCTGGCGAACCACAATAACCAGCACACGGTAATACATTTTAATAGCGCTACTTTACATTTAACTGACTTCATATTGGCTTACAGTTTTAAGCAATATATATTTCAGACAGCCCCTTGATTGTCAGTGTTAGCAGGAACCAACTGTACCGGTACCGCACTGGCACTGCCAATGGCGATTGAGCCCGATCTGGATAAAAAAATTTCGATCACGATTAACCCTTTGCATAAGCTCGAGGAAGGCGTCCAGTGGGGCTCGTAGATTTCAATAGCCTTCAGTTTCGATGCTCATTGAAAGCATGCGCGTGACAGTGGTGCTAGGTTACCACCCAATCGCGAACGTCAGTTTCGTTGGAACAACTCTGCGAGTGCATATTTCTAAACAGATTGACACCTTGGATCTAGTCTCCACAACACTGCACGGTTTTCGTGTTGCGGGCATCACATACCGGCAGAGTCCCAAGCCCATGTGTATATATATATATATATATATATATTATCCTCGGCGGCCGCATCAGCCGGAAAGAGGAAAGAACAAAGAAGGCGAGGCAAAGCACACTTCGAAACAATTGCGAGGTGAAGCTATGTGGCCGCCGCTCTTTGTGTATACAACGCACTCGCGGCACCGCAACAGGGCAGAATCTCTCGACGGCGCGCTCGTGGGCGCCGTCCATTGTTTGGCTTTCCCGCGGCACAGCCGGGTACTGCGGCCGGTACTCGCGCAGTGGCCGCAGGCTTCTCGGCAAGCGTGGCTCTTCTTCGCCGAGCGAACTGCGCTCTTCAATTTGACTGCGGGTGATGCACTCGGAGCAAGTGTGCGAAAGAAGGACCGCAGAGACAGCGCGCTCGCTGTTTCTCTCTTCTCGTTGTTCTTTGTTGCCTTTTCAACGAAAAAAGAAGGGGGCCGCACCTCGCGGCTGCGTGAACTGGCTTCTTCTATCAATGCGCCGAGTCGCGCTAATATCACCGGGCGTGGGCGGTGCTCCACGCCCGCTTTTGGCCGAGGCGGCGCCTGTATGGCGGCGCTCGTGGTCGCGGGCTCTTATTTGGAAGGAAATCCGCGTGTGTCTCGAAGTTTATGAAGACGCCTGTCTGTTGGCTTTCTTTCTTTCCTTCTTTCTTTCTTCCTTTCTTTCTTCTTACTGCACATCTCTCGAGAGCTCGAGGAATCGTGGAATTCCGTGGACATCTTCGACCTATACTGAAGCCGCGACGCGCGACGAAAGAACTCTCGCCTTTTTGCACACGGAGGCCAACAATCCGATTGGAGGGTATGCCAAAGAGAGCGTTGTATGTGAAATCAAAGCGAGAAGAAAAGAAAGAAGAAACAACGAATACTGGATTTTTTCATGTCCATTTAACGAGTCTTGCGGCGAAATTCAGGTATACGGTAGCGAAGATAGAGTGACGTTGCGTCTACAGGCTTTCTGCGCTATAACTTTTTCGACGTGCTCTTGCAGCCGTGAACCTTCTTGTCTGGTGTTTTATCCGGGTTTCCACGCCCGCTTTCACAAACGACGGTCACTCCGAAAGTGGTAATACGGCATACGGACAGGCAGAATAAGTTCTCTAGTAGGGACTTTATTTAGCCTGTGCCCGGTCGCGTTCGCTCTGTGACCACGGGGTCCTGCTACTTTTCACGGGTTCGCGGGTTCGATTCTTGACAACGGCGGCGGTCTTCTCATGGGAGCGAAATGCACAGACGCTCCTGTACATACATTTCGATGCACGTGAAATAACTCCAGGTTGTCAATGTTAACCTGGACACCTCCACCACGGCGTCTGTCATGGCCAAAGTTTTGCTTAGTTAAAAGTTAAACTCAATCAATCAATTGAGCATGTCTGTATTACAACTCACGGAACGCCCGAATAGAAGACACATCGTCACGTATCAGCGCTGGTGACGCCATATTTTGACGCTCTGTGTTAACGCTCTGTGATTGTGACGGCAATCACAGAACGCAGAATTATCTTCAAAATCAACTATCAATTGTAATATTCAACCAAAATCAATCATCATCTTTGAACGCAGAATTATATCACTGCAATGGCAGAATGACTATCTACGAAGGGCGCACAGAAAGTAAGTTCCGATTAATTTTTAACGGAGCACGAGAAAATCAATATTTGTATTGTTACATAGGGCTACACATAAGCTTTATTTTTCTTCATTTTTTATATAGAGCATCCGTATTTAGGAATTTCTCGTCGCACAGTATTAAGTTCAGTACGCTGGTATTATGCTATAGTAATCTGCAGCCAGTGACTCAAATCAAGCAGAGCAGCTTGTCCACTGAAAAGGTTAGTGCGCTTCAATAACATTCCTCGGAGGGCATGTGAAGAAAAGCACGAAATGAATTGCAAGAAAGTTTTTAACACTGGAAGTCGCCGAAGAGCGTTAGTGAGCCGCAGTGACAAGCACCTCTGTCGATGCATTGCGCTACCTCGTATGTTCTGGAGCCCGTGCAAAGCGTTTAGTGGAGGAACGTATAAGAAAGGCGTTAAGGTCATTACGCAACCTAGAAAAGAATAAGTGAATGAACGCTGCCTTTAAAAACTTAAAGAAGGTGGAACACGGCACTGATATCTTCTCCTCTTTTCATTCCCAGACAACATGCTTCTGTCGGACCACCCTTTTACACGATTTTCATGCACACTAACAGTTTGATCCAGGCGCGCGGCGTAATAACGACACAAGAGGGCGTCCTTAATCCGATAAGGAAGAGGCTTTAGATAAGGATAGGAAGCGCCCTCTTCTGCCGTTATTACGGTGTGCGGCTGGATCGAACTTGGACGTCTCCTAGCGTGATTTCTCGCTCGTGGCTGCGTATCCAGAAGCCATCTCCTCTAAGCGCAATAGCGCCCACTAAAGGTAGAGCGAGAAGTAGTATCGAATAGGCACCGTTAGTGCACGATGCTCTACAGTTTGGTGTCGTTCACACTGCTGTATAATCCAAACTAGGAACGCTACCTAAACATCGTACATGTCGACGTGGGGTAGGAGAAGGGCGCAGTTATTGGGTAGAAGTTTCAGTGCGCGCCGAGTGGTTACACCAGCGAGAGCAGAAGTGACGAAGCGAAGCTTGGGCGCAGAAGCGCCGCTGCCATCTATCGTCTCTATTTTCGAGACAATGCACGGACAGGGTGGAAGAAATGCCGTGACGTCATCGGATTCCCACAGCACTGCCAGCCTCGCAGGGTGCGACGTCACGCGAGAAGTTTCTATCGCATTAATAGCGACGAAGTTACCATTCGAGTTGCCCTTGCTGATCTTTTGGCACAGTCCGAGAAATCTCTTCATCGGATCGCCAACCGACGCGAAAGTATTTACTCACGATCCATCTGGCGGCGTACTGTTGGCGCAGTCCGCATGTTGGCTTAGTCTTCAGGTCGCCTCTTTCTCCTTCTGTATCACTCCACCCGGTCGCAGTGACGTCAAATTAAAGCAGCTTGCGTTGACAGCGCCGTGTTTTCGAATGGCCTGACAATGAAGCGAGGCAAATCACCAGGCCTCTGACGGCCGGTAGCGAAATTAGGAAGCCGAGTCAACACGTCCAACTGTACATCCCTCGTCGTGTGTGTTTATCTACTGGTCCTTCCGTGCTGAAATTGACATCATCTGAGACTCTCCCGTGTCAACCGGCGCCCATACCCTACGCGGGATTTGTTTTTTTACGTTTTGGCCTCGTTGTTTCTGTGCGGTAACCAAGCATTCCGTACCGCTGAGGGAACTTCCACTATGCAATGTTGGGTTAACCTTAATATGACATGCACACGCTGCGAAAAAATGGAAACGTCACGTCATGAGGCACCATCCCGGCTTTGCCATTCCTTCATCCGAGCTACGTTCGAATCACCTTACGAGAGTATATTTAGGCACGACTAGAAGAAACCCCACTAGTGTGACGTTACCTTGTATATAGCCAAGATTAATATGTTGCTGAGATTACAATACTAAATTTATGCAGTTATTACGTGCCAAAGCTAAAATTATGCTGTGAGAGGCCGACTGAGGCTCTTTAAATCGCACCCAAAACTCGGTACCACGAAAGTTTTAATGGCGGACAGGTTTAATGGTTCACGGAAGGATCGTGATGCGAGTAGGTGTGTAACACTAACTATACTGAATCCGGTAATGGCCCATCAGTCTCATGAAGAAGAGGCTGTTTCTGCTAAACGGATAGAAATGAGCTGGAAATAAAACGCATTACAAAGCATCACAAAATTGTTTACATATATTACCAGCGCTGTAAAACATCATTATGTATTGTAGTCAAGCAACAAAATTGCCGCGGGATGGCCCGGTATTGCGCTGACTGTGGAGATTGGTTCACGCACTTCTACTTCAATGACTCCGAGATTTTGTCGTGCATCTTGGAGCAATGTCCTTGACAGCTGTAGCGGCAGGTGGCAGTTTAGCACCGTTGTGTTAAGGAGTCGTTGGATGTCTGTGCCACGCCCCGCTTTCGCACGCGGAAGAGGTGGCGAAAGAGAACAATGGCGGCAGCTTGGTACGAGCTACAGGTCCATTATAGTAGCACTGCATAAGTTTATTGAAGTGTCCAGCAGGTTAGCATGCAAAGAGTTTCCGATTGTGCACGGTGTGTATTTAATCTTTCTCTTATCAAAATTATGTTGCCCTTATGTTGTGCACTGTTCTACTTTGTTGATGTATTTTTTATTATTTGTTTTCGATGGGTGCACTTTTCATTGCCTCCAGTGTAGCCAATCACTCTCGTAGGTTTGAGCCATGATTTTGGGCCACAACAACAATGCAATGCACTGACGCAATGGCGGGCGCAATTTTATACGTATTTAATGTTGCACAGCTTCATGCGATATTGCTTAGAGTAAACATTTGAAAATGTGCGAGAGGCGATCTCCTTTCGAGAGGAAGAAAATTTACGGAGTGATGCGTCTAGCCGAGTCGTCTTCTTTTATGTAGGTGACGCTCCCTGGTGGCGGAGAAGCGGATACAGACGACTCTCTCTTTTCTTCTTTTTCCTAAACCTTTCGCTTTCTGCCACCGGTTTCGTCTAAATTCATTCACCTTGGCGCTGGTGTATGAATAAGCTGCAGAACGGAACGTCAGCCAATCATTTTAACTAGCGGGTATGAGGCTATAGGCACAGTATTGTCCAGGCGCAGTGTTCTCAATTTGCTGCAGCATCGACGATGTAGCTGAGCTAGATGTAAGATGTATTTCGCACATGCACTGAGGAGCCAAGCTGTGACGAGCATTTTTACCATTAGTCAAGTGTTGTGCTTTTGTGCGTGATGGCAAGTAGACAATGAAAAAAAAAACGTTAGTGGAGTAACTGAGAGGTAGAATCTTCAACTGGCGATCTCTGGGTCGATAGTTCCAATCCTCGCAAAACTCTGCGTCTTTATTTCTTTGGAAAATCCTGGCAAATCATTCTGACATTCCAGCAAGCGACACTGGCCGACGTCAAAACGACTAGGAGGTGAGCTGATAACACCAAGCGAAGCGCCTGCTCTCCCTCATAAATACCTGGCAACGCGATTTGAACCGTTATTTGCATGGCCGGCGTTATAGAGGTATAGTTGCATAACGTCCGCCGGCTCCGTCAATATCAGTCCCTGAAGAGGTGTTGTTGAGTTCCACCTTCATCGGAATTCGGCCGCAGCGACCGTGGTTTGTGGATCGTGGCAGAACATAGTGCGGCGCACACCTGCACTCTCTCCATCTCTCTCTTTTAAGCTGAGTAGAATGCGGTCTGTACAGGCGGAAGGTTCAGCCGACGCTTATCGTGAAATGTGAACTCTCTCGGCCAGTTTTCGCGTAACTCGAACACCGTCTAGAAATGGTGTTCGGGGCGGGACTGTTCGGCATTTGCGGCACGCGCGCAGCTTTTGCCTATGCCGTCAAAACAACTCGACGGTAAAGGCCGTCGCTGCAAGATGGCGTGGGTGCCTCGCACTGCGATTGGCAGACTCGCGCGTGTGGCTTTCACGAGAGCATACTACGTCATCGTAAATGGCATTAACTCCACCGTCTCGGCTAGCGGGGACGTCGCCCCCAAAAAGACGGCGGGGGAGGGAGTGCCTAAGTGCAGCGCAGACTTTGAAGTGGGCGCGCACGCGCAAGATCCCGCCAAGAAAGCACCTGAGTCCAATTACTCTGTCGAGTGCGCTCAAGAGCAGATATCCGCTCGACGACAGAAACTCGCCGAAGCTAAAAGATATGGGCCTTTCCAAACGGAGAAGAAACAGGAACGATCCTTATGCACCAGGTGCTCCAGCGACTGGCTGAACGAACATAAGATCAGAGCGGTTTGGCTTTTTTGGTCGCTTCCGAGTAACGTACACGTTTTTTTTTATTATTAAATGAAAAAAATAAAGTGAAGCCGGTTTCTATCGAAAAGCATGAAGAGAACCTCAAGCACCGAAATGAAGTACGGTTGAATAATTCTTACGAACGGATTGTATGGCGACGTTTCGTGGCTCCGCCCCGCCCCGTCTATAGTGAATAAGCTGAACTAGTATGCATGCTTTTCTTACTCCCTGAACTTACAAAAGCCTTCCTGAATAGACAAATGACCTCACATATGGGCACATTGGCAAAGCTTCATAATGGGAAGACGTCACGAAGGACTAAAGCATTTCTAATGAAATGCGGAAAAGCATTTCGCGCTATTTATTTATTTATTTATTTATTTATTTATTTATTTATTTATTTATTTATTTATTTTGGAAATGTTAACGAATATTATCTCACTGGCGTCTCCACAAAAATTAAGTAGTTTACGTTAGGGTCATTACAGAGCTTTTTCGATGCTTCGTTACCGCACGGGAAAGCCCCTTGACTACGAGGTAGTTCTTTCCGTACGGCGAAAACGGAGCAGGTTCATACGAAAACGATGCATGATTAAAACTCTTTATTAACGACGCATGACTAAAACTCTTTACTAGAAAGCAGTAGCAAACCGGATAACCCGTTCCCTTACTGTACGGGACTAAGTGTTCACAAGAACAGCGCTGCTTTTTGCGCATGCGCTGTGGTGTTCTTCCGCCACCACGGCGCAATGCATCTGTATAAGGTTCTGGTATACGGAGAAAACACTCTCCGTCCGCTTTGAGTGACGAAAGCATTACGTCTATAACGAGCGTTTGGGTGATGAAGAACGTCAACGAGGAAGCGAGAGGCAATTTATGTCTCGGTTCTCGTGGCACCGACTGTTTACTGCGCGTTTTCTGCATCCACTTCCCAAACATTATAAAGCTCAATCGTATCGCGTACTGTAACATCGGCATTATAACATCGATCTCAGATCTTTATCATGTACAGCACCTAATCTCATATTATTTCTGTTACACCATTTAGGTCTTTAGAAGACGAAGCCTTTCGTCGCGAGTTAACCTCGCATTTCCGCATAGGACACGTGTGTTTCTAACCACTTTCGTGGACTGATTCCGCGGATAATGCACTCTAAATATAAGTGCGCAACAGGGGCCACAAGGTATGTGATGACAATGATAATGGCGGTGACAACTGATGACACAAATTTGGAAGGCGATTTAACCTCTATTTGACGCCGATGAAACGTCGCATAAGCGCAGCTCTCACAACAACATCCCATTCGTACATCCGTTCTCACCCCCCCCCCTCTCCTCCCCCGACTCGCTCAGGCTTTCTTTCATCTACGTCAACTAGAGGTTGAGTCACCTTCGAATTTTATTCCTCCTGTCATTATCCGCGATGAGAAGTGAGGGCTCCTCAAGCTGTCACTGATGGGCTGTTGTTTTCATCTCCCTTCAGAGCGTAACGCAAAGAGCCAAATAAGATTACCAACACAACCGGCACAAATATCGCAGTGAAAGTTTGTTTCTCCCACGCCACACGTGTATGACGGAAAAGGGCACTTAAATGGAAAAGCGAGAGGCAAAGAAGGTGGCAGAGTGGCTCGTTCCCGTGGGTGCAGGCAGCAGGATGCTTGGTGTGTATAACTAATGGAACGGGCGGCAGTGAAGTCGAGTCACGCCAGCAGCCAACGCTGTCGGTGGTGCTTCGCTCAGCAGATGATGGGAAACCTTCGAATCGGCAGGAGGAGGGGCAATAATTTGATTTGCCGAGTGTTTCGTCACCGCTGGCTGCGTCACGAATGATTCCCTCGAAAAGGATTCATCATGTGCGCAGCCGTCGTGCGACAGTGGCCAGCAAAAAGAAAAAAAAAGGAGGGGGGGGGGGGAGTTACTAGGTTTGCACAAGGTTTGACCGCCGCGTCAATATGGAAATACCCCGCAACGAGCTGAAAATGTGTTCTTGCTGCGCTTGTCTATAGATTACGAACGGATCCACTTAGCGTGACAGTTGTCACTACTTTATCATTTTTTATCGATTTATGGCTTGTACCAAGACAGTTAATGGCTGCCAGTGTGTGCGCGCTTTTCCAGACAGTATATGGTTGTCACCGAAGCAGATGGCGCACTTCGCATAGCAACTTTCACACGTTATTTACTTTTATACCAATCCGATGTAATTATATACACTACAATAATCCACGTTGCCTATGGCGCGCAGAAGGAAGTACTGCGCACACTATAGTTTACACAAGATCCTTCGCTCATGCGCCTGAATTCTCGACGCCTCCATTAGGGGCGGTGCTCGTCGTTTTCCGCCCGGCGAGCACAGACTAATCCAGGCCTACACTGCACGTTGCGAAAATGAGTTTGCCTCAGCCGGATTGCGTTCGAGCGACACACTGTATTTGCGCAAGGATTTCGCCAACTTAAATTCCCATATCTCGCGCTGTAGGAGTGCCCGCTTGATAAGGGCTATCCTGGTTTCCCGAGTCCGAGCGAAGATTTAAACCGCCCATTTCTTTCTCTTTTTAACTGGAATAGAGAACACGCAACATATTAAAACAAGCGATCTACGCGTCTGTGTTGTGGGTCGCATGGCCAGCAGATGTACATAACGGAACCGACGTCTCACGTTGGTTGGGAGATGCAAAATGCAGGGAGGTTCTCCTGAAGATAAACATCAGGCCAACTTCCCTGCACTTAGGGATGGGTAAGAGGGAAAGAAATATCACGCATGCCTGTCAAGAAAAAGAAAAGCTCCTCGTTTTTCGATCGTGCCGTTGTCGCAGAGAAAAAAAAATTAAGTAACATGTTTGAAGCCTCTGAAGTGTATGTGTACTTAGCTGCCTGTTTCTATCTGAACCTTGCACTCGACACTCACCGCCTGTCTTCTTCGCCTTTCCTTTTCTTTTTCTCACGCAGGGCTTGGAGCTTGCCGTGATGGCAAAGCAGCCTACCTCAGCCTGCCGTCACCTAACCTTCAGACGGAGGTAAGAGCGAGCGTTGGCTCGTTTCTGATTACTTCATTCTCATTCATTAAAGACTATGTTTTGGCACATCCCAAGCTGATAAGCACACTGGGAGATTTCGCTACAAGGCAAATCTGCAAGGGATATTAGTATCTTCTGGAAGACGCTTAAGTGAGCTTACAGCACTCACGGCTTCCTTAAAAGCTCTGTCCGCTAGAAACATGGCTTCCATCGCATGAGCGCTGTGTTGTAAAAGGATTTAGCTGCATGGAAGCCACCGCCCTATGTGTACAGAGTACCGATCCTACACACCTGTATTTTAAGGTCAGCCGTGCCACTACTCCATCTTGCAGTGAGTGCTAAGAAGAGGGCGATATACAGAGAGCACATCATCTGGTTCTGCAAGCGCTTCCGTTTTGAACGGAGGAGGCTTCCGGACGGCACGAGACGAATTCGGTTCCTTCACGAACTTGTAGGACAGTTTTCCTTCAAGGAATAGAATGCCTTGTGAGCTACCTGCCTGTTTTTTCTTTCTTTCTTTCTTTCCTTTTTTTTTTCGCCGCTCTGAGGCAGCACATTGGAATTTCTAAATTCTAGATCAAAACTCTCATGCACTTACGTATACGCAACCCCCCCCCCTCCCCCCGCCCGTTTTTTTCCCACGCCCTTGGCGCGCTTTCGAATAAGAACTGCGAGCGCGCGCGGCTGGAATCGCAATTGAGTTTGGCATCGATCGCGCATAACGAAGCTCGCGGCCGCGTAAAGCCAACCACATACACCGTCCCGTCATACCTCAGCATGGCTCCGCCAAAAAACGTCACGCGCGACCTCTCGTGGGTTGTTCCTGTTTGAACGTTGGTGACACGGAAGATCCCGCAGTGTTCAGCTTCTGTTAGCGCGCTTGGGCGTGTTCGCTTCTGCAGACCGCTTGCCAACTTTTTTTCCAGTTGCTGAGCGACTGCACCGCCTTCCGCGTGTATTCGCTGTGCCGACACGCAACTCGTTCATCACTGCCAAAGACGTGATCTAATTTCGAACAAGAACTTGACACGCTCTCGCTAAAACCGTGCAATGCTGAGGAACCCGCGAAACGTCCCGAGTCAGTGACTGTTGCGAGAAAGAAACAAGCGCAGAACTTCGACGACTATTTTGTTGTTTCGATGTTACTCTTGTGAAGACTGGGTGCGAAGGCTAGATGCATTAGCGGGACATAGCCTCTAGGTAAAAGAGATAAAGAGAAAATAAACGAAGATATGAAAAAGGGTCAGTCGGTGCAAACGCCAAGAGGCATCTGTCAACGATCACTGTTTTTCACTCACTACCGCTGCTTACAGAAAGCGCCCCACTGCCTTATTCACGGACTTTTACCGCAATGTTAGCGAACGAAAACCTCACATTTCAGCGAGTGCAAGAGCTTCCACTATGGCGATTCAATGCGGAGGGAGAAACGTTCTTGTCTTCGCGTTGCATGAATGGAAAGTACAGGTAGTAAGTATACCGATGTGCTTAGTTGGGCCTATGGTTTCGATCACACTTATTGCTTCCTATTTGATCACCAGTTAAAATTGATTCGACGCGTGACGAATTAGTTACGCTACATTATTTAATTCAGATTCCCGTGCAAGTGCTATCACTAATTCTTGTCAGCACTTTGTTGAAAACGAACTCGTTTACAATATCAATTGGCGTGACTTTCTCTTTTTTTTAAACGAGCGCTACTTTCCGAAAATAAATTAATATTAAAGTCTGGAGTATTACGTGCCGAAACCTCGATTCGATTATGAAGCACGCCATAGTCAGGGACTCGGGAATAATTTTGACCACCTGCGGTTTTTAACGTGCGCCCAATGCACGGTAAACGGACGTTTTTTACATTTCACCCGCATCGAAATGCGGCCGCCGCAACCGGGATTTGATCCCGCCCCCTCGGGCTTAGTAACGCAACGCCTTAGACACTGTTACGAACTTCCAACCGGTGCCACCAGTGTTACGAACTTCCAACCGGTGCCACCAGTGTTACGACATCCAACCGGTGCCGCCAGTGTTACGAACTTTGCACCGCTGCACCACGATTACGGCTTTGTGGTCCCGTAGCGCTCGTCACCCGTTTCGTGACAGAGCGTTGGTAGCGAAGACTCCGAGCCTGGCGTCGATGAGAATAACAAAAGGGACTTTATACATTATATACAGGTTATCATACAGGACATGAACGGGTCGGCACTGGGGCCGAGTGCTCACAACAAACGCGACTGTTCTCGCACGACGACGTCCGGCGAAAACGCGTGACACATCTCACCCCAGTCGGGAGCGATACTCTCTCCCGGTGGGGTCGGCAGATCCTGTTTTCGAGCGGCGTGTCGCTGCTTTTATAATCCCCGAGGCCCATTGTCACTCAAACGGCCCAATACAAAGTCAGCACACGACGGTCGTCCGAGGGGTCCAACCAGCGACCGCGCTGGCCACTCGGTTCAAAGTTCGCGCGCGCGGTGACCTCCCGGCAAGGGAGGTGCGGCGCCGGGCCGTCGGGCACACGCGGACACGTCAAAACACGCTGCTCCGCCGAGGCTTCTCCCGCACGAAGGCGCAGCATCTTGACTTGTGAAGGGAGAATTATGGCGCTCGCAGGATAGATTCTGCATCTTGCAGATTCGGGATCCGGGCTTGTGGTAATGGCACAACAACACTCAATTACCAGGGTGGGTGTTACTTACCGAATACTGCCCAGCAGGCACGTACCCAGGATTCTGTTTCCAAGGGGAGGGGGGGGGGGCAACACAAGGTAACTTTTGTATGCAAATGAGGAGGCGGGGGCGTATCTTTAGTAGTACGAATGTGAATAACGCCCACCATTCGCCATGAAGAAGCGTAAACCCGCAAAAGAGAATTGAAATAAGGTGCATCTCACAGTTACACCTGTGAGATACGCCTCTCCTTTACTTGGCGAACAAGGAACCACGTCAAATGGACTCGCGCAGGAATATGGAGCAGAAAGAACACTGCCAAGGACAAGTAAACAAGCGAAAGGGTAAAATAAAGGTTACTACAGTAGAATACAACTTGAAAAAAGCAGCAGTTGGCCGCCAAGGCACACGAACCGCGCTGGGTTCTGTTACACTGCCAGCCAATCACAGAAGCAAACAAACTCGCGGTCATGCGGCCTTTTCGAAATGGCGTCAAGTCAAGTCAGTACTTGATACCTTCGGAGCGCCTGCTGTTCTTGAAGAGTCTTCTCACAAGCGGAAGCAATCACGTGTGCAGCAGACACGCACAAAGTGTATGGAGTCTGAGCATTTCACTCTTCAAAAGTCTGCGGTGCCATTCATTTCACTGCTGAACCCTTTTTACTCGTGAAACTTCACTGCCAACTGAAGTGAAACTTGACAATAGTTGCAGCGAAGCAAGCCTTTTATTTCAGTTCAATAACGAATTAGGCTTTGGCCATTGCACTATAATAGGCGAAGTAAACCTTTAAAATAACGCGCTAATAACTTTGTTTTTGTGGTTACCGCCTTATTTGGGTAACAGTAAAAGTTTGAAGTACGAATTAACTGCAGCCTCGCGGAGGAACAGTGGCTGGCGGTTTTTAGGGCTTGGGCGGCGCTTCACTGCCGACTCAAGCTGTATCCGTCCATAGTAGCGTTCTTCTTTAATTAGCTCTGGAAGAATTATTGGAAAATATATTTGCGGGACAATTACAATTCTTTTGAATCCCTCGTTCATTGCTCTGCCAAGTGCCAAAACCGACTCGTATTGTTATTTCAGAAGTTGCGCAACGATGCGTGGCCGCCAGTCCCGTTCAACCGCGTAGAGCGCAGGATGCTACGGTTGTAGGCGTACTGCGGCCACTGCCGAAGGTTAGAAAAACACCCACATAAACACATCATAGTGGCTACGTCAGACGGCTCGACCGATAACTGTAGAAGCGTCATTCAAAACACACGCAATTGTTCTCCAATTCCGGCGGTGTTTTCTCTATTTCCCTTCTAAATAAAAAGATAAAAATAAAAACGCTAAAACATCCACGCGATTTCTGCTCTGCAGAACGCATACCTGTTTTCAAAATCTTGGTCCAAGTTAGCTGGGACACCCTGTGTACATATATATATATATATATATATATATATATATATATATATATATATATATATATATATATATATATATATATATATATATATATATATATATATATATATATATATATATATATATATATATATATATATATATATATATATATTGTAAGGAAGATGACGAACGTGCGCGCAGTCAGCAGCATCGGCAGCATCAAGCGCGCAGCAGAAGCTCGTGCTCGGGGACTGTGCTCGGTGCATCGTAGAACCGGCGGTCGCTGCGAACCCGAATAAACCTCCTTTATAAGTGGTGGAGGTGCGGGGTAACGTTCCACTCTACCATCCTGGAACTCCGTTCTCGGACGCTACCCTCTGCCATACCGGACGCCGACCAGCAGACTCTTCCATCGCCACCCGTCCCTTGCGCTGGCACCGTTCGCCAGCGGGAGCCTCCCATCTTCAGCGGAACCGACGACAACGACGTCGAAGAGTGGCTGTCGTCCTACGAACGGGTGAGCGTTCACAACAAATGGAATGACTCGGACAAGCTGGCCTACGTCTCATGCTACCTCGCGGGCGTGGCCAGTCTCTGGTTCCGAAATCATGAAAGGGATATCCGAACGTGGTCGGCGCTCAAGCGGCGGTCCACGTGAACTTTTAAGCGATAGAGGCCGTGCCTTCTTATCTGAAGTCATCGAACAACTGCTTGCTGAATGCGCTATCGTTCATCGTAAATGCACTGCTTATCACCCACAGACTAACGGTACACCGGAACGCTTTAATCGAACTCTTGGTGACATGCTCGCCTTGTATGTCTCACCTGATCACTCTAATTGGGACCTAGTTCTTCCGTTTGTCACCTACGCCTACAACACCGCGACTCAGGCCACTACCGGATTCTCACCCTTTTACCTTCTTTACGGCCGTCATCCTTCGCACACCATCGACACCATTCTGCCCTACCGGCCGGACCCATCCGAATGCCTGCCTATCTCGGAAGCCGCCAGACAAGCAGAGGAATGTCGCCAGCTTGCCCGCCGATTCACCTCGGACGACCAGCACCGCCAAAAAGCCGTTCACGATGCCCAGAACTCGACTCCCACTTTCCTCCCAGGCGCTCTCGTCTGGTTGTTAGTGCCACACCGCACGCCTGGGCTCGCTTCAAAGCTCCTTCCGAAGTACGACGGTCCATACCGCGTTCTCGAGAGAACATCAACCGTTAATTACCTGGTTGAGCCGCTAACGCCGCCGTCCGACGGGCGACGTCGTAACCGCGAAGTCGTTCACGTTCAGCGTCTCAAGCCGTACCACAATTCTACCGTCCTTCCAGAAAACTAAGTCGCCAGGATGGCTCCTTTATTTCCGCGGGGCCATTGTAAGGAAGATGCCGAACGTGCGCGCAGTCAGCAGCATCGGCAGCATAAAGCGCGCAGCAGAAGGTCGTGCTCGGGGACTGTGCTCGGTGCATCGTAGAACCGGCGGTCGCTGCGAACCCGAATAAACCTCCTTTATAATATATATATATATATATATATATATATATATATATATATATATATATATACTAAGGTCCTCTTCCTGAGTTAAAGCCGAATATCTGTTCTGTAACTTAATCCGAAATTCCTTTATTTTCGCTCTTATCGCTAACTCATTGATCCGCTTCTTATGTAGCAGTTTCTTCCGTTCCCTCCTCAAGTCTGGGCTAATTCGAGATCTTACCATCCTATGGTCACTGCAGCGCACCTTGCTGAGCACGTCACATCTTGTATGATGCCAGGGTTAGCGCAGAGTATAAGGTCTATTTCATTTCTAGTCTCGCCATTCGGGCTCCTTCACGTCCACTTTCGGTTATCCCGCTTGCGGAAGAAGGTATTCATTATCCGCAAATTATTGCGTTTTGCAAACTCTACTAATAACTCTCCGATGCTATTCCTATAACCTATGCCATACTGCCCCACTGACTTATCTCCAGCCTGCTTCTTGTCTACCCTGGCATTGAAGTCGCCCGTGCAGTATAGTGTATTTTGTTTTGACTTGCCCATCGCCGATTCCACGTCTTCATATAAGCTTTTGACTTCCTGGTCATCATGACTGGATGTAGGTGCGTAGACCTGTGCGACCTTCAATTTGTACCTCTCATTAGGTTTCACAACAAGACCTGCAACCCTCTCGTCAATGCTATAAAATTCCTGTATCTCACCAGCTATATCCTTATTGATCAGGAATCCGACTCCTAGTTTTCGTCTGTCCGCTAAGCCCCAGTAGCACAGGACGTGCCCGATTTTTAGCACTGTATATGTTTCATTTGTCCTCCTAACGTCATTGAGCCCTATTATATCCCGTTCAATACCCGCTAATTCCTTCACTAGCACTGCTAGACTCGCTTCACTAGATAACGTTCTAGAGTTAAGCGTTGCCAGGTTCAGATTCCAATGACGGCCTGTATGGATCCGGAGATTCTTAGCAGCCGCTTTATTCATATAGGAGGTTAGTACTGCACCAGGGTGACCAATCCTGCTCTGGTGATGGAGTGCGTTACCGGTTCTGGTCACCAGGATCAGGCCTCACTCCAGGCATGTTTATGCAATTTTATCAACACGCGTTTTTTTTTTTGCTTTGGTGGAAAATTGCGTGGCACTGGGATTTAAACAACGGTCCTCATGCACGCGAGGTGGATGCTGTACCTCTACGCCATCGCTGCATCTCTTTCTCCATATAAATGTGTGTGTGCGTGTGTGTGTGTGTGTGTGTGTGTGTGTGTGTGTGTGTGTGTGTGTGTGTGTGTGTGTGTGTGTGTGTGTGTGTGTGTGTGCGTGCGTGTGTGTGTGTGTGTGTGTGTTCAACAATCCATGTAGCATGGTTATTTAATCGCTCTGTCCGAAACAGCATGCGCACAGCCCAATCTCCAAGGCCGCCGTTTGGTGATGCAGTCACGTATGAAACAGTCCCTGCTAATACCAGCACCTCTGGACTAAGAAAAATCGTGCATTGCGCAGTAGCTTTCGCGATGGATTGGCGCTAGCTCGAGACTATTTAGTGCTGCATTGTTTTAACGGGATGAAGTACAGGGCAGGTATTCTTGCCACCAAGCGGATGACAAGGAAGAACCGCATTCTTTAGACGCTATTCCTAAATATATAGAAAAAAAAGCAAGGGAATGAAGCCACAAGTGACAATATAGATATGAGGCGTTCAGCGCCTACAACGCACGACGAAAAGAACATAAAATTCGCCTTCCGCTGATCGCTTCTTCTTTTCCAGACCTCGAAGGATGATTGCCGCGAAGGTGTCACCTGCGAGAGAGTAATCCCGCGACGGCGCTCCGAGTAATGAAAGCAAACTCGGCTTGTCCAGCGTTCCACGACGCTGACGTGGCACGCTTACGTCAGCACCTGCCAGGCTTGAAGACAAGGGCTCTGCAGGCCTTTTGGCAAACTAGTTTGCCCTGATTAACAGCTGTTGCGCGACGTAAGGCTGCAGGAAGGAAGAAAAGAGCGTGGCGTATATATAAGACGTCGGTTCGAAGCTGTCCCAAACAGGAGCAGCGCCAGCTCGTGGCATTTGCTAGCCTCTCTCGCTTGCCTTTTTTCTCTGAGCTGCCATTCTCTGGCTCCTTTCTCCGCCTTGCCCAGCGTGTGGTTCCAACGCTCATTTAGCCTTTACGGACAAGGACACGGGAAGGAAGGCCTGACGACATAGTGCCCTGCTTTGTCGCCTTCTTGCGTCCTTGTCTTTGGGATTCTTGAGAACCAACAAGCCAAACGAAACGTGCGGTTCACATGTCCTATGCTATAACAACCTGCAGTGGATGAGAAGTGTGGAGCATTGGTATTGGGCAGGCTAAACGTGTCCCCGGCATGCTCTATCATACCATACCCTTTTATTTTCAACATCTTTTTTTCTCTTCACGCTGGTTTCCTTAATACGAAGCCTTGAACAAAGCAAACTTTTATTCGTGCACACCAAACGGCTCTCCCGGCTAATGTCATGCTAAAAATACTCTGGGCGACGTGGGAGTCCCGGTCAGATTCTATTGAGAGCTAATGTTTCCCATTCTCCAAAGCGTGCAAAAAAAAAAAAAAGACGGGGGTGAGGGGGGGAGGGGAGGGTCTACGGCCGGAACGCCGAATACCCAATGCCACAGCAGTGGCAGCATTCGCCGCATTAGCTCGTGTTTTATTTCTCTCTTTTTCTTTTAATTTCTTTTTTCATGTCTCGCTTTGTGATAATTTGTTATTTGTTTTCGCTAACTTCAGGCAAGATTTCTGGACCGTACAGAAAGGGTGTGGTGTCCCCGTAAGGCTATTTCTTTGTCTCTCTCTTTCTTCAATGCAAAGCGGCGATTGCCGCCAGAAACAGCAGCTTCCGTTGCTAACGCTGGAACAAGCCTCTAAAAGAGCATACACGGCAGCCAGCAAGCTGCAGTGTTTGGAGAACGCCGAGAAAGCGTGCGATTGCGCGGGCGAGTGAGTAAGTGGAGTATGGCGGCAGAGTGGTGCGGGTGCGTGCTCGGACAATCGATACGCAATCGGCTTCGTTTCCCGCCTGTTACTCGAATCGAAAGAGGAAACCGCTTGCCGGGCGTATTTGTGTGTAGGAATGTGCGCCATTACCCCTTCAGCTCTGACAGCCGTTCCAGGCAGAGAGAGCTGATTAAAGTGTACGGGAGGGAAGGGCTTGGAATAATTTCTTTCAAGATAACAGTAATGGCGTTCCCTTCGAAAGCGCTAGTTTCGAAGCGACAAACGAAAGAATACTGGCAAGTGCTCAGTGGTGCTCATTTTCAGCCAGAAAATGGGCAAGAACTAAAGACGAGTGGCCCTCTCTGAGGTGCTACGAGTGCAAGAGGAACACGTGCTACGCTTTTGTGTCGAGGGGGAACCCACTTTGCCTCGCAAACCAAACACACGAGCGCGCCCCAAATGCAAAATGGAGAGCCCTGTTGCCTGCGGTAAGGTCAAGCTTATTACGCAGTCCCTACATGTCGGCCCCGGCTGGCATTCGTCTCGCCGTCGGAGCACAACGGGACACCCGCCTACAGGCAAGCTCACACATCCACGTGAGACGCAGCAGATTACGTTTGCACTGCAATCAGCGAAGACGGGCGCTTTTTTTCCTCGTCGCAAGTACACCACGATAAAGCTGCACGAAAGAAAGAGGGACTCGCGTTAGCTGCTATGATTATTCCCCGTTGATTACGCACGTTCCCACGCTATGCGTTACGCGGCGGGGTCTGAGTACTATACCACTCTGTGATTATACCTCTGCCTGCTTGCGTTGTCATCTCAGCGCAACGAATAAGTCAATAAACGCATTTCTCCGTGCGCCCAGATTGGCTATTTGCACGTCCCACTGAGAAGGGACCCACACTTATGCGATCCATATCCGCCTTCGGTTCTGAAGATGGACGAGACCGCGACGCCGTCGCATATATAGAGCATTACGCGATCACAATGCCGTACGGACACGCCGTTCTCGCATGTCCGCTATCATGTTTGCGATCCCGCGTACAAGCGAAATTGTTCGCCACTGCGCGCGACACGTGAGATCCGGCTCTGCAATGCGTGCATCATCCTGGAAGATGTGGTGCCCGATTCACGAGCCTCGTCCGCATGTACTGTCGTGATGTTAGGGCGCTTTTATATTTTTACGGGTCGGCGATCTCGATTGACCAGCGCATGGACAGCAAGCCCAACCGCGAGTCATTCTTACGTGCCGACGCTTTCGTGAATCCGACCTTCTCGCTCATATTCAACCATTAGGTAGGTGTGGTTAGGTTTCAGCGCCTAAGATACGCCCGCGGGGCGGCTTTCCGGACAAGCTAAAGCTCTCCATTAAGTTGTAGAACGGTAAGCTTTGCGAGTTGGTATGGTTGCATCGTAAATAATCAGCGCACGAACACACGTGCACAGACAAAGACGAATAGCACGACACTTCTCTAGACTCGTAACTAAAGCTTTATTATGAAAAAAACAATGATTAAATACGTTCTTAATGTACCACGTGGTGTACGCTGAAGCGTTTTCAAAACTTCGTATCTATATGGCCAATGTGAATGTCATCGTTGAAGGCTCCGCGTGAACTTTGATCGCCTGTAATCATTGGACATAAGCGTATGTCTTCCAGTGGAGGGGCGTTCTTGCGATAGCCGTGGCCGGGAAGCGAAACCACTGCCTCTTACCCAGTAGCAGAGTAAGACGTGCCGGAACCAGTGTCTGATTATTATGAGACACGCCGAAGTGGGGGACTCCGGGTGAGTTTCGGCCACCTGGGGTTCTTTAACGTGCGCGGCACACGAGCGTCTTCGCAATCCTCCCGCACCGGGGCGCGGCCGTGGGGCCGAACCCGCGACCTTGTGCTCAGCAGCGCAACGCCATATCCACTAGGCTATACCGCGGCGGGTAAAGCTATGTAGTGGCTGAGACAGCGAACAATACCCCATATATATATACCCCACAATACAGCGCGGTATTCACCGACAGCACAGGCACGCCGAGCACCCCGCGCAGCCGATCTTCGACCAGGCTGCGCGACCCTCAACGCCGACGCGCGCCTCGAGTCTACGTCGGCGGCGGCGACGCGTAACGAAATCCGCTGCAAGATCAGCGAGCCGAACGACGCACTAACATTCTCCGAACAGCGCTGCCTCGGCCGAATCGGCGCATACGCATGGCAACGTGTATAACGTCGAAGCGCGCGCTCTCCGACATTGGGTTATATGGGGATGACTTGTTTCCGGATCAACTTTCGTTCCGTTTCTTTCTTCTTATTATTTTTTTGTTATTGCCATCGTGCGGCGTATCGTTCCTTATATGCGCTTCGTGCCTTTAAATTGGCTCAGAAAGGGCACCGTCAAAGCGATGGAGTGAGCCGAGACGTGCTCCTATTCTGGGCACTGAACGCGCATAAACGAACGGTCGACCATGCGTGAAAACGGCGACGTCGCTGTGATATCGGGCCGCCTGAGAGTCTCGCGAAGCGGCTGCCATGTGCGACTCGCTCAAGGCTTATTGTTACCGAAGGAGACACCGTGCATGCGTTGAATATGAAATGCACATAGCTGAAACTATTGCGCCGCAGAAACGTCGCGAGACAGGACACGTGCGCCGCCTCTATATATAGCTGCTTTCGAAAGTATAATTTGGCGCTCTTCGGACGTAAAAAAAAAATAAAATGTCGAACGTTGCGATTTCATGAAGACACAAAAAGAGTTCGCCGGAATAACGCCATTTCCCTCAAAAGGCGGGGCATCGATTGCGATAGCAAATTAGCAGACAGCCATAGGAACTAAAAACAGCACTCTTATCGGCCGTATAAACTAGTAAACACTCGCTTGCTAACTAAAATAACAGTCATGGTGTCAGCGCGCACAGCAAACATGAACACATCGGACTCGATGACCGCGGACACTCGCTGTCAAAACGCTGGCATGAGAAAACGCGGCAGCAGCAGCGAGCGAAGTGCTATTCGTGCTGTCTATCCCTTCAACGCAAATTGAGCGCCGAGAAAACACAGCACGCCGACGCACCTGGACTCTGCCCCCAACGCAGATCGCTTTCACGATGCGGCGGCGCGACCGCGCGCAGCCGCCACATGCGCAGTTGCAGCCGGAGTACAACGTCGCCGCCCCCCCTCTTTCTCTCTCCCTTAAACCCGATGCCTACAAAAGTTGGGTTCCTCGCGCCCCACGGCAGATGGTGCACTTCCTCTCCGCTTCCGTCCCTTTCGCGCGGGCGAGCTTGAGCCGCCGATCGTCGTCTCCCCTCGCACGCTTTCACTCGCACATCAGAGGGCGCGCGGCGACGGTGTTATCGCCCTTGGACTTTATACGGAGCTGACGGAGCCTCACAGCAACGGCGACGGCAGAAATGCGCTTGGAGTGCCCATATAATTGCCATAGCAATAAAACAAGGGCACATATGAAGCATATTGATTCCCACTGCAACTAGTCATGTTCCAGTCTTTGGCGTCGTGTTCTTCGTCAAGCTCGCGACTGATAAGTTTCCTCTTTTATTTTTATTTTTTTCATTTATATGCGTCAATCAACATATACTCGATTGTTCAGTGTTACAAGAATGAGCCTGGCACTGCAAGGCCAACTTATAAAACGCAGTGTTAATTTATAGCACATTTCTTAACTCTCAAGCGTGCTCACTTCGTAAGGGTCAAGAGGAAACCGTGTCTCTTGCCAACCTATTAAAATATACATGAAGTGCAAGAAGTGCTCCCCTTGCGCGGCTCCTGAAACTATTTGAAAGAAATTTGTAATTAGAAGAAACAATATGAATTTCTTGCGACTATTCGAAGTTAACTGTGGTTAACGTAGAAAAGCAGCACACGGGCTATGAGAGCACCGTCTTGGGTCTCTCCGATTTACTATTTTAACCCACATAACTCCTCCGTCAGTGCGGGGTAACAAACCTCGATCTCTTTCTCTCTCTTCTGGCTAACCTCCCTGCAGTTTCCATCTCGTTTCTCTCTCTCTCTCTCTCTCTCTCTCGACCATGAGAATTTTTTTTTAAATATTCATTGTCTACCTATCCCAGGAGCACGAGGTCACGGGGTCGATTCCCGGCAGGGGCCGCCGCATTGCGATGGGCACAATATGCAACAACGCTTGTACACTCAGATACAGGTTCTCTCGTTTTGCCATTTCGTTGCGCTGAACGAAGGTGCAAGCGCGCTACACCATATAATGCGTAAAAAACTGGCAAACATCACAGCTCCCTAAATAATTTGCGGTAATATTTGGTTCCACGGTTCACCTTCGGTTTCAGTATACACAGGCCGTGTATGGGTCGCAACGTCATGATACACTGACTCGCGCCCACACGCGAGCTCAGGCAGAAAAGCAAAAGTAAGAAGAACGAACGCACGCGAGAGACTCGTTTGCTTCATTACGAGCAACTTCATCACGCCTAGCTTTACGGTTACACGACGTCATCGAATTTTGTTCTGCGTCGAGATGTCGCGATAGTGTCGACGACGCCATTGCCGACATTTGATGGACAACTTTAGTGCATCGAAATACCCCGCAGCTGTTCCCTAAACTTCATGGCCGCGAGATCCCTGCGGTAATGTTTCTTCAATCTCGCACATACGCGTGAGTAGGCCTTCAAGGAATGCCAGGGGGTTCGAGTTAATCCGGGCCCCCGCCTCCGCTTGTATAATATGGGGCGTCTCTCTCGCGGCGCCAGCTTTCGAGACCTCGCGGGCAGCGAGCGAACGCGTTCTCCCTCACTCTCGCGCAGGAGCAGGAGAGCAGCATCGTGTTCAAGAAGCTGTCTAAGCCAGAGGAAGAAGAGGATGAGCAGGACGAGTTCGTCGAGCCGCCGGCCTCGGCTCTGCACAGGAGGCAGGCGCTCGTCCCGCCAAAGGTGTGTACACGCTACTCGAGCCACGTTCAGATAATCATGAGTAACCAATTTTCTTTTTATCAACCATTACCTTCGTATCCGTTTTGTTACGTTACAGAATGATTTATTTATGTATCTTTATTTTTTATTTCTATTATTCATGTGTGTTTGAATGCTTCTTTGTACCACCGTGCTTGGACCTGCACAAGGTCCACATTATTTCACAACTGATTATTTAGTGACATTGATTGATTGATTGATTGATTGATTGATTGATTGATTGATTGATTGATTGATTGATTGATTGATTGATTGATTGATTGATTGATTGATTGATTGATTGATTGATTGATTGATTGATTTTACGTTTACGTTTACGTCTGGGGGTGGGGTTGGTGGTCATTTTAAATCATACTCCAACAACTTCGTTTCAACAAAATTTGCTTGCTTTCCAGATGCTCACAGACGGCTACGAAAGTTCTAGCGAGGACATTTCCACGCAGGGATCGGTGTCGAAGTGAGTAACGCATGAGAGCTACAGCTTGTGATTTCACGGGTCCCTGATTATTACTACAAAACACAAACCTACTGTCACTGCAGACGTTCTCTACTCTTTGCACCGGCTTCTTTAAATGAGTCTTGTACGGAGTCCCTCAAGCCCAAACTCCTGAAGAAAAAAAGGAAAGAAGGAGAACGTTCTGAAAAAGTTCACCGAATAAAAGGAATCATCGAGCAGGACAGCATCGCAATGTCGCCGCCGTATCGACCGCACGTTGGCGCCGTTGACGTCAGCTTCTGTTAACGAACGCTAAACCGTTCATTTCGCCGGGGTTTGAAATACGCGCGTGTCTCACGAACTGCTTTCGGTGGCAGACTGTAAAACACAAATGAAAGATGGACTACTGTGCGCAACTGCGAGACCCTGTTACCTTAATTATCCATTCGGGTGCGGTACGGCGCATTTTTGGAAGTGTTTTTCTAATTATTTTATTTTATTATTATTATTATTCGTCAGTCTGTAAAGTCCGTGCAGTATTTTGTGTCCGAAAATATGCGGCGTGTCGTCTGCATATAACTCTCGTGTTTGTTTTCTAAGCTTTCAACTGCTGTATCGTAGCATGACTCCATAATCAGCTGTATAGCTTATATTTTCTTCAGATCCGCGTCGCGTGTTTTTTTTTCGGAGCTATCATTAGCCGCTCAATGCGCCTTGTTCGTAGCGGTTCCACGGTGCCTTTTGATAACACACAAGTCCCGTGATCCTTTTTCTCTCGCTCGACTCGCTACCGCCATTCATGCACGATTTTGTTATACATAAACTTTACTGGTCGGGCATATCCTCCTGAGACCCGGGATGTATTTTGGTGCACAGATTTTCCCCAAACTTCCAGAATAAGTCAGTAGGGTTGAGAAGGGGAAAAGTGTTAAATATTTTTTCAACAGCCCTGATAGTTTAAGCTCAGCGCAATGTCCAATATATTGGACACTGAGATGCTACCCGGTCTTTTTTCACCCAGTGCGCACGTAATGACGTACCGCAGATATTGCGCTCAAACTCGTGTGCAAAAATATTTTAATAACTCGAAAGGCAAAGTAGTGAATAAAGTACATAAAAGGAGCATTCCTCTGCTCAACGAAAATTTTGCTCTTGTGTTCACTTCCTGTGGGCAATTTCAAAACACCTTTGTGTCCTTGGTGAAGCAGAAGAAGAGCCGACATTTGGTGCAAAAAAACTTTGTTTTCGTGCCGCAGCCCTGTAGTCTGCAACGGGCAGCGTTAGCAGTGTGTGCCAGCATTGAGCAGTGGGTAGTGCTCTTTTCTTGGGGTTCTCGAGGAGACAGTCGAGCCTGCTTTGATGGCGGATGCCACTCGGCTTCATTCTCACTCTCCGTTTCATCCTTCTTCTTACAGTAAGCCACGAGAGTCTCAGCAACTGATTGGCAGAACTGCATATATTTGATTATTTCTTTCCACTGTTTCTTTAGGGAAAGAATGTCGCGCGTTTACTGCACCCAGGAGTTGCTGAGGGCAATGTCGAAGAGGTGAAAGATGACTCTGATCGTCCACTTGTTGACGCGTGCTTTTATCCTGTAGTAACTTTTCATTCGGTCTGCCTTGTCAACACCACCCATGTTGACGTTGTACATGCGCACAATATCTGGTAGAGGGATATCGATATGTTTTCCCCTCACGAGACCACGTGCGACAGGTGCCTTGCGGGTCCCAGGTATGGATTGAAAAAATAAAAGTATCGGCTTAATTCATCAGACACGCGAGGCTGGTCCCCTAACGAAAAAAAGAGACGCGATTTTGTCCACGAGCCACAAAATGCAAACAGTACTCATCTGCTGTTCATAACAAGGCCATCACAAAAGCGCAGTAAAACAAACCGGGTTGAGTCCTAGCGTCCAACGTAATGGACACGTGAAAATAAAGGAAGTGCAAAATAAAGCAAGCGCGCGAACAGTTTAAATTCCGTATTCTGCGCGTACGCTGTTGTAATAACTTTAATATAAAATCAAAGATATGCCCTGAAAGCAGGTAGAAATACGAGAAACTGTGCTTGCTTCTCCGGGAATTGCCGAAAAACGCCGCGCCGCTGAATGTCGCCATTGTGCAACTGTTTCGGCGGGAATTCGAACAAAGTATTTTCATCAATGCGGCATAGATGGCGCAAGCAGGTGTCCAATAAGTTGGACAACGTGGTTTTATGAGGATGAAAGCCTTGTCACAGGAGTACTGTCTCATTTCTGAATGTCCAATATATTGGACAAACCCCCATAGCCGGGTCTCAGGAGGATATAAATCATCGCATCCCATCAGGGCTTTGGTGACTGGTGTTTCGACTGAAGCGGCCCGGCATGTAACGCGCGCCATTCTAACCGAATTTTGCATATTTGTCACTTATTGTAGACACCATACGCGTATACTACAGTGCGATCGAACTGTCTCTCTCTTTGCCTACTCCTTTCTTCTTTTAATCCATTATCCCCGCTCTCACCTGCAGAATAGCAAACGGGACGTCCGTCTGGTTAACCTCCCTGCCTTTTCTTGTCTCTCTCCCTCTCTCTGGCCTCTGAAATACCTCAGGTCACATATTGAGAGAGACGATGAACTATGAGAACACGAAATTGATGATCAACTATCAGTGACTCTAAGTTTAAATCACTTTGTAGAATAGTAGCCGCTATACTGAGGAAAATGCAATATTTAATGGATGCTGGATATATTTGCCTGACCCCTCACCTAGCATGCTACTGTAGATTACGATGGAGTAGGGAAAGATGACCTGCTCGTCTGCCTACACAGTACAAACGCACACAACATAATCTGGTCAGCATCTATTAGCGAAATAAACACTAGATCAAGTTTGAGGGCCTGCAGTCAACGCAAGCTTCAGAGCGCCTAGAGAAACGCGTAAATAGTAATAGCCCTACTTGAAATTTGCAGTTGCTGCCCTGACGAAGACCAGTCTCCTTGTCGAAAGATTGTCTTCACTCGCTGTGGTGGCGCAGTGTCGCACTACCAAATCCGAGGGCGCGGGATCAGATCCGCAGCCGAGGCGGCCGCACTTCGACGCCAAATAAAAAAAAACACTCGTGTACCGTCTATTGGGTGCACGTTAAAGAACACTGAGTGGTCAAAATTAATCCGGAGTCCTCCGCTGCGGCGTGCCTCATGATCATATCGTGGTTGCGGCACGTAAAAATCAAGAATTTAATTTAATAGTTTAGCGTTGTCTCCAGCGACATCGCATGTCGCTGAATCTCTTCAAGCCTCCAACTTCTCGTGAACTTCTGTGTTGCTCGGATTACTTTCAGTTATGTCACTTCAACAACAATGAGGCACCGTTACGCGATCGAATCGTGTTCTTCGAAGTTAGCGGAGGCGTTTGAAATGATGTGCATATATCCTTTTAAACCGTACCACGGAGTAGGGCGTAGCTATTCAGCAGTTCGTTGTCCACGTCCTCTACTGCGCTGTCAAGGTATCCGAGACAAATGCGCGCAATCGCTGTTCCTTATATCGTTGTCGATCTCTCTCTTCCATCTCGCAGCGACCAGAACACGCAGAAGACGCGAAGGCGAAGCTCGATCGTGGTGATCCCGCCGATGCAGATCTGCCCGGGGGACCTGCTCGTCTACAGCAAAGTTCTCACGCACAGAAACAACCTCTTAGGTAAGCGCATCACGGCGACGACGCATACGGAAAGAAGGGGCGCCGCCGGGTAGCAGCATGCTATCCATGAAAGAGGAAAAAAAACAAGCACGAAATAGTGACGAGTACAAGACGACATGACGAGTGCTCGTCCTCTCGGATTTCTCGTTTCTTATTCTTTCCTCTTTCTTTCTTTCGCCCATCAGCTTACTCTGCTAAGCTAGCACAATACCTACACTCGCTGCACACGCTTCACAAGACGCCACTAATGTCATGTTTTAATTTTATGCTGTTGCATCAAAACTCCATTGAAGAGACCCGCTACAGCAGTTTAGAATAGTATTTTCTTTTTCTCTCTCTCCTTTTTTTACGTGAGCTTGGCCCTTTATAGGCATCAAAAGTCTGCTACACGTAGTTGCAAGGCCATGTCTTCCGCATTAAATTAAAAGAGCGGCAATATGATCTATCAGTCCAGTTGGAACAAATCCGGCGACAGGTCGGGACGAAGACCCACATGGCACAGGTGACGTCTGCGGACGTTTCGCAGCACAACACACATCGAGATTATGCGAAACTGTTTACATTTCTTCTGGCAAAAAAAATGCTAATTGTTAGCAGGGAAGACATGAAGGTCAAACCCTTCCTTCTCTTTTAATGTCGCGCCTCCGATCACGGCATTGATGATGCCAGCGGGATGTCATACATCCTATAACATTACTCTGTACTTGCGCAGGCCATTCTTATGCAGCAAGTGTTCCAGGATGAGTTCGAACTCGGCTTCAAACGCACCGTAATCATTGTTGATAAACATTTATTAACCCAGAAGAGACGCTGTCAAAACCCATGACGTGCCGATAAGAATGACGTATTAGGTGTTCCAGATGCGTAGTCTGCTAATCCATTCCAACTTCATTGGGCTAGTTTCATCAATTTAAAACATGATTAATCCCTTCAGACGGCACCCGCCTGTTTTTAACCTTTTCTTCTAGTCTTATTTATCCTTTATTACTTCCAAATGAATGGCTTGCTTCGTACGCAGCGCCAACGATGCTCCTATGTAAATGCAGAGTTTCATGAACTATGTTCTTCGATATCTGTTATCCGACCGATGGCGCAATTAATTAAGCTCAAGCCATCTCGTGGCTTAAGCTGGGATTAGCAACCCTTGCATCAAATGTACTCGCAGTATGTATTGTCAACTTGATGAAAAAAAAAAGGAACATTAAGCAGCGTGTTCACAAATACTACGCGCAGTGCAGAAAATGCCGATCGCAGATGGGCGTAGGCGAGCCCACCCACTCGCTTTTAGTCGAACTGGGAAGTCATCTCAACGATCGCTGCGGACAACGAAAAACGCATTAACTTGTTGTATAACGCCATTGCGTACAGTGTACGCGTGGGAGGTGGTATGACCGTTGCCCGGGCTTCACTGCAAGGGCTCATAACGCGCGTCGCGTGGTAAAAATGACGCTTACGAAACCCAATCGGACGTTCCGCAAACATCGAATTCTCTCCGCTGCCTATACGGGCACACGCAATGCAGGCGCCAGCGAGAGAGAAGCCTTCGATACGGCACCTTAATTGAAACACGCCTTGCTTGGTTTCCCTGGTTTCCCCCCTCGAACGAGCAGTAAAATTCGTGTACGCTCTCCTCAGGCAACCGCTCCAGCAATTTGAATTTGATTTTTTTTTTGCGGTTGCCAAAACCTATATTCTAATGACTGTTAGAAGCAAGATATCTAACAGTTTTAAATATTTAATAACTCTTCTGCGCCAAGCTTATGCATACCATTGATCTCTGCGCCGGAAACAAGAGAACGCAATTATGTGAATCGCATTTGTCGGACCATTAATCTTAAGCGCGCGCATGCAGTGTAACGTTAGCTCTTACAGTTTGTGCGAAATTGTTATTTCGTTTACTCGAGCACTTGCAAACGTTCTAATTACAAATTATTGGTGTATTTCAGAGCCACTTATGGTGCATAAATTCCGTCCGCTCTAAACGTCCTAACGGATACGGAATACAATATTGCGATATATGCATAGTTTCGTTGCCAAGTCACAGAGCTGAGCCTCGGCAACTTCATGCTTCAATTTCTTGGTCTTTCGACCATCTGCAATATCTGTAAAACAGTCGAGGACCTATATTTCATGAAAGATAAATGAATATAAATAAATTAAGCTAAACAAATAAATAAATTGGTACCAACGGTCCCTATAGAACTTCCGCTTCTTAAATGCAAATTTCATTCTGGTCGATTCTGGGCTTGCCGGATAAGAGGGTTTATTGGTTTCGCAGCTCTTGCTCATTGAATAAGCTGGGACCCAGGTAAAGGTCTTTCTTTCTTTTTTAATTCGGTAGTTCTAGACTCGCCGAGCTGCTAGGTATGTACGCCTCCTTCGCGCCGTTACAGGTACAGACGATGACGACGCTTGTCTGCGTATTTCCTTTTGTATGCGCTGTAAATCATATTAACAGATATATCGGCGTTGTAACGCTGCACCGCCCCTTTGCCTTTTTTCGTCACTCTTTTTCACTTTGCTGTAACTAACTATCCTTATCAGATAAGTACCAGGTTTTAATCAACTCTTGCAAAGTATGATCCAACTCACCAACGCTATAGGTCCAGGTGAGGTCTTTACACAGCCTGTTGCTTCTACGGAGGTCGGGGAAAGCGGGGGAGAGGTCTCGTGGCATGTGTTGAAGGTCGGCCTCATCACAACCCGTCTTGCAATTGGAGTTGAATCATACCGAAACCTCGTGTAGTGTTCCAGCAGACGGCTTCTATAAGAACGCTGGCTGGTCGCCAAATGGTCGCTGCATCACTCTAGTGGCCCGTGGTGATAGCTGCAGGCGAGTTTAGCTCGGCGATATAAACTGACAACTGCTACTCATTTGCGTCTCTTGCAATGTCTCAGAGGCAGCTCACCAAGCGTTCGGCAAACCGGCGTCACTCGGAAATAGGCGGAGCGGACTCGAGTTCCTTGTGGTTATGACGAACCGTTCACGAAACACACACGCGATTTGTCCGCCTTCTGCAAGTTTTGAACGCAATGCGTTAACCGCCCAGCGCGGTGACATCTGCACGCCCGGGGAAAAAGGTTGACGTCTCCTACTTCGTTTCGCTTAAAGAAAAAAAAAAGCGTGCTAAGCGTACACCTCAGCACAGAAAAGTCTGCTCAGCCTGCTTCCACGTCACCGACTTCACTTGCGCAGATCCAGCTGCAAGCGCCAGCATACGGGCAGTGGGTCGCCATAAGAAATGCGCGTCGTCTGCTGCTTGAGTCATCTTAAGCCGCCGCCGCTATCAGAGCGAGTAGCTCGTCTGCTGCAAAGCCAGGAGCTGATTATGCTGCGTCATCACAAGTCAGGCTCTCCGTAGTCCGGCGTGCCGATCGGATGATGACGGTGCTCCCGTGAGCGCCCGACGCGGGTCAGCGTTGGTGAAAATTCCCAATCATATAGCATACACAAGCCTAGGAAGGCCAGGAGTCGCGGCCACGTGGTGGTTATTTCAGCGCGCAATGTGGCTAAACTTCGAATCACGGAAAATCAGTGATGACGCAGCGCATGTGAGCACTTCTGCTCACGCGTACCAGGCCTCGGAATAAAACCGTTCTGGGCGTCCCGTCCTTCGTTACGATAGAAAAAATGGCCTGCTGTGGACGTATGCTTCGAATTGCGCACGTTTTTATATTTCACTGCTGGTACAAATGATTACGAACGGACTGCACGGATCGTATAGTGTCTGTAATAACAAGTCTGAGCACTGCACAGTCGTGAGTGGTATGAAACACCGAATTCATAAAAACACAGAACGATTGCTCGCGATTTGTGAATTACAACATCTTTTTTTACTGCGAGATATTACATAAGGGATGCGACAGTGTAAGTACACCCTTTAGGTAGTAGCTTGCTACACAACAATAATCGTCGTCTGTCTTGCTTGCGTTTTTTTTCTTGAAAACGCTGCACTCGCTACTTTCCTGCCGAGAATGCCCTGTCATGCTGATAACGCGCATGCCGTTCGTGATTTGGAAGTACCGGGCTCGCAGAGTTAAAGGAAATGCGGACAAGACAGATGACGATTATTGTTGTGTAGCAGGATACGCCCCAAGGGGTGTAATTTTAAGAGTGTATACTGAGTGTCCCACGTAACCTTAACCAAACTTTAAAAATATGCAAATGTCACGTATAGCTGGACAGAACAGAGGTAATGTTGTTTGCCGTCGTTTGGAAATAAGTGTATCTCTTTTTTTTCGTTCCGTCTATAGCTACATAATTAGTCTTAATCAATTAATCAACTTCTGAAATATTATAATTCGATGAAAAGTGTCAATGAGAATATTGTCGACCGACATGAAAACTCCCGATACAGCTTTCTGTTGCTCAACACTTACTACATAAAAGTGTATTTCCGAGCGTGACAGAAACCCGCAAATGCACGCGAAATTCGTGCGCGACTGGCCGTTCGAGGCACTTTGCTTGTTCTTGTGTAGCACGTATTGAGGAACAGAAAGCTGTATCGGGAGCTTTTCATCTCGCTTGTGGGGATGCGCGACTCTCACACGTCCCCTGATATGTTGTTTTCCCGCATAGCTCCCGTCTCCTGCAATCTGCCTTCGCCGCGTGGCCTGATGCCCGTGGCAGTCGGTCTGGTTGAAGCTCACTGCGAGAGATGGCGCGAGTGTTGCGCTGCTAACGCCACTTGGGCGCGGAAAGGAGAAGGCTCTTCCTCTTTTGTTCGGGATATCCTCTTCCCCTGTCGTAATCAGCTACCAGCCTTCCTAAGTGTCGTCGGGTACGTCGACTCGTCGGGGCTCTCGGCGGACTATAGGTCATTTCTACAAAGACGGATGGCATAACGGCCATCCCACCACCTCGGACTTCCTGATCGGCCACTACTTCGCTTCCATCTCTACGACCCTCTACCTTTCTCCCTCCTGCCCTCTCTCTCTTTTAACCCCATCCCCTCCACCCTGCTGGCGCTGAGCCGTGCTCCCGCATGGGTTGCAGAAAATAGCGCTAGCCTGTTCTCCTTCCCCTCAAGAACCACTTCTCTCTCGGCGAGCGGCGCGGACGTTCCGCGCGTGCGCCGATCCATGCTTCTGCCAGACCATCTCGCGAGGGCTCGTTCGAACGCGCCACCGTTCTCGTGACCGCGTACGCGCGAACGACCAAGCGTTGGTGTCCAGCATGGGGCGAACACATTCGCTCGTTATCCGGTCGCGGCGAGTCGGACTTCCTGGATTTGTCGCGAGCCCATCGTCATGTTTTGTGGATAGCAGCTCGGCTAGCAGGCATTGATCTATGACAGGTGCAATAAATGCCCTTGTGATTGTTTGCACTACTGTGTTGTCGGTCCTTCGTCCCAAGAGCACGGGTGAGAAGCCCACACGCTCTACAATTTTCTCATTGACACTTTTCATTTAATTATAATATCAGAGTTTAATAATTGCTTTGGGCTAATTATGTAACTAGGCGGAATGGAAGAAATATAGTTTGAGTATCTCCAAACGACGGCAAACAACATTAGCTTGGTTTGGTCCAGCTACGTGGCATATTTTTCATTCGCATATTTTTTGTTTATGTTTGGCTAACGTTATGTAAGATACCTTGTATATATAGACGGTCGTTGCCACTGTGCCAACGTAGCGTGTTCTACTTACAGGTATCCACTCCCCATACATTATCAGACCGTATTAGGTGACAGCACTAGGCTCAGCTCTGTCGATGTTGCCACTTCAGAATTGCAGAAAAAAGAACTAACCGCACAGGGTCCCGGAAGTTTTTGTGAAAATGAACACAGTTCACGGAAACGCACGGTCTACGCGCGGACCAGCCCGTTGTTTAAAAGAAGGATAATTGGCAATGGCTTAGCTCGGCTGTGCCAGGATATACGTAGCGAAAGCTAAGGCATAGCATGGTTAGCCTTGGTTAATCTTGATTGCACGTCTAGACTAGTCTGATTGCCTGGCTATGTTGCGGCGTTTAGCCAGTCGTTCGGCGCGCTGTTCGTCTGTTTCCTGGGCGATTCGTTACCTCGTCATCCCGTTCCGATGTCGATTCCAGGCCTCCTCCTGCTTATCAGAATTGTCGACGTCCATACTGCCGCCTCAACTGTGGTTGCGGCGCACGCGAGCTCTCCTTTTCAATCCTCCGACATGTTAACAGAATTGTATCTTGGCTCGTGGAACGGATAAAAAAGAAAACTTTTTTTTCTGGCTGCAAATCAAGCCAGCGTGGTCTTTCAGTCTGCTACTGCCAAGAATAGGTAAAAAAATAGCCGACTTTCTTCGGCACAATTTGGCGTTAGATACATAGTCCTATAATTTTTAAAACAACAGTTAATCAACAAGCGTTTCTATACAAAGTTCGCGTGCTACAGGCAAAATGGGAATACAATGAAAGGAACACATCACCATATTTTACAATACACCCTAATAAGACATCAAGACATCGCCATTCCATGTACATTCCTGTGCCGCGTTCTTATAACGATTGTTTTAAGTACAGTTTTTTTCCTCGTGTTATTAAACAATGGAACATGCTGCCTGATTCCATTGTAAATATTAACTCCCTCGATGCCTTTCTAGAATGCCTGAAATCTTACCTGGACCGTAGTACACCAATGTAATAGTTGTTCCTGAGCACTTGCATGCGTTTTCTTATGTACTGTTTGATTTTTCCTTTGTCTTTCGTGTCGATATCGTCGTTGTGAAATGTACCTTGTTTAGAATGTGAATTTATTAGATTTTCCACTCCTGTAATAGCCTGAGAAAGGCTGACAGTATCAATAAATGAATGAAATAATTAATTAATAATCTTGCTCTGCCTAACACCGTTCGTGTCTCTCTCTTTCTCTGCCCCCTTTTTTTTTTCCTTCAACCACTGCAGCAGATATCGACGGCTCAACCCAGTGCCTTGCAGTTTCAGAAGGTATGAACTCCTGTTTCCTTACTTTGTTAACACAAAGTACGGGCCACGGGGTACAGAACAAACACGACGTTCTGTTTGCCGAGCGTTGCTGAACAGCGCGCGTCTCGAATCGCCCCTGAGAGATTCCCGCGTGTGCCTCGTGCTTTATTTAAGCATTGCAAAATCACCCGAGAGCAGCAAAACAGTACTGTTTCAAGTTTGCTTGCGCTAGTCGTTCAGTTCGTCGTTGAGTTCTTCGCACAGTTACTGTTTTTTTTTTTTACGCTCTAAAACATTATGGAATGCAGGCAGCACCGCTGTACTGGGGTAACCTTCTTGTCCCTCACTCACTGCCATTTCTCGCGAGTTCTCGTTGTCCCCAATGGAGCGCGTTATCTTGCGCCAAATCGGACTTTTCTCGAAGGTAGAGTAAATGACATTGTATAATATAAATCTGTACCTTCAGTGTAAGTAATACCTTATGTTTTACGCTGATTTTGCAAGTCTGTTTGGCACCCTTCGCTTTCACCATCACCGGAGTAAATGAGACCAAAGATGGCCATATTCGAGAGAATATGGCATATGCCAGTTAATTAATTACTTCTTTAGATTTCTCCGTCAACGTTGAAAAAATGCATTTGTCGGACCAATAGGACATGACACAGGACGTGAAACAAGCAACGCGCGTAACTGTTACAGCATATATGTATAAAGGATTTTAATGACGCTATAAAAAATTACCTCAGTGAGAACCAACTGAACAATTCCTAATGAATTGCAATGTTCCCAAAGTACAATAATATACAATTTACTAACAACCCGAGGCATCAGGAACAGATGCATTGTAACGAAATTAACGATGCTAATGCTTGAAGCAGTGCTCAAAACGTCTTGTTTCGCAACATTTGTGATGCATGTATAGATTACACATATTGTGTAACGTACCATGTATAATACGAAATACGACTACACTAAACGTCGCTGAGCATTTATACTGAGAATTAAAATTAACTTCAGGTCTTAATATCTGATCTCCCAGCCACAGAAACAAGCTTATCTATGAAAATTGTCAAATGACGAAGAAAACGCTTTTCTCGGGTGAACGTGCTAATCCTTTTTTTTTCCTCAAACAAACATTCATGTGAGAGAGTGAGTGTGCAGCCACCGCGATAAAGAAACATTAAATAGTTTAGTCCACGTTTCATATCAAAATCCCACAAGAGTTCTGTTACTTTGTATAAAGCTCATACAAGAGAAATTTCAAAATGTGCGGCAGTTTGTATTCGCGTCGTGTATAGTGATCTCGCACGCGCTTCTTCACCAATCATATTTGCCGCTGCGAACGCTATGGCCGATGTTATTTTGTTTTGTTCTTGTTTTCCTTGTGTACTTATCTCAATTCGTCTTCCATCTGTTCCGCAGATTCAACAAGAAAAGCTAAAAATACCTGGTCTCTGTTACGGCTGGTAGGTATCCGGACCTCGTGCGTCATGACTGGCATGCTCTTGTTCCATTAATTGCGAGATTATCTCGCGCCGACGTCCTTGTGCTCATGTTTTGCCCTAACGAAAATAACCAGTTAGCATTATCTGCAAGGCTTTAACAAAGCGCTACTCGAAGATTATCGTATATATATGGATGTTCGCTGGGAAACACTGCTAACGTTTTAAATGCAAATGTCGCGTGAAAATTGCCCCAGTGTCCTCCCGACCAGTATATCGCCGAGTCTGTCCCTGCTCATTCATTAGGATTTCATTATTTAATGCGATAGTAGTTATTTAACTGTCCATTTTCTAGATACGCTGTAACGAATTGAGCATAAGATGGGTCAGGAAATTAACAGAAGGTTGTTGAGACGATCGAGCAGCGACATTGTACTTTTCCTGCATAGGTAATGCACTGTAAGAAGCCAAGTTCCAGTCGTCACTGAGGCGGCGACTGAACTACACTGTTGCGCTTTCTCAATACGCTGCTTGATGTTTGTGCTGTTTGAGGCAGTTCTCATTCATGTTGCGGCCTCGCGCCTGAAGCCCACGTTTGGGCTATGAGAACTGCAGGACTGCTGGTTAATTTCGGCCACCGTGGGAGCCCACCCACTCGCAATACTCATCCGCTTTTCTGTTCCTCCGCCAACGGAACACGGCTACCGCGATAAGTATTGAACAACAGACGTCATGCTGGGCAGCACTACGACACAGCCGCTGAGCCTTTTCAGGCGGTCACTACAAATGACAACGGAGCATGTGCAGTAAGCACTGCATCGTGCAGTTTGGTCGCAGTATACATTGGCATTCGGGCTGTTGACCCCGGCATAATGTATGCATCGTCCGTGTAAGTCCAAACATAGCAAGACTTTTTTCTAGAATAGCTTTGCTGTCAATACTTATGAGAAATCCAGACAATAGCCCAGTTTTGTTCGAGATGGTACCAGATGGTACAAGATGGTACCGCTTCATACCGACTTCAGTCAGTACGCTGTAATCATTGGAAAAGGCGTGCTTGGGCGTTCAGCGCCACTGCATTTCCGCGCTCAAATAAAATTGAATTGAATCAAGGCAGCAAAACCATGAATTCTTAAGGGCAAAACTGTGCTGATCTGTCGTGTCAGAATGTGCGTCTTGAATGCATGCGTGTTCTGTGTGTTGCATGAGTGTTTGTTGTTTCATCGTAACAGCATCGTTACGTCTGGCAAAGACTCCACTGGCTGTCACGTGGGCTCTGTGCCAGAGGCTAGGATGCATTCGCGCTCCTACCGTCTTTCAAGCACCTTACGACAGCGATTCCACAAGCATATTTACGCGGTTCACGCGACATCAGACCAGGCTCTTCCACAACTGATCTTCATAAATCCATCTTACTCTTTATCATATTCGTGTTCACATCTGCTTACAAGAGCGCTGTAAACGTCAGCTTTAAATAGAATATATCCGCTACAACAGCCTGACTCAGTTACAACTCCTAATTCATTATAGGCCATCACTTATTCTGAATTCTGCTATCACGCTTCGTTGTATTTGTTGAATATTTTGAATACAGTCGAAGTCCTTTTGTTTACTGTAGCTATCAGGATATCCGCGTACTTTCGCCTTAGGTTTGCTATTCTGTCTGTTTCCGGGTGCTAGAAGTGCAATCATTTTCGCTCAAACGTAGGTAGATATAATACATCTCGGTTACTGTTGTAGTATCATGCGAAATGCAAAACGAACGTATCAGTTCCGCTTCGGCTGTAGTCTCGGTGCACTATTCGACTATGTGGCTACATATCTGCTCCTTTTGAGAAGATACAGAGCAACAATAACCACGATTTCGAAATTACCTTACCTAAACGAACCATAGCATCACAACAGTGCATGCTTGCTGATGTTATTTTCCCCATCAGTCAGGGTCAATCATTACTTGCCGTGAATTTCCTAGAACCACAGTTCCGCGTAACAATGTAATGCCATCGCTTGGAGATTGTTGTTCTCATGGCAGGATACTCTGAACAAAGAGCACTTGAATTTTCTTTTTATCTCCACGTATATTTGCAGTTTATTACAAATCCACACGCGCCAGTTCCTCTTTTTCTCTTCGAGAAGTAGTACATCAAGGGGCACTCGTCACCGTCTTGCTATTGAGTCCAAGCAGGAATCACCGCAATCACCTCACACTTTTTTTTCAACGCGCCGTTTTCGGTTCGTCATATCAGCCGTGCATGACACACGGACTGACCAACCATCGTGCCGGAGCGAGTCGCCACTGCCTGCAATGATCACTGTCCCTTCTCTCTCTCCCCTTGAGCGAAGCGCCACTACCGCCCGCTGCCGCTGCTGCCGCTGCTGCTGCTGCCGCCGCCGCAAGCTGCCATGTGAAGCCTGCTTCCGGCGCCGTCCCTGCTTCTTCTTCTTGATCTACTACGCTGCCTGCCGTAGTGGTCCCTCGGTGGGCCAAGAGCACACGCATGCACGACCCCAGCCGGTGCCCTCTCTTTATCTCCTGCTCCCCGAACCGCTCCTGCCCGCTCCTCTCTCTAAATACCCTCTCCCCACGGCCTGCCTGCCTTCTCTGCATGCTTGGCGGCGCGCGCGAGCGGTGCGTGCTAAGAGCCGCCTCCTGTCCGTCCACATGTGTGTCCAGTTTGACAGGGCCAACAGGGCCAAGACCGAGTGCCTTGGCGGACTCGAAGAGGTCCTCAGCACGCTCAGACCGTCCGAGTTCTGCGACGAGCAGCTCGCCAAGTACAAGGCAAGTGACGAGCAATCTTTTTTCTTCTCCTTTTATCTCTGAATGTGTGACCACGAGCTGCCGTTGTCGTCAAGAGGCTGATGTTCGGCATATGAAGCAGAAAACACAGTATAATACTATGCCTGCGATTTCGCGTACCAGAGGTTATACCAACAACCGCATCCAACAACTTTTCAACAAGTTCCATCAGTTACCGACGTTCTTCTTTTTTTTTCAATCAATCAATCAAAATTTATATTTTGACAAAATCAAATACATGATGGGTATAAGTACACATTCGGAGGCCCCGAAGTAACAACTGTCGGGGGGACCTCCTAACAAGACATGAAAAGGGGATAGTAGGATCGTGGCAAACAGTGAGTCATGTCATATATTATGCAATTTCTACATCATCATCGGAAATAAACAGTAAGAGAGAAAAAAATCTATTAAAAATATCACAAGTATATTCACACAGTTAAAAAGAAGAAAAATAATTGAAGAAATCTTAAAACTAACATGCAACAATTCAAACGAGGATAAATCGCTCGTAAAGCTAACAACGAGGAGAAGTATCAATTAAGGCGAAATTCAGTAACTCGGTAATTGAAAAGTACATTGCGTAATGGTAAAGTGAACAAAATCTAATTACTTCTAGGTTCGTTAAATTATGCTACGCGTCATATAAAGTGTTCATGAAATGCTCCTTCGTTCTACGCTTGAATGATAATAATGTAGATGTCTTCATGTCAGATGGTATTGAATTCCAAACAGAAATGCCTGAAAACGCGACGGCAAATTTACCATAGTTAGTTCTTGCTTTTGGAAAGAGAAGATTGAGTTGTGCTGAAAATCTTGTGTTGTTATAATTGATGAGGCTAGAGCGACCTGGAATATTAAACCTGGGATATTAAACTCGGTATTTATAAGACAAAACATAAGTAGCGACAGCTTATGATTGAATAACATGCGTAAATGTGAAACATTTAGGGAACGGAACATGGGAGCAGAGGGAGATGTATGCGATTGGAATGTAATTAATCGTAATGCCTGCTGCCGTAATGCCGTTCGCAATAGATTCGTCGCGCGTCGTAATGGATGCCGCGCCGTAACGTGTGTCTTCCGCTTTGATGAGTAAGTCCGCAAAAGCACGCGAAAAGTGCCGCGCGGCTAGTCACGAGGCACCTTTAACGCAATAGCGTTAAGGGCCCCGTGTCGCACAAAATCCGGCGGCGGCGCCCCGCGCCCGGCGTCCCCCGTCCGGCCTCCAGCATCGGACGTCGCCTCGGCAAAAATAATTTCGCACCAAATTTGGAACCACGAATACCCAACGACTTCTCCACCGCCAAAGTTGCTCATACATTGTCTTTCATTCTTTACAAAGTTATTCCTCGGAATTTTGAGAACGGCAGCCCACAAACAAATGTAATTGGGGAAACAACAGCGACAGCGCATGTCCTTTATGTGGCTCTTCTCAGACTGAAATATTATAAGTGCGAAACAATTACAGGAAATCGACCCACGCAAGAGACCTCGTTTCCACCAAAAAGCTCGCCTTCGTGCATAGCATTCGCAGCCAGTGTTTCCCGGTAAACGTTACATTTACATAAGCTGCAGTTGCGGGGAAGCATGAAAAGCAGTAAGGGGTCTTAGAACGCTATCGGCGTTCCACTCTTAAAGTCGAAACTTAAACGTCCTCCATTTTTTTTTTTTGTCCGCCCAATTATTAGGGTGGGCGGCTTCACCCTGCCTACTCCTCTGCCACGAGCCCTTGGGCTCTGGCGGCGTCGTCGGCCCGCTGGACTGACCACAGTTGGTCTTCTGAAGCTGAGCTCAGCAGCAGAGCACATCAACGCGCGCGGGCGCATTTGCTGGAGGCTGCCTCCCCGTTGCTACTCATCAGCCCATTGCATTCCCTAGAGCATATGCTCACGAGCTGCTCTTGAGCTACACAACCTACTTTCGTTTGTCTTGCATACATCTGCATAGATTATATTCTACATTAATGGATATGGATATCGGAGAGATTTAATTAACAAGAAAATGCGTAAATTTAAAGCAAACTCCAACGATGACGCCTCTGTAAAACGATATATATATATATATATATATATATATATATATATATATATATATATATATATATATATATATATATATATATATATATATATATATATATATATATATATATATATATATAAAATTCCATCCAAGCTCAGCTCTCTAACGAGGCACGATTGTATATGCTCGCCAAGGAGGAGCGCCACTTTTGTTGGGAGAGAGAATTTTTGAAACATGCTTCTGTCAGCCGCGATCCAGGGCAACTTGAGAAGGCTAGTAGGTCTGGTGGCAGAAGGCTGGCGGCTTGATGCGCGATGTCTTCCCGCGCACCCATTGTTCGAGGTCACGCGACCTGCCGAGTTTTGGAGGCGCGGCACATTTGAAATGGTGAACGAAACGGCAGCAAACAAGCACACACGCTCCCTGCCGCCGACGTTCAACACGCCAGCGTTGTATCTGCGAGTACTCGCGGGTATCGAGCGAACTGTTGATGTGTGTATTTGGTCGCTCAATACAACGCTTGCACAGTAGTAAGAGAATGTTTACTGCAATTTTTGCTCTCATAAGACTACGGTCATTACATTACACTTCTACATTACTTCGTACATTAGTCTAATACTTTGCTATTGCTGGCAATACTTAGCCTTTTCGGTAAAGCAGCGACTTTTTTTATTGACGCTAGCTTCTCTTTCCTTCTTGTTTACTTGCTCACTGACATACCGTTGTTCTTGGGCCATCTGACCATAATGAAGTAGGGGCAAATATTTCGTTATTACCACCATTCGCTATAGCCGTATAAGTGTTCAGACTGAGCAGCCACGCAGATTTCAGTTATTTTTTTTACAACGACACCTCGTTTATGCTATTATACGTATGTTCTGGAGCGATGCCGCAGACACGGATGACGCGTGTCCGTGCAACCCGAATTAATATATGCGCTTGCGGCTTAAGGAACCGAGTGACTCGTCAGAAGTGGGTGCCGTGCTAAATAACGCCGGAACGAAGTTTAAGAACGGTGAAATCGGTCATTTATATTCAGGAAGCTGGCCTCTCCTAGCAAAAATAGGTTTAAGAAGCTTTCTCTGGGCGAGCAAGGAGGTACATAAGAGAACGCTCGTAAGCGGCCATTGCACTAGACACGGTGACGTAACGTCCGCGCAGGGCATGACGTGGGACTCCTTCGTGGCGTCGCTGAAGAAGCGCGACGCCGGCAGCGACGACGAGGACGAGGACGAGTCGAGCAGCGGGGGCGCAGGCTCTCCCAAGAGCGGCGCCGCGTCGTCTTCGGCGGCTGCCGCCTCGTCTACGATCGCTGCCCCCGAAGGGCCGGGAGGCCTGTCGGTGCCCGGCGAAGCGGACCGGGGCAGCCCGACGGGAGAGGCAATGCAGAGCCAGTTCCTGCGCACCATCAACCAGACCATCCAGAAGAACGAGGCCAAGAAGAAGGAGGCACTGTGGGAACTTTTCCAGAGCGAGTGCAACTTCCTCGAGGACCACCTCATGGTTCTCAAGAATGTACGTGCCTTACAAACGCGCGTCCCTTGGCAGTGCGCAGTCCCGCGAAGGCTGGACTGCACATTGCCAGCGAACAGCCGGTCAGTAACAAGAGCCAATTGCGCGGCGTTCTGAGTAAGGGGGAGTTCGCGCCCATTGTTCGCTACTAATCATTCAGGCAAGCTTCCATTCAGTCGGCGTCGCGAGGACGATGACAACTAGCGAAAGAAGGAGAAACCTTTTTTCTGGTTCTCAAGTCTGGTTGGCTAAACGAGACTCGTAGCTTTCGTTGCGGTGCACGGAGTTGCTCAGACTGAGTATAAAAGGCAAGCTCGACAAAAAAGTTACTGTAAATGCCAGATCCGATGGCGCCGTGCCAGATCTCGGAGACAATGGTAGGAGCCAAAGTTTCGACATGAGGATTTGTCTTCGTCAGGGCTTCGTACCCTTGTCGAAACGTTGGCTACAGCTTAAGTCACCCGTTATTCGATCGCAGTTGTTAACTTGCATGTCTCCGTATACCCGCCACGATATAGCTTCGTGGCTATGTCGTTGCGTGCTGCTGAGGTCTCTGGTACGATTCCGGCCGCGGCGGCCGCATTTCGATGAGGGCGGAATGCAAAAACACTCGTGTACTTAATATCAGGTGCCCGTTAAAGAACCTCAGGGGGTCAAAATTAATTCAGGGACCTATACTACGACGTGTCTCGTAATCCGATAGCCGTTTTGGAACAAAACTAAACAATTTTTTTCGAAGTCACCGTCTTCCTGTGACCATCAGTATTGTTTGGACAATTAGACACCAGAAACTTAAATCCGTAGACAGACCTCTGCTGTGAGAGCCAACATTTGGTGCTTGCGACACGCGCACAGTATAGAGTACGTGTGACTTTGGGGTACAGTTGTTTAACCTCAGAAAGCGGAGACACAGCGCAGAAAGGGAACATATGGAGACAAGGAAATTTTGACGTGGCACGAATGCTGTGTCATGTGGTTCTTCGTGTCCATCGAAGTTTATTGCACTGTTCCCCTGCTTTCACAAGAAACGAACCATGACCGATACCGATGTTCTTACGTGGAATAACCGAGTGTTTCTTCTTTTTTTATCTATTTTTCGGACAGATGCAAGCTTGCTTTTTACCCTTAGTTCTTTTCCTTAAATACACCGGCGTGAATTTGGATGATAATTTTACTACTATTATAGCCTGACGTTGGCTTGTTCACGTCTCCCGGAGGCCTATAGTAGCTGGCTGTACTTGAAATAGCCAACGCCCCGTCGAGCAACAATAACTGTGCGGACATGCGTGATCAGCAAGATACGCACATAGCAAAACAAACAAGACCGAGGTCCTCTGCTGATTTGCCTCGACAGCGGAAATATTCGCGCCTTAGGTACAAAGGTGCCATCAATACGCACTCGTGTCACGTTTGAGAACACGTACACAATCACAGCTAGGCTCGGAGAGGAGGGGTATAGATAGACAAGTGTGTGTGGGGGGGGGGGGGAGGGGGGGGGGGTAGTGGACAGGGATGGGATGGGAGGAGAGAAACTACCATATTCACAAGCATATAACAGTACCAGCACGCATACTGGACAGGCCCGAAAGTGCACATATTGATGTAATCTTTGCGTCCGTCAGTTTATCTGCAGCACACGGGCATGTATGCTTCCACCATTCGCAGGTGTTCATGGAGCCACTGAAGAAGATCCAAGTGGAGGGATACGCCATGTTCGCCGAACCGGAGGTGCTCTTCGGAAACCTCGATGAACTTTGTTGCGTAAGTTGCGCCCCATTTTTTTGCGCATACCTTCGGTAAGCGTAGGAGGTATGCCTTAAGTGTTGGCAACAGTCTTCACAATAGCGTGCTTTGTCCCGTGCTTTTAGGTCACTTACGCCTTCTGTAGAGAGTTTATCAACTTTATCCTGGCCAGCCACAACTCTGGGGAGTTTAGCACGACAGACGTCCTTATTAGACTTTTCAAGAAGGTAAAGTGCTTTTCGTAGCTTTTCTCGTTTATTTGTATCAATGTTTCTCCCATAAACAATGAGATGCCCATCCCTTGTGAACAGAGCACAAAGGCAGCGGCCCTGAGGCAAGCCTACCACAGATACACGCTCAACTACATAAATGCGCTCAACTACTTGGAGACGCTCAGGAGGCAAGTGGAATTCAACGAGTTTGAAAAGGCAAGTCTCTCTCTAATATCTGCGCGAGCTGCATGCATACAGCGATTGGTGTTCACAGGTGGAAAAAACATGGAGGGTAGTCATATGAGAACTGATACACGCTTAGCCGCTTCCCTGTACCTCGTCTTGTCGTTTGTTTTGCGCAGATTTGTCGCCAAGTGCCTCGAGCGGCCAGTCGCGCGGCAATTTTCCGTGCATTTGCGGGCTCCTTTCACGCTCGGAAAACACTTTTATGTAGCACCTCTTGAGTAACGGAATGCTTTATCGAGAGGTTTTTATGTTGCTCTACAATTTTCTCATTGACATTTTTCATCTAATTATAATATTTGAGAAGTTTATTAATTGATTAAGACGAATTATGTAACTAGGCGGAATGCAAAAACAGAAGTCATAATCTGAGTATCTCCAAGCGACGGGAAACAACGTTACATTGGTTCTGTCCAGCTACGTGGCATTTGCATATTCTTAAATCTTCTTGCATGATAGTTGGGACACCTGTATAGTATGTTTTGCGCTGCAAGCTTTCCGGACACAGACTTGCTCCCTTGAAATGGGACCTGGATTTCAATGTGCCGAGCGCCTAACGGAACGAACCTCAAGAACGGTCACATATACTTCGTTCGCTTTCAATATAAACCCCTTGTAATGGCCAAATAAGCAGAGCTCCAAGTCGGCGCTCACTTTCGCTAAGCATACCAACTGTGGCATTTTCGTTTTCTATCTTTTACGTGCGTGCAGCTTACAGCCTTTGCTAAAGGTATACATTCCGTAAGGCGCATGACCTACGGTACTAGTGCTTTAATGTTGAAGACGAGAGCTTTCATTTACCGTTTCGCGTGAATTGAATAAAAAAACATACGATGCGAAGGCATACGAAAGATTTATGGTGCAGAGGGCTATCATCTACTTGTCATGAAATATTGAAAATCCAGCCCCTAAATGAGGTCCCTTACGGAAAGTATAAGCGGTCGGTACGGCATCGGAGTCATTGCACGTGCGCGACGCCGCCTCCAAGGCTTCTGCGCATGCGCGACAACACCGAGCACTCTTGCATGCACCAAATTACCATTCCTCGCGGAAGTGCCGCACTGTTCGAGATGGCACATCGGTTGAAATGTGGCGCTTCGACGCCAGATGCCGCCGTAATCCGCGTGTATACCAAATGAACGCACAAGTGTACGCTTCGCGATCGCAGTGGTGTGCCCGGGACCCGCGCTGCAAGAAGCTCCAATTGACCGACCTGCTGGTGTCGCCGGTGCAGCACATCATGCGCGTCCCTCTCATCCTCAAGGACATCGAGATGCGAACCGAGGACATGGAGGAGCGGGACTGCATCACAGCCATCCTCGAGACTGAGGAGAACTCGCTCCGTGAGCCTAGCAATCAGTTTCGCTTGCGACACCATTTTCGCTTGTGACGTTGACGTTCTAGTGAAAGGAACACTAAAGAAAACTACCAACCGCGATAGTGAGAGAGGAGGAAATAGGTCATGCAAAGGCAGGAAAGTTAATCATAGGTAGTTCCCGGTCGGTACTCTATACGGGGGGAGGGGAGAAGGTGATAGAATAAGAGAGAAGCCTGAAGAATGAGATGTGCGCACACAACCAAGGATAGCGATTAGACAGCATTCTCAAAAGTCTATCTCAACTTTTGAAGACCTGTGGCAGCGCAGTAATAGTCTTCTACGAAGACTTCATTGAAAACACTGACCCAAACCTTCTGTTTTGGCCAACGTTACTAGACTATAGGTCTAGGTTACTAGACTAGTAACGTTGGTTTCGGCAGCGGACAACTCAGTTAGACTGGCAATTGCGAAAAAAAAAATGCAGCGGCGATTTAGCGGTAAACGCAAGAGAAATGGCTTTAGCATTGCGTCGCACCTCTCTGGGGGCCCGGATCCGTGATTTAACCCGCATTCACCACATTGCAAAGTGTTGCTCAGGAGCCCACTTGCCACACTTCCCGACTCTTCGAGGAGCGAAGTGCAACTGACAGTGGTCCGGAGCCGACCACAATCAGTTGCACTATATATATATATATATATATATATATATGTACACACACACTTCTAAGCTTTCCCATTCCCTCTCTACCTCGACCACATCTTTATTTTTTTCACACTTTGATATAGCATTAAATAATACAGGACAGCAGGGTGGGACCTCACGTATGATAAAAACTCCGATGCCATGATGGTTTTGCATTTCTTGACTGGTTCAGTTTGTCACCTTGGCCATGAGAGGTGATAAAGTGCAAGGCACAAAACCATGTCAAACAAAAGAAAAAGAAGTGGCAAACGTGACGATACAACGCTCGTGTTCACGAAGTCACATCTCCCTTCAAATTGCTAGAGACGGTTGGTGGGATAGCAAGCGTAACACTCGCTAGAATTGTCCGTTAGCATTAAAGAATTACAGTGCATTCGAATATAGATGCTAACCTGGCCACATTTACACTTTCTTTTTCTGTGAAGCGAAGAGGTGCAAATCTGCAAATAACCCATTTACCCCTATGATGCACATGTGCGTAGCACAGATGGGATGTAGCACTTGTACAGGATAATTTATGGACGATCTGCCCGTAGAAGTAAATTAGCGAGTATTTTGGGAATGTTGAATGTTGAAGCTGAATGACTCTTGAATGTTCATGCTATTCATTTCTTTTCGTCTGCGCTCCAGCCAAACTATACACATATAGGAATCACTATTTTAAGACTACCTGCTACTATTGGAACTGGATTACTGGAACTGCTGCACTGGTGGCGTAGTCCGGATGCCACACACAACGTAACGTGAATTTTCCGTTCGCGCATTAATAAGGCTCTTCCATACGCGTACAATATCAGTCGAAAAGCAGTTCTACAATAAATCCACTTTCACGGTACTATTGTACTGACCTCCGCGGGTTTCTCTGCCCTGCAGTCTCTGGTGTTGCAGAATGTTCTTTAATTTTTTTTTAAATTTTTTAACACATTTTATCATACCAAAATCAGACGCCAACAAAGGTAAGCCTGGAATTCTCATTTCTCCTCTTTTTTTTATTTTCAGGGGAACTCGACGACAAAATGAAGTGGCTCAAGAACTTTGAGCGGCTGCTGGAGATCCAGAGAAACATAGTGTGGCCACCGGTGACCGAGCTAGACTCAAAACTCTACATTCCCGAGGTACTAAGCGTAAACGGACGCGTGCGTGCATGCGTGCATGGCAAGTGAGTGTTATGACGGAAGTATCGTAAAAAATTTGGCAGAAAAAATACTAATTAGATGACAGTTCAGAGGACAGGACAGGAGGCGACAGAACATTGAAGGAACACTAACGAGAAAAAGGATTTCACCTGCATTAGTAAATTGTCATCATTCTGCGATACCAAAATAGCCACAAAAACGAAATACGGGTGGCGACGCCGCCTTAAAGGGACACTAAAGCGAAACAATAAATCAGTTTAGACTAATGAAGCATTGTTTGATAACTCTGCAGGCAGTAATTTAAAAAAAGTAGTTTGATTATTAGATGAGAAAGTGAAGGTCCAAGTATCAGTATTTGAATTTCGCGCTGAAACCCCGGCGCCGGTACGTCAGCGTGACGGCAGGGATTCCAAAGTATGTTTTCGCATTCGGGCCGCGTTGGCTGAATAAAGGTTCCCGAAACTTGCCATATTTAATATTCGGTTCCTTTAGAACACAATGTAGTCAATCTGTACCGCTCTATATAATTAGTAGGCCCTAGAAAATGCCATCAATATCCAAGAGGTCACAGCCCCCAGGTGCGCGAACTTATAAAAGTAGGCGTCGCCACCCGTATTTCGTTCTTGCACTTTTCCTGGCTTACCAAACGTCGTATCGTTGTAAGAGTGGTGTTTTTGGTGTTGTAGAACGGTAATTTACTGATGCAGAAGAAATCATTTTTTCACTTTAGTGTCCCTTTAAAGTGCCCGCGCATCAGCTCGCCGCGATGTTATAGATGTTGACGGCGTCTTTTATGGCCTAATGAATTGTTTATCAGTAAAAAATAGAATACATTGTATTCTAATGAAGATAAGGACCGTACTTGGCAACTTTCGCGAACTTCTACTGAGCCGCATCGAGGCCATAATACCAAAAAAAAAAACATAATACTTTAATACTTTGACATCCGTTACGTCACAGTGACGTATGAGTGCTGGTGCTTTGGAGCGAAATTTAAAGAAGTTGAAATTTGACCATCTTTTCTTTTAATGACGAACCTATTATCACGAAAATAACGAAAATATAATGTTTAAATAATACTTTATCTGTCTCAAAATGATTTAGTGCTTCTCTTTAGTGTCCGTTTAAAGCTGCTTTCTTTTTTCTTTCGAATTTTTGCTCTATTTCCGTCAAGTCTGTTCAATTAACTCAGCAAAAAAATTTGCTAGAGTGAGAGAGAGAGAGAGAGCGCGAATGTGCGAGCAAGGGTTTAGATATTATTGTGCTATTAAGTTTCATAGCAAATTGGACTGCTGAGTGAGCGTGTGACTGAATGATGAGCAGGTGAATCAATAAAAATTCTGTGTGAGTGAATTAGTACGTGTCACCAACAGCTCTCGATAATGTTGAAGCGTAGAAGGTGCAGTGTTCGGAAGATGAGCACGAGATCACAAATTATATTCTCAGCCGCCGCAGCCACACTCCGATGGAGACGAACGGCGATAGCCCAGGTATCACAGCCCAGGTGCTGGTTTGGAGCAAAAGAATTCATTTTCGGACGAGATGATGGTAGCCACAAAAAAAAAAAAATTATGGGGTTTAACGTGCCAAAGCCACTTCCTGATTATGAGGCACGCCGTAGTGCGGGGCTCCGGAAATTTCGACCACCTGGGGTTCTTTAACGTGCGCCTAAATCTAAGTACACGGGTGTTTTCGCATTTCGCCCCCATCGAAATGCGGCCGCCGTGGCCGGGATTCGATCCCGCGACCTCGTGCTCAGCAGCCCAACACCATAGCCACTGAGCAACCACGGCGGGTGGTAGCCACAAGTGTAAAATATGTTGGCGCTGCCCCGAACAACAGTTGAAATGGTGCGGTCTTTGGCGAGGAGACAACAGCTAATGAATTAACATTGAACACCATTCATTTCCACTAGTGCCAGTAGGTTCACATTGCACTTTTAGTTACGTATTGCAATACTCATTGTATCAAACTCAAATAGAAGAAACAAAAAGCTGAGCAAATTATACATTTCCTGAATCTTCTATGTGCGAATTATGAGATATGGAAAAAAAGTTACAGCAGGACAGTTTGCGTTGCCAGTTTGTTTAGCTAATGAGATACTCTTCGAAAAATTTTGCGAGAAAGACAACCCGTGATTTCCCGCTGAATCGGCTATAGCGCATCTCTTCCACCCGCCCTAATCGGAGAAGACAAGTCAAAGAAGGCAGAAGGCACTTGCATGGCTCACCTAACGAAATAGAGAACAGACACTTTGCACTACAAAGCTTATAAGCCTCTATCATCCATTCCCGCGTTCCTCCACCTCCATCTCTCTCCCGTAAGCATTGCTTTTATAAAAAGCCAATTACCGTAGCAGTCCGACGATTCGATTTATTAATGTTGTGCAGCATAATTCTCTAGAAAAACCAAACTTAATTACGATGCAGTCATGCATCAGCAGAAAAAGGCAACTTTCGCAGTAGTCTTATATTATGGCATCGATGCTCTCGAACGTCACTATTTAAAGATAAGGCTAGCTTCCAGGGCAGTCTGATAACGCATCCACGAGTTGGAGCGTAATCTTATAAGAAATGCCAACTTTCAACAGTCTATAATGACGCGTCTTGCGAGACAACACGTGAACCTCGATCATTGCATAGATATTTGCAGTGCAACCGAATTTCGATGCGGGCGCGCATTCACATCACGCCGTTATCCCTCCGAAACACCACAGCCGCAGCAGAGAGACGAACTCATGGCCTAGCGCTCAGCAACAAGTACGGATGTGCATAGTTGTCCGTGGCAAGGGTTTTATATGCGTTCCATAATGATCGGTTTCCTTTAACCAACTGTACCACAATACATAACTGTTATGCGGTGAAGCACACTGTGTGTCGCGGTGACGTGTATTGCGGCGGGATCGTTTAGCATGAGAAAATAAAAATAATACCGACAAATGGAGCTCTCCGGAGAGCACTTGCGATTAAAAGAAAGCAGGCGGCTTAAGAGGAAGCTTTAGCTCGGGCCCAACTCCGACGCGGCCTATTCAAATACATGTAAAAACGCAAAAACGTTTTTCTGAGATAACCCCTGGACCGATTTCAATGAAATTTGTTGCAATTGAGAGAGAAAGTTAAATTCTAGTGACTGTTGGAAGCGGAATTTCGATTTAGGGCTTGAATTTTGTTCAAATGATTTTCAAAAATTCAGAAGTTTGAAAAAAATAGAAGTACAAAGTTTACAAATTCATAGCTCTGCATCAAAAACAGATATCGCGGTTCTGTAAACGGCATCCGTTAGATCATTCAAAGCGGACAAATTTGATATGTCATTTTGCATCTTACGTGAATTTGTTACGTTGTTTACGAGGGTTCTGCAAAAGTTGTAATTATATATTGATAAATTTTTGGAGATTCATGTGTAAGATGTCAAATTTGTCCGCTTTAGATGTGCTATCAGATACAATTCACAGGATTGCGATATCGTTTTTTCTTGCTGAGTTACGGAGTTGTAAACTTGATAGTTTCGTTTTCTGAAAATTTGCAATTTTCGCCAATTTTTAATAAAAAATTGACAACCTAAATCAAAAATTCGAAACCAACAGTCACTAGATTTTAAGTTTTTCTTTTAAATGCGTCAAACCCAGTCAAATTTGGCGCAGTGGTTGCCGAGAAAAACGAATTCTCCTTTTACATGTATTTAGATACGAGCACTCGAGCTAAAGCTTCCCAGAGGGCGGATCAAAGCAAAACCAGGGCAATCCAAGGGTTAATTGGGGCCGTCGCGCGGGATAGCGAACAGCCGATCTTGTGTGCCAACAACCCAGGCACGCTACGGCCTCGGCGGCTCCAACCGACCGATCAATCGCGGACAGCCGAACTTCTATACAAACACCTACGGCCTCGGTGGCCTCAGCTAACAGACCAGTCTGGGTTCGGTGTGCCGCAGGCGATGCCAAAGTACACCCCATAAGACATTTACACTTACTACTTGTGCAAATCCTCACTTACCTTCACCGCAGTAAACTGTATGCTTCACCGCATAACACAACTGTATTGCGATGAGGCTATTTTGGAACGCAAACAAGAGCTTTGCGGTTGCTCGCTAAGCGTCATATATTCAGTTTGATGTAACATACATTTCTTCTGCTTTACGAGAATGAAGTGGCTGACACAATATGTTATGCAAATATCTTTTCCTCTGCATGTACTTATATAAAAATGAGGTTGCTATACTAGTGCTGCAACATTAACAAGGTCTGGAAGAACCCATACGGTTCAGTGTGTGGAAGCCTGCATGCGAAATTAGCAATGCTTTTCATGCAAACTTCCGTTCATCTTCGTTTCACAAGGGCCGTCTCCCAAGGCAAGCTTAATTCACCAACTTAATAAGCATAGAAACTCAGCTTAAAGCTTATCTCTGAAAACCAATTGCATAATTCTATCTTACAAGTCAATCAACGCTGTCAAACTTTCTTAATTTCAGTTCCTGAAAGTACCACTTTCAAAGCAACCATGTGAAAGGCTAATCGTCAGTCCACGACGGCAAATAATCCTCGAGGGGCCACTACAGATGCTCGGTAAGCCCGTGCAGCCTAAAAATATGCCACCGGGCAAATTACACAAGTGAAGTACATGAAGTTCTAGTTTTTCTTCTTTTTCAGATACCTCCAAAAGCGGCTTTGAAGTTTACGTAGTCCTATTTGATGACATGATTCTAATCACGAGAAAGAAGAAAGGACTGAGCAAAAAGGTAAATAAAATAAATTTAACGTGTGGTCATGGTGCTCACAGAAAAGGAATGATTGACAAGATAGCTAAAGTATCCAAAACATTATTTTGAGCATGTTTTAAATGTTTTTACAACCTGCTCCAACAAATGAAATATTGGAGTGAGCCCTGACATTGAGACATGATTTCGGCCTTCCGCTATTTTATATTGTTGGTGTGTACTTTTAAGGCAGGTCAATTAAGCATTCGTGCATTCTGGCCTTCAGGATTATCTGCATATAGCTGTGTATGAACGTCTGACTCCTTGGAATGTAATTAAACAATGCCAGTTAAGGTTTGCTTATTTAATTTGTAATTTCATGGCTAAAATATTCTTAAGTTGTCCAGATGCCTACTCAATTTTGACTAGCATGCTGTAATTGTGAGGTATCACCTTTGCATGTGATATAGAAGCAAAGATAGAATAGGGGGAGTGAAGATTACAATGTACTGTGTGGTATTATAGAAATCATCACTAAACCTGGACACAAAGCCCAGCCAAGATAAAAAGAACAATGCAATACAAGATGGCGTCAAGTACATAGTCTACAAGCAGCCTCTCTCCCTGGACCGCATCTGCATCCATGATGTCAGTGCACAGGAGGGTGCCGGTTAGTAGCAACAACTTTTTTTTTATTGTCCAAATGACCAATGGTTTTATTAGGTTGCTCCACATGATGATGTAGCAGTATAGTGCTGACTTCTTGAGCAGTTGACTTTTATTTATTTGATGCCCGTTAACTCAACTTTCCTAATAAGTTTACTATCAAAAAGACACACCTTTTAATCTCGTTTAATTCAAACTCAAATTCAACTAGATCAAATTTTCATGTCCTGGTAGGATCAAATTAACAGGAGTCAACCATAATCACAAGCTAAAGTTTCAAAAACTTAGATTGCTGTGAATAATCTCTTCCTTGTATATTATGTGACCGGCTCACATTTCACAAAATCTGAACCTCCTCTGTACTAGGCCATACACTTGTAAAGCTGGTTACAGATGACACTACTCGCTGTGATGAAGTAACAGCTACAAGCAAAGGAGTACCTTGTTAATAATTCAGCATAAGCCAAAGGACAGCATTCAGACCTAGTATTGATGAAACAAGGAAAGTTGATTGATTGTGATAGCAGTTATATTACAAAGGCCAAAACATACAGCATGCGTTGTGATGAATTTATCCTGTTATGTTCATCAATGTTGGACACCTACATGCACATTAAGGAAATTCTACCTGCCTTTTTCTTATGTTGCTATGCTGCTCGAGTCTTTCTAAATTTATTTACAACTTCTCCATATATTTTCAGCACACAACCTCAAGAATGTCTTTGTATTTGTCTGCTTAAATCGGTTTCAACAGATCATCACAGTGCACACACTGCAAGCCTCAAATGAAAGCACAAAGGTAAGCAAACAAAAACAGAAGGACGTGTCATTATGAACCGTTTCTAGCAAGTCTTTTCCCAAGAATTTTCATGGTCAAACGACATTTCCCAAATCACACAAAGAAGCACAACAATCTTTATTTCTTTAGTGCTTCACTTTTTCTTGCCGTCATTAAACATACTCGATATAACCTTGCATTGCTTTAACTTATACATTGCACGCAATAACCGATAGTATGGTGTACGGTTGGGCTGCTAAGGCGACATACACAAGGACACTGACACAAAAACATGAAACAGACACGGACTTCCTGCATTAGAAACTGTTCATTGACATACACTCATCATACATTATATACGTTTAACTTTGTAAAAGTGACGCAGGTAAAAAATGTGACGGCACATTAATAAGCATGAAGCCACATATGAAAGCACACATGACAAAAGGTGCACTGATACACATGCAGCCAGCTGCCCTTTCCTATGTACTTGACCAGCTCATCTAGTAAATTATGCACTTGATCTAGCTCAAGAATATAGTTACACACACCTATTTGTTGCCATACAGAGGAGTTTGAACAGAGATAGTGTTGCATTTTCCAAGCCATTACATTGTGGGGGCCCCGAACAAAACGACACAATAACATGAGAAGGTTAGCACCAAGCTTAACATGTTGTTTACCAAAGTTATTTTAGCCCCATTAAGGCCCATGAAAAATCTACCAGCTACATTTTGTTGATTTTTCATGTCAGACGATCTTCTCACACTTTTCATACATTATGAAAGTTTTGTAAGTGGCACTTTATTCTTTGAAACGCTACACTAGTGTACTTTATTAAGTACACTGGGCCTTTATGGGAGCAAAACCTGATGTAGGTCACGAAATGTATATGCCATATCTTGGAGCTTCTAAAAACAAAAAGGCTTGCAGCGAAGAGTCAAATGAAATTTTACGCAAGCCCACATAACCTTCTGGTAGCGAAATTAGCATTTTAGTGGGAAACATTGTTTGTTATGGTGGTGTTTTACTTATCAAGTGTGTAACATGGCTTTATAAAGTACCAAGGAAGGGCTTTGCTGTTGCTTTCAGAGGCGCGCGCAACACAAATATATTATTAATGCAGATCTAGACACGATAATTGGCAATGAATACAGGCATTCAAAACTAAAGCATTCGGCATTTGGTTCAGTGGTAATTGAAGCATTCAAGAGACTGGCGACATCTCCAGTGACAGTCGGTTCTTGTATTACAATCCTGTTGTATGATTGCTAGGTGTCATTTTTATTAGAATTTTCTGTCATTTCAAGCGGTGGTGTCTACATCTGCTTCGCCAATTTAGATTGCCCTACTTTTATTACATAACTCATTTCGATTGGCATAGGAATATACATAGTCTTTGCTGTTTTCTGTTCCCTCCCACTTCTTTTCCTATTTGTAATAAAGGATGCATGAATAATCTTTCTTTCTAAATATTCTTCAAATGATATCTCAATGGTTTCTATTTATCTAAATGTACTCTAATACTGCTTGCAATTTTGTTGATTGAGAAGACATCATCGTCATCTTTGTCGGCAGCAAGAAAAGAACCAGGAGGAATAATAGCAATGTTGATGTAATACTAAATGCATTTCTTTCCTGCAACAGTCTCTGAAGTTCTTGTAGCCAGCAAAAAAATATTTTGAAGAAATACAGGTAAAAAAACCATCATGTGTGCCTCGAGATCAAGCATGTCCCTCTAGCATACACATAGGCCCAGCGCACTTTACAAAATAAACCTGTATTTATTTTCTTGCGACATTATATGTATTGTATATTGAATGTCATGCATCCATCGTTTACACCCTTCTCTTCTAAAGCTTGCCCAAAAACTTCAGCTTCGAGAAGCATATGCTATGTTTGACAAAAAATAAAGAAGCTGCATGTACAGCAGCACCTGCTATGTTCAGCACTTTTCCAAGTTTGGTGATGAATAGATCAAACACATCATGCAGCTGACAAAAAATTACCATGCGGTCTTCTTCGTGGGACCCTTCTTAGCAAAGTAGCATACCAAGGAACGCTGTGTGTTTTGTCTCTAATTATTTACACATGAAAATGGTGCTAGGCGCTAATGGGTTAACCATTTCCATATTTCTTGGCTGCTGAGGTCAAGCTTTACTGTAAGTTACCTATAATAAATAATGTATAAAAATTATGTTGGCTAAATTTGTCTATCGTAGCGTGCTTTACCAATACCTTTCTTTGAGTACACATTATCCTGCTCAGTGCCATGAAAAACATGTAGTGTGGCTTATACGGGAGATTCGGGTAGGACTTTCGAAACATGTCCAGAGGTCACGGGCTCATACTGCTGTTTGCAGTCATTGAATAAATAAGGGGATCAAAGAGTCACTAGTCACAGCAGTTTGTGGCTTTTTCTCAGAATGAATGTGCAGTGCTATCTTTTGTCTCTGCCTGTGCACTTCACAAATCCCTTATTGCACTTTCAGCTCACCTGGCTGACAAAACTCCGGGACACCGTAGACAGATGGAAGAGGACACTGCAAAACACTGTGTTCCGGAATCAGAGGATACCAGCCAACAGTAGCGCACCGCCACCACCGAAGTAGGCACAAGACTCCCTCACCCCACCACAGTGTGGGGCTTCAGACCATGTGTACATATACGAAAGGCACAAGTGTGGCTTGGGCCATTTGCACCAGCAGACGTTAAATGCACGAACTCCACAACCTGCACAACATGTCCTCAACAATGTCAGGCCTGTGAGCAGTGGGCCACCGCAAAGTGTCTTGAGAACGTTCCTGAGGCTGTTCCCCACTAGAGGTAGCAATCCAAGTGGCGTGGTTGTAACTGTCGCAGCTCCTGCTGCTCAAAGAAGCTGACAGGGGAAGCACAGTTCAAGTGTTTCTTACACGACTCCTGTCGAGACCATAACCTAGCATAGCGTTGCTCTACTATCGTGTCTAACGCATCCTGCTTCCATCCGCATTGGTTCTCTTCAGAGGCACCTGCTATGTTGCACATACCACCCATCAAGCACTTGGTGTTGTCATTTGTTTTACGCATGTGTATATATGTGTATGTAAGCATGTATAGTCTCACACTCGGAGCATCTGCAAGTAGGTGCACATCCGTGCAAGCTTTGTTTCCCATTTTGTTCATTATGGTGAATGAAAACTTTCTCACAAAAGGACAGAGTGAGTGAACTGAAGGAGTGAATCCTCTGCTATTCAGGGTGCATTGTTTCTTGGTCATTTCAACTGAGATTGTTTCCACCAACGCCTACATACCAAGAATACTTGGAGCAGGATCATGGAGCACATCAGAATTAGAATGCAAGCATAGCAAAAATTACGAAGCAGCTTTTCTTCAGCAACACAACTGATGGCAAAACATAGAAGATACTTGGGAACAGCGACACTCAAATGAAACAGTAATATGAAGCACCTGTCTTTGTCCTTACTTAACCTTAACAGGAGAGTTGAGCAGAGGTCTGCTAGCGAAATACTGTAATGCAGATATGACCTGAGCTAGAAAAATGGCAGGAAACATACAACAGTGCTGACTTAACTTGATTTAACAGTATCAATGTCCCACTGAAGCAAAGTGACCAAAGAAGAAATGATGTGGAATGAGTATTCATCATTCATGGGTGTAAGCACACTAACAACCTGCACTTTCCTCATACCAGTTTTGCCATTTCACCTATTTCAAACTTCCTTTAAGTAATCATTCTTGCTCATGCTTTGAGGTCAGCTCATTGCTCATATATCATTAAACAACACAACGGATGTGAAAAGGCATGGCATACAGCAGCTCTACTTTCAGATTTATACCCCTGTCAAGCGGGCAAGCGCACTCACGGAAAGTGCACTTCGGCACCTTGAGTGACACTTTAGGCTATGCGGTGCACAACGGAAAAACGAAAAAAGAGCGCGCACTCGGTAAAAAAAAAAGAAAAGAAAAAGTGGCGACAGAATAAGAGTGCATTTTTTGAAAATTTATATTAGAAAGAAAAAACTTCAAAAAGTGATTGTTTTACATTGTATTATAAATAAAAGAAAAAATATATTTTTCAAAACAAAAAACTAAATTATCTTATTATACGAGTGTTGCAAGTCAATGCCTAGCCAATCCGGAAGAAAATGGCGGCATGTGACGAGGCGACATTTGATCTTGCTAGAACAGAATACGAGTGAATTCTGTTCTCATTATTTCGTTAAGAGCTTTCCAACAATTAAAATGAAGTTCTCTGTCCTTTTTTTAAAAATGCATTACATTTTGTTCCATTGAAACCGCTGACGGAAAGGCTACACTCCGCCAGCAAAGTGCATTCTGTTAACGCACTCCGATTGGAGTGCGCTCTTCAACAAGTACACGCTACTTGCGATGTTTAGATTTGGGAAAGTGCACTTAAACCGAGTGACACTCTCCATAAGCGCACTTAACTTACCCATTTGACAGGGGTATTATTTATCCATATACTATTACGAGCCGAAAAACAGAGATAATCATGAAAATTAGTTGCGCAAGACAAAAAGTAGCAAGTGAAACAATTGGCCAATCAAAAATACTTTATATGGCTTATTCATTCATATCACATAATGTGCCTTCAAAGTTAAAGACTAAAAGTTAATTTAACCTTTTCAGGGTCAATTTTTTTCACCATATGTGACTGCCCAGGGTCTGCCTTTTTTTATTGCAGATTCCAATTCGTCTGAGCAACCTATTTCGAAAAAAACTTTACGTAATTTTTCTAGGGTGACCAAAAGTGAGAAAAAAAAATTACGTTGGTATATACGTACTCTTTATTCATGAATAGCAATAATAAAACAAGGAAATAAACGTATAATTAAAAATTGGATGCATTATTATAGTTCAAGGTTTAGAATATGCGCACATGAGAATATTTTGCAAGTCTCAAATGTTCCTGCTCTTACGTTATTATTTACGTCTATAGCGTAATGGAACTGCATAGGTGAACGCACTGAAGAAAACTGTGTGGTTGTGTGCCCGTTAAAAAAGCAAAACGTGTGACAAACTTCCACTAATCTTCATCTTATCGCCAACCAGAGGCAATTACATATCGCGAGTCTCACCCCTCCCCCCCCCAAAAAGAAAGGAAAGGAAAAGCATGCATGGCGGCATCCTTCCTATGCGCACCCTTGTGAGCATTAAACGAGCAAGAAACAGGAGGTCACCCTTTGAGTGATAAGTAACGAAATGGCCATCAGTTTTGCGAGCACAAGAAGTTGAAACCCCCCGTGGAACAAAACCCAAACCGCTGCCTGCCCCCGCGCATGCCAATGCGCGAGTGGTTGTATATAGAGGCGCGTAAGCAAACTAGCTCTAAAACAAACCATGCAACGAAAACCAAAAGAGGGGAGCGCGAGAAAAAAATTCCTTGTATTCCCACATAGTGGCAGCGCATGCCAGGAAAGAAAAAATTAGGAAATTAGCGCGCTTTTTAAGCGTACAGACGGCGCCATAAATATATGGCATCGACCACTTTGGACTTTTTCGCAGCGCCGTATATTTACGTCATTAACCCTGAAAGGGTTAATAAATTTAAGACTAATTTTACTTAAGCCACTATGCAAACTATGCAAATGTGGCTTTTACAGTTGCTTTGTTTTCAATGGTAGACAGACTGTGCATGGGAAATCACAGCAGGAGAGTTCACAATACTGCTAGAATTCATCTAAAAATTTTAGCATGTACCATCTACATTAACATTGGAAAATTGAAGACAGTTATTCCTTAATACATGTTCATTTTGTCCAATTTTTCTCCAATGCTCCTGCACCGAGATATTCCTCCAGAGTTCTGTCACTCAGTGTCAGCTAATTACAAACCATAAAATGCAAAGTGTAAAATACGATGTAGAAGTAGCCACTCTTTTCATAACTGCACAGTAAAGGAACAACAGACTGAGAACAAACCTGATCCTGCAAGTCGCTAAACTAGCTCATGCAGGCAAAAAGTGACGGAATTCTAATGGACTGTTGCACACTTGAATGCAGTATATAGACACATAGAGTTCCTCTCATGCAATAGCCTGGAGCAAAACATGGGCTTGGCAGAAGCTGTTCGCCTGATATTGCATTTTGGTTAATGATGTATTGCCGCAACGTTAACACTGCTGCAGATACCTTTATGGTTGTGCGGTTAACCACCACATAGATGTCACTTCATAAGACTATCTTGCCACTTGCACCAATACACAAACAAGAGCCATAACGTTTTTTACTGTCAAGCCTTCTAACAAAACTAGCACTGCATGGCACTGTTATCTCAGCTCTTTTTTCCTGTTGCTATGCTCAAAACTAAGGATAAGAGTGGGCAAGGTGACTCAGCTAATAGGCCACAAGCAAAACAAAATCTAAATGTGAACTAGCAAGTCCCCTAGCAATCTTCAACGTTAAACTAAATGAACACAATGAGAGCGCCTACATGCAACACAAGTTTGGACTTCATAGCATAAATCCAATTCTCTACAATTGTAAATTACAAGGTTGGCTTCAAATCTATAAACAAGCTAATGAGAATTTCTTTCTCTATATCTGGCACACATAGACCTCTTTCCTTGTCTATCAAACCATAACATCTGTAACTAGGCCAAGTTGTTTGAGTTTACTACTAAACTTTTGATCAAGTCAACCTTAAATGTAATGCTGCTTGTTTTTCCGTAAGCACTCAGCACCGACATGATGTCAGAAGAGCTCTAGGCTACCCACTGCTATGGATCTTGAGGTACGCATGCATATAATGGATACATGACAAAACTAAAAAGAACATGGTGCCATCGTCTAACACACAAGCTCGATATCTATGCTTCGTACCACTGCAACTGCGAAGTGCCGAAGCCATCTCCCACAAGCATGCAGCAAATGCTGAATCAATCGAGGAAATGTAGCACATTCCTGTACAGCTGTTAGGGCGTGTAGAAGTGTCTTTGCACATTACTGAAAACAACAATTTTTGCCTGGTCAAGCCAGGCAAGCAACAAAAAGCCAAGTGCTTTGTTAATGATATGGACCTAAAAACACAATATTGTAAAATTTCAATGAAAACAAATCAGCAGTAAGCAAATTGGTGTGCAGTTATCAGAATGAAAACACAGGTCATTGTGTAGTATTCACAACAGTGCAGTATACACAAACATCACATGGAGCTGCTGCTTGCACTTTATTGGCAATTTTCACTTCACAGATTTGGCTGCTGCTTGCACTTTATTGGCAATTTTCAATTCACAGATTTGTATGCAGGTCTCCAAACTTGAGTATGCTATAACATCTGCTTTCACTTTGCTTTCAATAGTGTTTTCTTTTTAAGGATTTAACAAAAGAGTAAAGTGGAATGAGGGAAGAAGAAATAGTATGACATGACTGGACAAATGAATGCCAAAAAGCTAGACTATGGTCAGCAGTGTTTCCAATCAAGTTAATCAGAAATGTACACCGCCATAAATACTTGAGAAATGTCACTCATTATGTTATGTATAACAGCGCAACTGCTCCGACAGGTCATGTCACAGTATGATAAATCAAACATGAACACAATGAATACAAGGGCTTCGTGGGCATATAGATTTCATATAAACATGTAATCAATTCTTTTTCTACGAAAATAATGTGCTTGGCTTGTAGAAGTCCCCTACCTCAAGTGCAATCTTACAGTTTTGTTCTCCCAATTTCAATTTTAACACTGGACCCTGATCGCTATGTGACAGACATTGCATTTACCCAGAACGTGTCAGGCAGAACAGGCGTGAACCAGTGCACACTGACGTTGCAGCCGCAATCACAACCAGTTGAAGAATAGTTTGTGAGCTAGTTTTGTCTGTACAGCATGTTCCGCATCCGAAGACGAAACTCTGTGCGCCAACCTGCTGTCTTGAGTTTTCGCTCTCGGACCCTTTGTTACATACTTGTGCGTGAGTGGTTTGTGATGACAAAGCCTGCTCCTGAGTACAGTCGTTTCCGGTAGAGGTTCGTAGGACAATGGCAGTTTGTAACTTAAACACTTCTTTTTTTTGCCTCCCACAGGGCAAAAAAACTAAGACACCTGGCTTAGTACACAAAATAACCCGCTGAGAAATGTGATACGACGGTTTCCCGTCGAGAGAGATGTCCTGCTGGTTATTTAACACATGAGGAAATCAAATATACTTAGCAGCACAACCGTAGAACTGCATGTGTACATAATGCTGTAGCCACGTAGACTTTTGAGTGTACATACACACATTTACAGAGTGTGCATTTTGTTAATGAGATTGCAGCCTGTGCAGCACCACCCTGCTTTTAAGCCACGCGCATTGCAGTGAAAATGTCAGCTTTTGTCAAATTAGTTTGTGCATCTATACAAAAAATTAATCTTATTTACTCTTTCATGCCTAAGCTTGTTTCGCTACGACGAAATTTGTCAAGGAGGCTCTGCACCTGACAACACAGTGGTCTGGTATCACATAATGCATTGAAGAAGAAATTGCAGAAGCAGGCAGTCACATACAGCTATTTCAGATTTTTGGACTGATCTCCTTTCTCTGTCATAACAATGTAAGAGAACATCACATATTAATGGATAATGTAGGAATTCCTTGCTCAGCAAAATTTGCCCGAACATACTATACAGGTTACCATGTTCCCTCATCATGCAAATGGAAGTCTGCATTGCTCAAAGTACAGTAGGGAAACAAAAGTCATGGGAATAAAACGCATCCACTGGCCTGCACAAACAAGCTGCATGGACAAAAACCAAAGTGATACTACAGTGCACAGCAATACAATACAATCTTTATTGTGCATAAAGGAAAACAAAACAAAGAAAACAAAGAAAAGCAAAAAAATACTTTATCGTTACAATCTAGAGAAAAATGAATATATTTTAATGCTGCACCTCTTTACTATCTACTGCTTTGACTAGCTCACAGGAAGAAAACTCCTGTGCCCAAGTATTAATCTTGCCTTTAGTCAAAACTAATGCCAACAGCTCATTACAACTGCTGTCTTCATGACACCATGTCACACAATTAGTCTGAGATCAAAGAACCAATATAGTGCCAATAAGTGCTTTTTGCACAATCTACAATGTCATTATCAGATGCACGATGGTGCAACACTCTCCAAAATCGTGAAGAGTAGGTTGCTCTTAAAACAGCACATTTCTGTGCTTACTGTACAGGACTTATTTTATATCTCAGTAGTACAATCTTGCTACTCCACCTACTGTACTTTGAGAGCTGTTCATTAACACTAAACTGTAAGGTTCAGGGTCTGTAAGGTTCAGGTACCTCTATAACACTTGGTTAAGGTCACTACAAATCTAAAGTTCTTAGCTTCTTGGAAACCAAGCCATCTTTACTATTTTCATCATGCTTCTATGTTACAGCTGCAGAGCCTCCTAGGCAACAGTTCTGATTACAATCATGATCCCCACGTTAGAAATCAACTTTCCTTGGCTGCTCAATAGTAAGAAGAATGCATAGGATTGTGAGCAAGTGCTGAATTTGCTTCTAGCCTGGTGAGAAGCAAGAGCATCCTCCAATCATCTATCTTCTTCAGTTATGGCATGCTGCTAATCTGAAAGGATGACCTGTTGGGGGTCACACTCGTGTAAATATTACATGCGTAACAAGCACTTACTAACCTCTCCAAACATGTAAATAAGCACCACTCATATAGAGAAGCCAGTGTTGTGCTTCCTCAACTGATAAGGAAATGCCTGCACTGAGTGTTTTGTAATAGTTACTCCTGCATTGTCACTGGAAGTGCCCCGATACACTTTCTAAAGCCACCCTGCTCTCATCTACCTATCCAGCTGACACTTGAACACCTGTCAATCATGTTCCTCGGCAGGCATCTTTTAACTCCTTGCCTTGTGTACTACAGTTAGGACACCACATAGTATACTATACTCGGCATTCTCATCAGTCGCTGTGGACATCAAGAGGACAGTCATAAATCAACGCCATGTGTAAGCTATAAAGGAAGGTCCTTGATGTAGTCCGCCTAATACTTGCACACTACCATGGGCCTGGCTATCTAAATGCAGAGCACCTAGATTATTTTTATAGGAACACAATTCCTGAAGAAAAAGATACTGTTGCTGTTAGTGAATATAACATGTTAGAGTCTTGATACACTTCTAAAAACATGTTTTGATTCTGCAGTGTCGCAACTTGAAGGCTGGACTAAAACTTTCTTCTTTTTCGAACAGTAGTTAAAGAGTATGCACTGTCCAGCTTTTCAAGGTTTCTCATTAAGAAAACACCTTAGAAAGTGCCTGGTAATTGAGCTCGGAATGCCAGTTCCACAAAGACATGCCAAGAGCATAGCTATGAGAAATGTTCATCTGGACAGCTCCTACGTAAACTGTGCAAAATAATTGCACGCTTTTCATAATTCTGGGAAGTTCACAGGATGAACCCAATTTTCAGAAGCTCTCATCTTCACCACAGAAGTCGCAGCTTTAGAAAATGGGAACTATACACATTACACTACCGTACCTCTCACCCTTACACATGTGCCAATGCAAGCTTATCATCCCGAGCAGTGTTCATGTAAAAAAAAATGTACCAATTGTGTGAGCCCTTGTGAGCAGGCATGTTACCACTTCTGCTGAAAAACGTGTGCGAGACAAAATGAGCTTAATGCTGCCTTTGCATTGTAGTCTGAAAAAAACTTTCTCCAAGAGGAGAACCACTAGATGGCAACCATGGTGACACTCAAGACTTGTGCTTTTTATAAAACAGCATCAGAGCACAAGTTTTGGTTGTACCAGCTATACAATATGTTGCATCAATAAAGGACTCCGGTGCAGACATCTCTTCCAATTAAACTGCTAGCTTATCTGCACTAGAATTTCAAACAGAGCTGGCATTTCACAGTGATTTTCGCTTGTGCCATGCTTGGTACTTGCTCATTTTACCCAAAAAAAAAATCAGAAGTACATGTCTGCAGCCATGCCAGGTGAAAAATGTTGGTTTCCTTGGCATGAGAAATAGAGAGCTACCTGTAGTTTACAGGATGAAAGTTCACCATATTCTATTATCTGTGAAATCCAGGAAGTCGGCTTCCTGCCAACAGATCGGGCCCTTCTTCCATCTACAGATTATGAATCTTCCCACGATGCTCACATACAATGCAAAATTCTTATTTATTCTGGATAAATCAGGCAAGCATAGCACTGGTGTGTGGTATTAAACAATATGCATCACAAATGCCACCCCAGTTCAACATCCATGAGCAGATGAGACAGTAGTATATCCAGAATAACTGCTTACACTGACTTCCCTTATTGACACAACATAGTGTAGATAACAGTAAGTGGATCCCATCTAACACGGTATGACTGCAACAGAGTCAAACAGGTGATTTATTCTGCTGGGATGTATGTAGAATAATACACATGCTCGTTCATTAAAACACGGACACATCTGTGGAAAAGCTATTGTTTCCTCATCCATTGCAAGATGAAGTTAGCATTCTTCTAGAATAATCACCAACGTGTTTCATAGGGCCCTGAAATATCATGTGCCAATGTTGTGCTTTCTGTGGTTTAACTTTGTTATCACTGTTTTTCAAGGTGTCTGTGCGCCCAAGAAGCCAATTGGAAAAGCGTCAGTAGGAGGCTAAGATGCACAGCTAAAGTGAATCGTAGCTATTTTACTATGTGCACTGAACCGAATATCCACAATTGACTCCAACCATTGTTTTCAAGTGGTGTTGCTGTTTGTAAATAAAAAAAATAACATTATCTATGACCAGTTTTAATCTGTCATTGAACATGACTCACAAACAGGATGATGACAATGTGCTAATGAACAAGTCCTTTTCAACCAGACAAGAAGAGACAACCTCACAACAGCCCTTGGCGTTTTAGGTCCTCGAATGTCTTTTTGTTGACCACATTGCCTTGTGTGTCTTCATATTCCTCCTAATAGGGAAGACAAGAATATGAGAAATAAGCACAAATTGGAAATGGTAAAAGGGCGACCCATATGTTTGCCCTTACATGCAAGGGTAGCATAGTGCAACAAAAATATTTAAGAAGTCACTTTTTTTGTGACTTATACAAAAGTTGATCATACACAAGTTTAGCCACAAATACATGAATGTCATAAAATATTTATATGCATAATGTCAAGTGCAGAGAACCATGGACAAAGATCAAGGAAGAAGAAAGAACACAATGAAAGCAATGCTCTAAAGAAGTCAAGCGACAATAAAATAGTTGTGTGACATAGTGGGTCAAGACCACCTCACCTCTGTGCTCGCCTGAAACCTTTCCTTTGACTTTTCGTCTTTGAGCTTGTTCCACACTACAAAGAAATTTGTAAGCATCAGTGAGACAGACATGAAACAGCTTCACAACAGTTCAGGTATGCTGTAAGCAATGAGCATCTTATTTCCACAAGTCACTTACAGTGTGGTCACTTACAATGTGAGAAACTTGCAATGTATGTCACAATATACGAAATGGGTTATTAAAGGGCTGCACTACCTTCTGGTGTCAGTCTAAATGGGGTAACAAATGCATTCATAGGTTCTCATGCAACAGCAATGCAATTCCTGTCACTATAAATAGAAAACAATTATATAAAAAGTAGAAACAATGCCTTCCAAGAGAAATTTATTTACATCACCAACAACACCAACACATATCCAATATCAGCCCACATGATACATGTGCACTTCTTCACTTTCACACGAATTAATGCCAGGTAATTGTCTCATAACATTATATTAGGCTTAACATTTGAAATAGCAAACTGGTGAGTGAAAGCTGTTTGACAGTGTGATGTATATTCACATAGAACATGGCATGAGTGCTGAAGAAACTTACAGGTGAGTGCATCTTCAATCTGTGTCACATTTGCAAAATGAGCAGTGTTCGGGATCCCCAGGCACCGCATACCATGAGCATGGCGCCACTCCTGAAAGCGAAAGCATAGTTCAATCACAAGAGCCTGTTTCACTGTGGTACATGCCAAAGAGATATCAAAGCGACGACGTGGGATCATCAGAGAAGTTCTAGAGTGAGCGTTATAAACTGAATTTCGTGCTCCACATTGGAAAACATGAAATCCAAGGGGTGCAAAATTTGGATGGTAAGCTTATTTTAAAATTTACCAATCACATACCTTCTAAGCTATGAACTTTAATATGTGCAAGATCCCAGGAAGATTACAACTATAGTGAAGGGAGGGAGGGTCATTAGCATGCATATTACTTTATTTATTTTCGGATATGTCACCACAAACAGCTTGGAGCCTTTAGTGTGATGCACTGCAAAAATTAAATGGTGTGTGTACGGCAAAAAGGCGTAACAAACAATGCATGGAGCGAAAGAAAGTGAAAGACAATGACAGCGTTGAAATGGCACAGACCCAACAGTACACATAAACTATACCTACAGTAGAACCTCATTGATACGATCCCATTACATATGACTTCATGACACCAACGCACGCTATCAAGAACACACAAAATGACCCAAGAGAGCTACGCTTACTTTTTACCGATTCATACGTTTCTGGAAAACACAATCTTTTGGCATCAATGTTCAGTACATTGGCATACTGTAATCGTATGATATGTTTTCCAGGCGCTAGATCCCATGTAAACAAGAAAAATGCACGACATGTGCACAATCGAGCACAGCAGATGCGCTCCGCAGAAGCTTCACAACAGTACATACTCGCCTGTGTCATTGTCATTTCGCCTGCTGCCCGTGTCACATGAAAAGTGCACATGCGTGCCGGCATGCACTCAGTTTCCTACTCGGACACTAGCAAATCTCCTCCCGGTTTGTCGCACGCCACATTCAGAGCTATTGCCGCCAAACCTATTACGATAAGCATCTTCACCTATCTGTTTTACAGCGCCTGGGGCGAAGTGCCACTAAAGCATACTGCACGCTTTTAGTAGGCGATTACCCAAATGTGCCGCAATTCCCTGCTGCAGGCGTCACGATGTGAGCACCACATTTCGTTCTAGCATCCAGCATCGCCCACAAACTTCATTTTGTTTTGGTTTCCCATCACTGTCCTAAAACAGTACCCAATTGGAAAACAATAAAACACGCCTCAGGCCGCAGGAGCGCCACCCGCTTGACGCGCGTTAGCATCTCGTGCCACAATGCTTTGCATTACATAGATGTCAACTACAATTGAGTCTGAAATTTTTTAGTTTCCTCAGATTATATGTTTTCCCAGTTAGTGCATTTTTTCTCACCTTTTTTTTATTTTTCATAACATATGAATGAGGTTCTACTTTATATACACATACAAAGATATAACCATTCAGACATAAAACTTGCCCCAAGCACACATCATTTCAGGGATACATGCACACTTTATTAAAGATGATTTGACAAGCAACACATGTTTTTTTTTTATTACAGCAACTTCTGAAGCAACTTAGGTGCTGATCATTTCGCCAGCTTCAGGAACCTGTCATCATAAACTTGCTTAAAGCATTAAAGCAAGTACCCTCTTGCATCCTTTCACTATCAGAAGACTTCCAAAAATATAGTGCAACACCACCTTTTAGGTGGTGTATAGAGACAAGGACTGACAAAGGAAATTTGTTTGCATGCAACATTCATAAAATTGTAAAACGAGCAAGAATTCGTAAAGTTTATGAAAAGATAGGGAGAGTTGGCAGGTATGCTTTCTTGCAGGCAAAGCCTGTAACATGGAAACTACCAATTAACAGCGGCCGAACAAGAGATGGCACCAACATTTCAACAAGAGCACTTTTCCTCATCCCTTTCATGAAATGTTGGCTCCAGAGACATATTTTATTTAACCGCTATTGATCACTTCAAGTCTTCAGCTTCATGTTTGCACAGACACTACCAATGTTTCATCGACGTATGAAACATCACACACAACTTTCCAGTTCGCAATGTTGAGAGAGCAAAGCTAGGCCAGATCAATTTTCTTAACTGCATTACACAACATCGTTTGTCCTGGCTTCAATGCTGGGCGGCAATAGAATGGAATTTGAAGGGGTCTTGCAACTTGAAAACTGGAATACTTTTGGATTTTTCCTCAAGAAGGTGCGACGTTTGGGTAGTTGGTTCATCACAGATAGCGTATGAACAGCGATTTTCGGCTTTTTATTGGCACAGTAATATGAAACTAGTTTACGTCTCCCTGTTAGCCAGCATATTAGGGTAATAACTTGCTTAGGAATACCCTCTCATCTGTGATGGCCAGCAGCTTTAAAATATGAAGACACTTTGAAGACAAATATTCTCATTTTTGTACATAAAATTATTGTACTGCTCCCTTGTTAGTGAGAACGTTTAGTGCTAAATATGCATTTAAAGTTCTGATAAAGAATTCATTAATTTATTGCATTTCTTTAAGAAGTCCGAAAAGTGGTCCTTCAACATGGCAAGCTTTCAGAATGAACTTACGAGGTTCAATTCCAATTTGCCTCAAGGTATCTAAAGGTTTCTGCAGTTTAAGCGGCAGATAGCATCAAAGATGCTGAACTTGAGGATTGGCAGGCTCACATTTTTTGCAATCCTTTGTCAAAGATGTTAATTATGATTTTGATTGGCATTCCAATAAAGCAGGGTGGAGTGCATTAACAAATAGTCAGCTAGCCTACTTAATCTAATGAGTTCTTACATCTATTGCATTCTAGCATTTTGCGAACCTTTCCTTGATCTGTTCTTTCTTAAAATTTTTATTTATATATTGTACAGTAACCTGTGCCTGTAACAACTACGGTTATATTAATCTCTTCCCTCACTTTTTTTCGATCAATACTGTGACTATCTCTTGCTTATCACGGCTGCTGACCAGTAAATGCTTCCATCTGATTTGATTCCCAGCGCTTCTGGAAAGTGGACGATCCCTACAGGTATTGCCAAATCAGGATTGTTGAAGTGCAACCTTAAGCGAGCTTTAAGAAATGTATGACATAAATATTGTGAAATGTCGCATTTTTCACACCATATAATTTATGCAAGCAAAAAATAATACTTAACTTGCTTATTATTATTCCAAAAAAAGAAAGTAAGAGAAGTAAAAGCGAAATTTGTCAGTTTCGGTTACACAAAGTACAGTTTATGCTACAATTAGCCTGTAGCTTTTAAAAGGCACAATGTAAAACAATGATTCTGTTTGCAAGAGCTTTAGAGGAATGTGTATGTCTACATAAAAACATAAAATTGAAAAAAAAAACTTTTTGAAGAAAACTGGTATTTCAAGAATGTCTTCATACTTTAAATTAAATAGGAGGTCATCAAGTACAAAGAAAAATTTTTCGAGCCACCATTCACACAGGGGATGTAGCTTTAAACCAACTTCTGGTTCAAATTTTGTTGCGTCTTTCTTTTTCACGTACAAAAGCAGAATTTCTGATTGAATGACAAGTGATAAATCAAACTTTTCGGCTGTTTTTTACTTTCACTTCTGACCCATGACAACTCTGACTGTAGTGAGTGGTCTATATAAAGACCCGCCATGGTTGCTAAGTGGCTATGGTGTTGGTCTGCTGAGCAAGAGGTCGCAGGATCGAATTGTGGCCATGGCGGCCGCATTTTGATGGGGGCGAAATGCTAAAACACCCGTGTACTTAGATTTAGGTGCACGTTAAAGAACCCCAGGTGGTCGAAATTTCTAGAGTCCTCCACTACGGCGTGCCTCCTAATCAGAAAATGCTTTTGGCACGCAAAACCCCATAAAAAGAAAAAAAGAAGTGGTTTATATAAAGAAAACAGATGTCATGCTCAGTTCAATCCACCCTTGCCAAATCACATACACACACTTACAGCAAAATGCCTTTGGAAAGCCTTAGGTCCTCTGTAGATGAAGTTGCCGCAGATCTCACATGTGTAGCTGATGTTCAAACCATGCAACTTGTACAGCCAATAAGGGATGGGCTAGAAAAAACAATCACCAAACACACAATTATAATTCACAGCAGAACTTCAACTTTCATAAAAGTTGCATGTGAGCCAAGCCTGAAGCAAAATGCAAGTCATATGCAAGTATCAAAAGTAATATCACAGAAAGATTCAAACATTACACTCTTAGAATGAATCACCATGCAAAATTAGGGCTGAAGGTGAACACAATGAACCAAGAACCTCCCTTGCACAGAAAACAGGAATGAAGAAAGAAAACACAGTACTGAGTACTGTGAATAGAAATATTTATATAGAAAGATTCATACAGTCAAAATCTAATTTTTCGGACTCGCCAGGGACCGCAAAAGCGCCTAAAAAGTTGGGCAGTAGGAAAAGACAGAATGCATGCCTTTAACTGCCCTCAAGGGCTTCAAGTCGCGACAGCCACATCCGAAATAGCTTTGAAGGCCTGCTGATACATCTATAACGCACCTCGGTGCTCATAATGTGACAGGTAATGGTGGGTGCGCGCGTTTATAATTAAGGAACACATTTTACGTCCCACGACAGCAGCCCCTTTACGCTTTTGAGATGCTTCACCGGAATCTATTGCATATGCTTAACTGCGTAGCAACACTGCATTGCTTCAAAGCTGAATTTCAGAAACTGGCATTATGCAATGCTTTAAATTCTTATTTATTTCAGAATAGCTACAAAGGCCCTTGAAAGGGTTGATAAAATGAAAAGTGAATGAACAATATTATACAAAAGCTACAACAATACATAAAATTGGGTGATAAAACCAAATATGTAAATGAAACAGATATACAAGTGAGCTTAAAAACGTAGAAATGGCAGAACAGCAACTATCAAAAACAAAGTAAATTGAGAAATTGAATATAAGAACAGTGATACGCACTCATGAGAGACAATAAATATGCAATAACGGCACAAAAGTACACAAAAAAAAATTACAGAAATGTGGCAGAAAACGTTCTTACTCGCAATTTAGGCAATTCCTTGAACATAACAGAAAACAATTCAGACATTGATAAATGTGTGAACAAGTGCTGAAGGCAACCCCCGGAAGGCGGATGCTAGTTTCGATTTCAAGGAACATATGCGCTCCAAGCAGTTGCCGGATATGCTAACTTCATTTTTTATTTCTCTTTTTGTGAATTTTAAATTGGGCAAAGCGCCGGCATAGTTGTCTTCGTGCGTCCATCGAGCTTGCCTCTGCTCGCCCTTGCCATTCGCTCAGTGATATCAAAAGTCAGATCGCACTTGGTCACCTGCTTCGGTTGTCATCCCAAGTATGAAGATGGGAAAGATAAGACACAGAAGCTAGATCAGATGTGCAACCAATGGAAGACACAAGGAACCAGGTCCATCAAGCGTTAGACGAAGATGGCTAAATCGGGGCATCACATGTGTTCCGTGGGTCTGTGCTGTTCTAACACCAAGAATTCCATTTCTGCAAAGTTTTTCAGGTTTCCTAATGACAGCTGGTAAGCACAAGTATTTAACTTTATTTTCTGAGCAGGTATTCATATTGCACGAGTAAACTAGTTCTGTGCAAGCCTCAGTGGACTGACATAGGAGCAGTGTTGCTCAACCCATTTGTCATGACAGCAGCCCATTTGCATGCTGTCGGTGAAATACTTGTACCGAAGGGTTGGAGCGCATGTTTGTTGGCCTATACATTTTGTGCACTCTTTACTTTGTTGTCACATACGGCCAAGGTTAAAGTAAAAAAAAGGCCATGATGTTTTATGAAATTTCAAGAGCAATGACGGCAAAAGGATGCACGCACATAATTTCTTGTTGTGTTTTGATGCACCATTACTAAGATATCGTACTGAAGAAGGTTGAAGCTCTCTATTTTATCTGAATTTTGGAGCGTAGGCAGTACCGTACATTTCGTTACCTTGCTTTAGGCACAGCTTCGGTGTGTGCAAGTTTTTGAGCACTTGCATTATAGACAAGGTGCAATGTTATTTGTTTTGCCGGCAAAAATGTATTTAATCATACCTGTAGTACAAGTATAACGTATTTAAGGCTAGTTAAGTGCGAACTGGTAATCCGCCTTGCGATGAAGAGTGCTTTTAAGTGCTTTTTTTTCTTTTTTTTTCTTCTTTCTTTTCTTTTTGTGGGTGTGTGTGGATTTTCGTTTCCTTGCATTGCTGTTGTGTCAGAATAGTGTCCTAATACTCACCGTGCTTTTCTGTATACAGTCAAACCTCAATATATCAAACAGCATGGTGATCACGAAAAAGTTCAATGTAGCCAGAATTTGATATAGAAAATCATGTAAAAAATGCGTAAAAAACTTCTGCAAATCAATCAATGTACCAAGGGAACAATCAGGGATAGTTGTTCGGAGCATGCATTCGGTTGCCTAGGCCATGCCGACTTTGTCAGCCATGCAAAGTCAGCGCGGCCTAGGCCAATCGCCCACAGCGCAGCTGAATGCGCGCTCCAAACAACATTCCCCGATTGCGCCCCAATCGCAGCACAGTAAATACTCACTTTAAGCTTCCCACAAAGTATTAATTTATTTGGCTAACAGTACACCAGCAGTATAGCCTGCTTCTTATTGGCAGCCGCCTGCTTAAACACGGAGTCCTCCACATAGTAGTGGCGTAGAAGGGCCAAAGCAGCTACAGCCCCAGTTGAAGTTGGGAGTGGGGCAACAACAGCAGCATCAGGGCAACATCAACACCTCAGCAGCGTCTTTGTTTGGCCACTACTTGTGCAGCAATCTCCACATCCTTCAATCGAAGCATTTTGAAACATTGTCAATAACAAAGTATTAAGTGGCGTCTGCCAAGGCGTCTATGAGTGAGCCCAGTAGGCGTGCGCCGTCACACACCATTGTGGATTCACACCACCAGTCCTCGCGAGGTGTAGCAGGTACAGAGCGCAGCACCGAGGTGGAGTCAGTGCGGAAAATGCAATGCGTCGTTGCCGCCGCGTGCATTCGCCGCTACGTTCAAATGGCGCCCTCGGCACGATCGATGTTTGCAGCTATAGTGCGCCACAGTTGGGAACGTCCATCGTGCCACCGCTATCTTCGAGGGTGTTGCGGGAAAGCTCACCGCCCATCAACAGAGCGCACTTGGCCTGGGGTGGCGGAGTTCAATATATCTATTTTACTTCAGACTTCGTTCGAAATAAAAAATTAAAATTGCATGCGATTTTCCAGGTGATATAGAAAGTCTTCTATATACGCAATAATTCGATACACCCGTGTTCTATATATAGAGGTTTTACTGTAAATGAATATGACGCAAAGTATGACAACAGGCAGATTATATGCACTTGTAAGCGCTATAGAAATGTGCCCCTTCTTTCGACATGTAGTTCAAGTAATAAGAGCAATTACATATAGGCTACTTCCTGTTCATACAGATCCATGTAGCCAGTTTAAAATTCTGTGGGTCCTTACTTCTCATACTGCCAATGAAATACATGTATTGTACTCTACCTTCTTTCTGTAAGCCACAAAATGTGTCGCTGTCATAACATACGTGATACTCAAGCAGCATGTGACCAGCCCCTGACGGCTAATTTTCGCATTGGTTTGAATCATCTGGAATCTGTGTTCGTTCTGTGTGTACAAATTTCAGACGTGAATGAAAATCGTTTCTGCAGATTGACACTTTCGCACTGCATGTAGGTCAGTCTTTTTTCAGTACGGAATGTGTGAATAAAAACAAAAACCTTCCACATTTACTTGTGTTGACTTCTGGCTGACTGAGAAATTGGCCAGCTTTATTTGATCCACTTCACAACACACAAACAAAATTAATGATTGATGCTGCCAGGAGGTTAATTTCTTTATACTAGCCCCCACTACTTCTGTGGACTAGCTGAACCGCAGATCTAAACTTAACCACAAGTTAGCAATTTCAAAGCAACTACTTTCATGAAATGACAAAATGTAATATATTACCTGTGAATATTGGTAGTTAAGAACAGTTTGCTATACAAATATTTTATTATAATTGCTTGCTCGTGCTCTCTTGCCCACTTGCATGCGAAGTGGTAAAGGAGGGCTTCGTGGCAAACATCCTCCTCCTGGCAGTATGCCCTTTCCCGCTACTCTCTGACCTCATCAGTGATGTTATGGAGGCATTGTTTTGTTTGTGAATTATTTCCAGTTGGATATCCGACAACCGCCTTGTATCGGCATGGGACCGAGTATCCCAAGGTAGGTATAAGGAGTTGTTATGATATGAATGTTACATTATGCTTGGGAGAACAGTAGCAGTTTCGTGCTGCTGGTATGTTCTAGCTAACTGGTCAGTGCTTAGGTTCTTTCTGAGCTCCTGAGCAGAGTCCCAAAAAGCTGTGCAGAAACTATCAACAATAAGTGTCAATGTAAACGAATAGCCCAAACGAATGAGAGTGAATGAGAAAGAGAGGGAGGGAGAGAAAGAATGTTTTCCTAGCTAAGTCTGACCACCAACCATAGACTGAACATCGACCAACCACGCATAGTTATGCCACATTCCCACCATGTACAGTGGAACCCCAATTATGCGACTTTCTCGGGACCGTGAAAAAGCGTTGTAATATGCAGGTGTCGTAAAAATCTGAACATAAATTATGGCTATAAATATACTACTATCGCGTGACGAATTTACGTGAAACTTCAATGTAAACTACTAACAACTATGCAGGGTTTGGAAACCCAAATTACCAAAATAGTAAATGCGATAAGAGTTAATGCTGCAGTACAGGTACCAATCATTCTCTATTCAAATGAACCTTTACGGCACTCCACTGCCCACTCCCGTGATTCCCGCCAGCCAACGCGAACATTAAAAAAAGTCGGCAAGTTTCTTTTGGACCTTGTTTGATCCGTGAACCAAGAGCTTTCGCTCGAGTTGGGCAACGTCCAAAAGGAAATCCTCTGCGGCGTCGCATGAACAGTTGAAGTTCCGGATACTGTCTATGTGCCATAGCACCTCGGCAAACGTGGTAGGCACAGGCACGGCATCTGTGGCGTCGTCGTTGTCCTCGTCCGATGTCGCAGCGGTGTCGGCACTAGGCAAAGCCTCCTCGATGGCGTCATCCAGTGACACCGTGCCGCAAATCGCAACGTTGTCATCGGCCTTCACGTACTCGGTGAAGGTCGTGTTGAGGTTTAAACCCTCGAAATCATCATTGGCAAAGCCTTCATCGGCCTTGAGCGGCATCAAGGTTGTTGCGTCCCCAGCAGAGGAGGCAGTCTCTCGCTTAAAGCCACAGTGCTTGAACAAGTTAGCGATTGTGCTTTGCGACACTGCGTTCCACGAACTGGCAATAACATGCATGGCGTCGCCTTGATGTTCCTCAGGCTGGACGTATGGAGTGGGTGACAATGTGTGTTGTTCACGAAAAGCAATATTTTCCTCGCCGTAGCACCCATTTTGTTATCCAGCTGCTGCAAAAAATTGCTGAGGAGTGAAGATGTCATCCACGCCTTTTTGTTGAAGTTGTAGCTGCATGGCAGTGTCTTCAAGTTCTTAAGGCACCGTGGCTTTGCAAACTTTCCAACAACAAGCACAGGCAGCTTGTCGGAACCGTCCTCGTTAGCACAGAATAGTGCCGACACACGGTCTTCACTATGCTTGCCACCATGATAGCTGTCACCCTTAAATGCAAAGATTTGCTTGACCTGCATATGGTAAAAAATACCGCTCTCATTGGCGTTGAAAACTTCGCAGCGCTTGTATGCAGCAATCATCTCCGGCAGCGACTCCATCCACTCGTACACCGTCGAAACGTCCGCAGAAGTGCTTTCTCCGCAGGAGCGGCTGTACACAATCCTGTTTAGTTTTCTAAAGCGATCCAGCCACCCGTCCAATGCCTGAAAGTCGTCGATGCCCAGATGCATTGCCACAAGGTCCGCCTTTTCTTTTAGAATGGCGCCATCAACGTTGATAACAGAGCTCCATGCTTGATGCAGCCATTTGACGATAACTTTTTCTAACTTCTCATGCTGTCCTTCTTTTGCCGCTTTCCGCTTGAGCCTGAACTTGTTGGCATTCTGCAATATCACTGCTTTGTTTGCCAGGATCGTCTTAAGCGAAGATTCGGGCATCTTAAGGTCCCGGGCAATGCTGGCTTTCATGGCTCCATGCCGCTTTTCAGTTTCCTCGATTATATTCAGCTTATCGCCGAGCGACAGAACTGTACACTTTCGGGATATCGTGCGTTGCGTTACTCCATGCAACTCAACATCTCCGCTGAATGCTGGTCGCTAGGATTATGACAAAGAACCCGTGCGATAAACCTAGGCCTCCGCGTGCTGCCTTGTCGGTGATCTGCTGCTGGGAAACTGGAAGGAGAGAAACGCTTCCCCAACACAACGAGAAGTGACGCCGTCATGAAGAGAGGGAGAAAGTGATTGTGGAAAAGGAAAGGCGCTATTTCAGCACAGCATGCATCGCGGGCGGCTGCTGGTGGGGGAGAGAGAAACGAACAATGAGACGAGGCGGGAAGAAAGCTACGCCGGAGCAAACCGGTCGAGCGGTGTCAAGCACTCCGCATGCGGAGAGACGGAGCAAGGAAAGAGAACCCGCGGCACTTTTCTTTCATTTGCCATTCCGTCCCGTGCTTCACGAAGGTCGTCGTATAACGCGGGTCAGGCGTAAAATTGCGTAGGATAACTGGGGTTTTTAATGCATTGCTTCTACGGGGACTTTGCCGGGACTGCGCTAATCCATCGTAAAACCCGGGTCATAGCATAACCGGGGGACGTATAACCGGGGTTTCACTGTACGTATTAATGAGGTTTCATTGTATTTACCTTCCCATCCCAGCCAAGAGGCAAGTTTTTGGGATTGTAGATGACATCATTGTCTTCGTCTTCAGACTCGCTCTCGCTGATTTCATTGTCTGACTCCTCACGCTCTCCAACTGTCCGGGCCTGTTTACGCTGTACATTTTCTTTGGTGGCCTGCCTCTGCTCCTGCAAGTTGTGAAAGATTGCCAAAATATTGTAGAACTGCAAGCTGGGCAAGCATGAAATTGCAGTGAGATTAAAAGCTGAAGCCGAAGACAGTGACACAGCCAATCCACAAAAGTATGGTCCCAAATTATTTACCATTTCAAACATGCACAAGTTATCACATGGGCAAGAAAAATGTTCCAGAACAATACAATGTACAGGTTGCATTTTCATTTTGGCAGAAGTTAGGCAGCCTTTGTTCTGCTGTTCCCCAGTTTAATGAAAATGGCTGTCTCATGCAACACACGAGTACTTTCACGTCACACGTTATGTGTGTTATGTACTGCATTCCTTTGTCCCGCGAAAAAGTGTATAATGGGCATACTGGTAGATACACTAAAGGGACACTAAAGGAAATTATTAAGTGAAGCTAGGTTGAAAGATTAGGCATCTGTAATAAATTCGTCATTCTTAGCAAGAATGGAGCTTTTGTAAATGAGAAAAATATCATAATGAAATATTGTAGTGGCGCCCCCTGCTTTAGACTATATTACCATCAAGTGACATCAGTTGTGGCCTATTCAAAGACAACAGCAGAGAGGCAGGTCATATGGCGATTACTTCAAGTCATCTGTTTTGGGCACAGGCAACTGAAATTGAGGAGCAGCAGTGGAATCTTCTGTGGAAATTTTCTACGCGACAATCATATAGTCAGACCCACTTCTAGCAATAGTCAAATGCCAAAATAATCTTAAAGTTATAACTGATATTTGTTATAACCGCGTTGCACACAGAAAGCAAAGTGGACAAACAGTCAATGATATTAAGTAGACAGAAAGAAGTACCGTCAAACATACTTATAGCATGACCCGTTTTAGCAATACTCAGATGTAGCAATGAGCAGCTACCCTACTGTCTTCTTCAAAGACAAGTACACTGGTCGAAATGTTGGCTCCCGCTTTTACCTTGTTCTCATTTTGCTCATTGTCTTGAATTTTCATCTCCTGCCTTCCCCACACTTCGCCTAATTCTGCACTGTCATGTGTTCTATGGTAAAGTAACTCATCTACTGCAATAGTCGCATGCCGCATTATTTGCTATACCAAGTAAACCTGGCTACTGTGTGTGTCTGCTGAAAAGAAAAAGAGCACCGAAGCTCAGAAATAGAAAAAAAAAGAAGCAAGCCGCTTCGCCACCCCCGCCCCTTTGTGCCGCACATCCGCATGGCATGCCTTTGTCAAGCCTCTCCCTTCCATCTCTCCAACGTTGGCAAAAGGGTAGAAGGGAGGTGGGAGAGGGGCATGCGAGGGCAGCGATGCGATGCAACAAAGGCGTGCTGTGCATTCATTTGTGTTTTTTCCCTTTTGTGGCACACAACCAGTAGCCAGATTTAATTCTTATAACCAATAATGCGGCATGGAGCCTTTTAATGCTCCATGTGCTCCATGCTCCATTTTAATGCTCCAATAATGCGACATGGCAGCACTTTAGTAAGTGGTTTATTTTACTATAGAAAACATCAAACATCCCAAAGGTGACGGTGCACCAATGTTGCTCATTGTTATATCCGATATATTGTTAAAATCAGCATCGTTATAAGTGGGTTCGACTGTATTTGTATAAAGAAAACGATGGTGTACTTCTGGATGAATATTCCATCGGTCAAACATGGCTCCATATTTTCCTTTAGCGTCTCTAACATAGATTTGAAAGGGCCATGTGCTGTCTGTAAATAACAATGCCAGCTCTAATTCGGGACAACGTTACTGGCCTTGCAAGTGCTCGATATATTTTTAAAATGTAGATTCTATTTGAGATTGCAAATCAGGCAACTTGCAAGATTAAGGAAGCATTTTACAGTCAACAGTCAGGTGACTAGTGTACAAGTCAGGCTCCGATTGCATTGATAGAAAAAGAGTTCTCATATCTACAGTGTTCGTGACTGCGCACTTGACATAGAAGCGCTGGTGCGGTTTGGTCACCAAATTCAAGAGAAGAGAGTTTGCCTCTCTCTGATGGTAATCAAGTGTTTTGTCAACTGAATGAAAATAGGTTTGAAAGACTGTACTTCGCCAGTCAAAACTCCTTATAGTGGCTCTCATTAGTGCCCTTTTCATGCAGATGGATCATTTTAAGTAAATCATGCTGGCAACAGCTCTGGCCATGCGAGGGCAACTTACTGAAAGGATTTCGGCAAAGCGGTACAGCTGTGCCTCAAGGGTTGCAATCTCCTTCTGCTTCTCGGTGTCCTTGTTCCGTCCTGGCTTCGACTTGGCAAAGAGGGAAGGGTCCAGCTCACTGATCTGTTTGCCCTTGGAGTTGAACAGGCGCTGGGCACGTTCCTCCAGTGTGCTAACACAGTGAACAATAAAAATGAAAATGAATGAATGAATTTGACCATCTGAGGTTCTCTAACATGCATCGGGACAGCAAACACGAGCAATTTCACATCCTGCTCCCCCAGAATTCCTCCAGGAAACAAACCCGTGTCTTCAACGACAGAACATGACAGCCACTGAGCCTTGGCAGCTATTGAATGTGAAAGACTGTTACACTATACTGACTGGTTTTAATTTCAGAAACAGCAGAGAATGAAGGGTATCAGAAATACATGCATCTTGAATACATGCAATATGCAAGAGTGTGGTTTAACTAAACAGGTTACAAATTTGCAGTGTGTATGTACAGTAAAACCTCGTTAAACCGTACTCGCTTAAACAGTAGTTTCGTTTTAAAAGTAGTAAGGTCAGTTCCCCGACTCAGCAGCCATTGAACATAATGTATTTTGTATCCGCATAAACCGTATCAGCTTATTGCGTACGCATCGGTTAAAGGGACACTAAAGGTTAATATTAAGTCAACGTGGACTGTTGAAATACCATCCCAGAAACCTCGAAACCCTTGTTTCGTGCGAAGAAGAGACTTATTTTAAGAGAAAATACGTTCTGAAGCGTCCGCGTACCTATAACGCAGTTCAAATCACCCGCCCTCCGATCGAGGAGTATTGATGTCATGGTCTCATAGTGACATTGCGCCGTCGGTGAGTAAGCGCTACGGCTTTTCTGCACAAAAGGCAAACGCGCGGCCAGAAAGAGCCAAGACAGAGGCGACAGCAGCGCGAAAGCGGAACTATGGTGGCTAGCGGAAGCGAAAGCGCACGACGACAAGCTGGTTCTTTATTTTATGACGCCATTTCGACGCTCGTTGCAATGGATGACCCTGACAACGACACATTAGCTCACGATGCTGGGCTCGAGTTCAGCGATTTAAGCACTGATGAACGTGACCCGCTGTTGAGGGCTCGCGCTGCCAGCGTCGTTGCGTACTACTACGACGACGGCCTGCTTTGAAAGGCTCTTCATGCGACTACAGAAAGTCGGCGTTGAACTCGTAATCCTCTGGACGGAAGTGCAGCGAGCACAGTACGTGATTTTGCGGCTCTTTGCCAGCGCGCTATGGCAGAGGTACGGCACTTAACCACTTCGAACGGAGAGGTTCACTCGTTGGCAGGCAGTGATAAGTACTGTTGGATTCGCCACTGCAACTGCCCTTGGCCAAGTTCCGCGGACCATTCGCACATCCCACGACATCACATGGACGTGGAATTCTCGCTGCTTGTTCCAAATGCAAGTTTCGCGAGCCAGCAGGACCACCGCAGCACGACACGATAAAGAAACAACTGAAACTCCAAAGCGCGCGCGGTGCAAAGTCGAGCGCGCAGAGTCGAGCGAAAACAAAACCTTTCAATCACCCATAGTACTCAAGAGTAACGTCAAATGGTATAGAAGTAGACAAGTAGCATTTTCTTCCGTCTTATAATCTAATGAGATGATCTTTTTAATATGAGTAGTTGAGTATAGTGACATAAATTATGATGAGGAGTGCTTTCGTCATCGGGCTAGTACCGTTATGTCGCTGGGGGGTCTCAAATCGTGTCATGCATTTACCTCAATTTCTCGGTTACTAAAGCTCTGTTCGCGATTATATCTACGCCTTAGACATTCTAGAGCATTGATTTATCACTTTAACTTGACCTTCTGGCAACCTTTAGTGTCCCTTTAAAACGTAGCGTTTTCACTTTCGTCGTGCAAACACGGCGGTGCGTCGTCTCCATCGGGCGGCCCGGCAGAACAACAAGCCTCAGAGATCGGAACAACCGCCTCCAAGCACCCTGTGTGCTTGCGCATGAAGCCACATCAACATCAACATCATTTCGACGCCGTGCCAGAGAGCGTTGTGGTGTCGTGCAAGCGAGTACTCGCTTCATGCCGAAGCTCGGATAAAAAAGATGCCGGGTGCTCAGCATAGAAGAAAAATTAGAAGTCATCTGTGCTATCGAACCTGACACGAAGAAGTCGGCGCTGGCCCATGACATCTGCTGTTGACTACAGTGTGTGGCATTTGGAATGTGAAGAAGTTTCTCGGCAGCGCTGCTGCGACCGCGAAGAGATGTCGGCTACGAGGTTCGACTTTTCGCCATCGTTGCCTCTGTTGCCGAAGTGTTGACTAGCGCCAGTGATGAGGACGACACGGAAAGCGACAGCACGAGCGATTCAGGCCCGACAGTGGCAAAAGCTGTGCGTTACATATGCCTCATGAATGCAATCATCACGACGAGAACAGGGGGGCGATAATGTAACTATTCCAAACGAAAAGTATTCCGAACTCCGCCACCCGGCAATGAAAAAGGCGCCCCGGGACTTCTGCAGCACAACTACGCGCATGCACGGAGAATAGGTAATGTCAACGAGGAATCTGCCGTGCGAGTGTTTGCTGAGAAGAGGGGGCTGGCTAAGAAGCTTGCACGCAGCTAAATAAGTTTGAGGCCGCTGTCGTCGTGATAGGCCGCCACAGCATCAAACGAAAATAACACTTTTGTCGCACGAAGTGAATAAATACTGCATGTTTTTTCCCCTTTCATCGCACTCTCTCTGAGTTCCGTTTTCGACAGGTAAGTAGGCGATCTCATGCTATTTCGGTTAAACAGTACAACCCTTTAGTATGTATATTTTTCAAGCTCCGGCCAACTACAGTTTAACGAGGTTTCACTGTATTACCAGTAAACATAAAAAATTATTATTATTTTCTAGCACAACAATTAAGACAACCGTATATAAAATATGTAAGCAATGACAAATATCAGTTTGAACAGTATAAAAAACAAAAATAAGCTTACTAAAGAAGTTAGAATACAGTGTTAAAACTCTAGATATAGGATATACAAAAATATGGGTAATAAGATATGCAAAAAAAAAGGGGATGTCACTTATCCAGATTCAAAATTGCATGTGCCATAAAGCTTACGGACTCTTCTGAGAAGCACAAGTATTGTGTGCACAAAATTTTGAAGGATGTTTCGGAAATATCATTACAGTGTAACCCCGGTTATACGTCCCCCGGTTTTGCGACGAATTAGCGCAGTCCAGGCGAAGTCCCCATAGAAGCAATAGAAGAAGCACCATAGAAGAAACCCTGGTTATTCGACGCAATCTTACGCCTGACCCGCATTATACGACGACCTTCGCAAAGCGCAGGACGGAACGGCGGACGAAAGAAAAGTGCCTCGTCTCATCGTTTGTTTTACTCTCCCCCACCTGCAGCCAGCTGCAGTGCTGAAATAGCGCCTTTTCTTTTTCACAATCATATGCATAAGTACTGATATTAAGGATTTCGGGAATGATGCTGAAATTATACTATTAGGCGACATGAATGCCCACATACAGGATTTAGGTGGCTATACTGACAATAACGGGAAGTCAATGTTAAACTTTTGTGAGCAACACAACCTTGTTATCGTGAATACAGGGCCCAAGTATGAAGGGCAGATCACGTGGGAAGTGGGAAACCGGCTATCAACCATTGAATACTGTCTGATGACAGAAAGAATTCATGATAAGTTGAGAGAAATGGTCATTGATGAGGAAGGGTATAGCAGCATAGGGAGTGACCATAAACGCATCATCTTTATGTAGTTGGGAAAGAGCAAGGAGTGCAAAATCGTCAGTGCAAATTTGAACGCTGAACAAATAACAAATATAGTCATTAGAGTCGAGGAAGAACTTGGCAAATGGCCAAGTAAAGAGTGGGAATACTGTGAGCTTCTAAGTGTAATAACGACAGAAATACAGAAAGAGAAACAACATGTTCACTGGAAAGGAAAAAAGAAAGTGAAAAGCTGGTGGAACAGGGAGACACAAGAAGCAATTGCCGAATGACAGAGTGCATACAAAAAATAACAGCTGAATCTTTCCAAGGCAATGATGATGTTGTATTCGAAGAAAAAAAAGAGCGTGAAAGAGAACCAAATAGAAAAGGAGCTGGTGCTGACAAATTTCAACTGGAAGAAAGCCGAAGAGAAAATTCCTAAGCGCACAGCCACAGGGCTAGACGAGGTTCCCGTTAGGCTGATTAATGAACTAGGACCAGAAAGTAAGGAAGCTCTGGTGAAAACAGTGGATAAAAATTTTAAAAATAGACGAATTGTATTGTATTGGGTTTTATGGCGCATAAGCAACTCAGGCTATTATGCGCCACATGATTTTGGCTTCTAGCGCGAAGTGAAACACGGACACAGAAAGGAGCAGACAGGACGAGCGCTAACTCTCAACTTAATTTTTATTGAAACGAAGAACATATATATAGGTGATTGCAAAAACCGTAGCATCAGAACATGACAAAGTAAAAGCATCAGTTAAACATGTCAGTGGGTATGGAAGTCAAAGAACAAAAATTATTTCAGATTAGTACACGTATTGCGAAGGTACTGGAATTCGCAATCTAACAGAGACAACGAAGCATGACTGACGCAAGTGTCTCCTAATCTTTTTATGTGGAAAGCCTCGATAATTTCCCTCGTGGTTTGGCATCTGTGTCTAGAAAGAATTTTTGTGTCTTTAAAGAAAGGTTTGCATCCACAATCGAAACAATGTGCGGCTAAATGTGATGCGTTAGGGTTGTTTAGTGAATGTTTGTGTTCTTTTAGTCTAATGTTAATGCATCTACCACTCTGTCCAATGTAGGCTTTCCCACATTCGAGTGGAATCTGATAAACTATGCCCGTGTTGCAAGGCACTAAAGGGGACACATGTTTAACTCCGCAATCATCTTTTCTTTTTTTGCCTTCCTGTTCAAGTCTCCTATTTATCAAAGGGCACATGTTAGCCAACTTTCGTGGGGCCGAGAAAACGGTACTGACGTCATACCTATTGGCCACATTCCTTAAACCATGGGATAATCTATGTACGTAGGGTACTACAGCAAACTTTGTATCTTTTTTCTGTTTTTTCTTGTTTCTTACCAGGGCTTTTAACCCATTTTACAAGTTTTTCGCAGGTTAGTGATAATAGATGCACGGGATAGCTAGCCTTTCCAAGCCTTTCTGAAGTTACCGTACCGTACCACCGTACTGATGTTACCGTACCAACTCGCCCAACTGTCTATCCTTTTTCTATTATGCGCCAAACACATGGTATAATTTATTTCAAAAATTGGGTATCCTCAGCGAAAGTCCTTGACTGGACAAGGACTCTGAGGAGCCGAACAAATCAAATGGAGACCTCAGCCTTCGTCTCGGGACTGAGAAAATGGGTGAGGTGCATCATAAGATGCGTGAAAAAACTGGGTAAGAATTTTTAGAATTAGTACTGTGATATATTATATTTCGATTAGGACCGCTGCATCTTTCAAAAAACTAAAAACAGATGAAGTTCCTACAAGTGGGTTATCTCCTAAAAGTAGACTGGGATGGAAGGGAATGCGTTCATTGTAAAATACAGTAAAATATTTTTTTCCTTAGCCGTTCGAGTTGTGTGCACGAGAATAAAATGTGATTTACAGTGAGTTCATCTCCACATTTCTCACATAAGGGTTTGTCTTGTTTTGTCAGTAGAAAGTTATGTGTTAGGTGTGTGTGTCCGATGCGCAGGTGGCATAAAATTACTTCTATAAAATGTTCCTAATGCCTGCATGATCTCCATTCTCCCAGAATAGGTTTTACTAAATCTAGTTTGTTATTTTCTTTGCTATTCCATGTACACTGCCATTTTTCTTTAGGCTTATTTTTTACTAACTTCATGCAATCTGCATAGGGTATATTTACAGTACTTACATCCTTATGGCAGGCTTGAGCGGCGCATGCTTCAGCTCTCTCGTTGCCTCTAATTCCGTGATAGCTTGGTATCCAACAGAACTTAATTTCGTGTCCTTGTGTTTAAGCAGTTATTATGTTATGGATTATATTTCCTATTAAAGGTTCCCTTATGTTTCTGGCTTTCAGTGCTGTGATTGCGCTCAGCGAGTCTAAAATAGACGAATACCAGACAGTTGGCGACAAAGTAGAATGAAATTAATTTATAAAGGTAAGGGGGAGAAAGAATTCACTCGTACAGACCGTTGACCATTACATGGGTAATCTACAGGCTAGCAATGCAGGCAAACAAATTAAAGCTGCAAGCATGGGCGGAGAATAATGGCCTTTTGGTAGAACTTCAGAATGGCTTCAGAATAGGTAGGCATATGGATGATAACTTATTTGTTCTTACTCAGTGTATTGAAATATCAAGAGTAGAAAGCAGACCGTTATATGCGGCCTTTTTAGACGTTACAGGAGCGCATGGCAACGTAGACCAAAAGATTTTGGGGGATATTCTGAGTATGTGGAGGCCGACGACAACGTTGCGATCTGCGGCGAGGTGTCGCTGGATGACACCATCGAAGAGGCTTTGCCTACACTCTTAAAACGGTTGCACCCTTTGGGGTGTATATTTGTCCCACAACAATAATCGTCATCTGCCTTGCTTGCGTTTCCTTTCCTGAAAACTCGGCGCTCGCTACTTTCCTGTCGAGAATGCTGCGTCACACTGATAAGGCGGATGCCATTCGTGACTGGAAAGTACCGGGCTCGCAGCGTTAAAGAAAGGAAACGCGGGCAGCACGGATGACGATTATTGTTGTGGGACAAGATACGCCCCAAAGGGTGTAAAATTTTCTAAGAGTGTAGTGCTGACACTGCTGCGACATCGGACGAGGACAACGACGACGCCACAGATTTCGTGCCTGTGCCTACCACGTTCACCAAGGTGCTACGGCACATAGACGGTATCCGGAATTTCATCTGTTCACGCGATGCCGCAGAGGATTTCCTTTTGGATGTTTCCCAACTCGAGCGAAAGCTCTTGGTTCATGGATCAAACAAGGTCCAAAAGAAACTCGTATCGCATTTTTTTGGTAATTTGGGTTTCCAAACCCTGCATAGCTGTTAGTAGTTTACATTGAAGTTTCACGTAAATTCGTCAGTAGTATTTTATAGTCAGTAGTATTTTTATAGGCATAATTTATGTTCAGATTTTACGATGCCCGCATTTTACAATGCTTTTTCGCGGTCCCGAGAAAGTCGTATAATCAGGGTTCCACTGTATTAACTCTTGACAATTTATTGAGTAAAGATGGCAAGCAAAATTTGAACATTTGTTAGTCGTGGTCCATGTGGCATGTTTCAATTTTCCACTTTTCAGGTTTACGTGCATAAAGGATGGTTTTCTTGAAGTCCCACCAAGCTATCTAATGTATTGGTATGCCTAGACGCGTCAGATTTGTAATGTCGAGCAAGCCTATAGGGATACAATGATTTCGCACTGATAATGTTGAACTTATTAAATAATTCCACAGTGCGTAAGTTAGGAGAAACATTTAAGGCTACACAAATGACTTGTTTTTGTAGCCGACTTGTTTTCAATCATTGTTGTGGGCCAGACCAGGGCTCAATAATTCATTATCCAGGAATATAAAGAATTATATATTAAGATATCTACTCACACTGGAAGAGATCAGTGACAGCGCATAAAGCCAGTCATACCAGAAAATTTCCCAACAAGGTAAGTAACATGATGTAAGTAACAGTATGAAAAGGGCCCAAGATGCTCCCCCGAGGGACACCTGAAGTTAGCGGTTTTACTGAAGAATCATGCCGGTTAATGTCAACAAATTGAGCGCGATGTTTAAAGTATGAAGAAATTGAAGACATTACTTTCCCATGGTACCTGTAGCACGCAAGTTTATAAAGAAGGGTTTGATGATTGATGAGATCCAAAGCTTTAATGAAGTCTAGGAAAACTGCCAGAACCATACTTTTCAAATTTTTCTGGTACGAAGTGCTTCCGAGTAACGAGTGCTAGCTCAGTCAACGTGTTTGGGTGGGAACCATACTGTGACAAAGTTAGTATTTGGTGATGATCAGAAAAACATGCCATGTGCTTAAAGATTACTTTTTCAAAGCATTAAGAGAACACTGGCAGAACAAAAATGGGCCATTAATTGGACATATCATCCTTGCTCCCCTTCTTGTAAATTACAACAATCCTAGAGAATTGCATGTTATGTGAAAAAACGTTAGATAATAAACAAATGTTAGATATGTGTGCTAGACAGTGTGAATGACATCAATAGTGGACTTGACTGGTCCTATCTAGAGGCCAAATGCATCTTCCGACTTACTGTTGTTTAATGATAGGAACTCTGTACAGTAGAATCTCATTAAATGGAAATCGGTTAAGCGAAACTGCCTCTTAAACGTAACACCATCCTCACGGTTGGTTGGTTTTGCATTCATGCAATAGTATTCACCTTTGCCTCTCGGTAAATGGAACTCTTGATAAAGGGAACTAATTTCCCTGGTCCCTTGAGATTTCGCTTAAAGAAAGTCCACTCTAGCTACTTCGTTCTCTGCGACTAGTTTTAGAAACATTGTGTATTGATTTTCTGGTCCCATATAGCATAAGCTATTGTAACCCGATGTTGGGGCAACTGAAAGAGAATCGTCATTAAACGCATTAGCTAGATTAACACCCTTTAGTTTAGCATTATCTTTCACAATTTTTGTAAGTGAATCTTGTAATCATCCATATATTTTCCATACATCTTGGGATTGTCCGGTTAATGAGCTGAAAAGGTTTGTTTGTTAACACCTTTTGGCAGCACGAAGCTCCTTAGTAACACAGTTTCTGTAATACATAAGCTCTTGTAGTGTGTCTAGACACCTGGTTCGTGTGAACTTTGTGCAAATTTGATCTCGCTCTTTTATCAGCTTTAACATATCTGCTGTATTATAGTATACTTACCCTCCACATTTCAGCCCCAGTGCCATTAGTGCTGATTTCAGTCGGTCCAAACCAAGGGACGCCAACTCCTGAGTATTGAAAACATGAAAGTGTGTCTTAAAAACAATTTCTTGTAAATGTTGCAATATTTACTCTTGTAAATGCGACATTCAAGCATATTACCGGGCCTTGCTCCAACACATGCACATATGGCCCCACCTGGACATGCTAGTCATGCATCTTACCTTTTGCACAACTCCTCACTACACCACACATTAAACACGAATTTATGGCAACCACAGGGACGTTTTTAACCCAAATGCCGTCTGGAGTCTTAACATTGTCACGGAAGGATGAAAGAATAGAGAGGAAGAAGAAGATCGCGAGACACTGGCTGCTGCTTGTTGTTACTAGTCAGCTATTTTAACCCCATTCACTCTGCTTGTATATAAATTGTAAATACAGTCTCATACCCCCAACATCCCCGTAACATATTGGTAGAGGTGCGGGGTACCACGGCTGGAAACGGAGCTCTGCAATGGACGTCGCATCACCGTCCTCACCATGAATAACAGTGAGCACTCGGGATAAACATCGTTGCTGCCTCCAACATCACCATCACCGGCTACGTCGCTGTCCCCTTCGGTTGTGGTTGTGCAACCCAAGGATCCCGGAACTTTCTGGGAGACTGATGGCGCCGACGTTGAAGAGTGGGTGGTTATGTATGAATGTGTGAGTGGAATCAACAGATGGGACCCTACGCTTATGCTAGCTAACCTGTTGTTCTACCTAAAAGGCACGGCAAAAGTGTGGTTCGAAAACCATGATGAGGAGCTGACCAGCTGGGACCAATGCAAAGAGAAGTTAACAGAGTTGTTTGACAAACCAGCCGGCCATAAAATTGCCACAAAGCAGGAACTGGCCTCTTGTGCCGAATCCCCCACAAAGCCCTATGTTTCGTATATCCAGGACGTGCTGGCGCTTTATCGTAAAGCCGGTCACGACATGACAGAAGCAGAGAAAGTAGGGCTTGTGCTCAAGGGAATTGCTGACGACGCCTTTAATCTGCTCATGTGCAAAAACTGCTCTACAGTTGATGCTATCATCAAAGAGTGCCGACAGTTCAAGCAGGCCAAAAGCCTACACGTCCGGCACCCATTCACCATACTTCCCAATACTGCCGCAACATCAACATGTGAAGATCAGCCCGGACAGCAGCATGCGTCACCATCAGAGGATGTTGTGCGAATCGTTCGATGTGAACTGGACACGATGGCGCCCGCAGCTTTTTGTTTGTGTAGCCCTGACGCAACCCCTTTCCAGTTCCCCTCGTGCAAGCCATCGTTCAACGGGAACTTGAAAACTTTGGCCTACATTCTGTCTGGCCTACATTCTATAAAAATTCAAGGACACCTAAGTGCACCTTATGAGTTGTGAATGCAAAAGCATTAATCTCCAATTGAACACCACTGAGCAGTCAGTTTTCCACTGTGAGTAATGTACCATAGCAGTGCCTCCTGCTCAAGCCAGCAAACAGCAGCAGCCTGCCGTGCCAACACCGCATGGTACCAACGTCCTGCGCGGCAAGAGACCGAGGAAGCAGCAGCGACCACCAAGGCTGGCAGGTGCTCGCAGCAGCTAAGCTCAGTGAGGGGTGAGAGAGATACCAATCGCACACCTGCTTCTGAGAGCAAGAGCGAGGGTGGCGTGTCGTCATGGCAATGCCCTCTGCCCTCACGCAACACCAAGCACTTACATCCTAACCTTGCAGCACGTGTTCTCTTTCACACACTCTGTTGAGACAAGCCCATGACATGGTGTCGCAGCCAATGGGAATTTGGTGATGCAAGCTTGTCACGTGGTGTTGCTGCCAATGGGAATTTGTTGATGCAAGCTGCTGACATGGTGTCGCAGCCAATGGGAATTCGTCGAGGTGCGCTCGTAACATGACGTTGCAGCCAATGGGAATTAGTCGAGGCGCACTCGTAACATGACGTTGCAGCCAATGGGAATTTGTTGTGGTGCGCTCATAACATGGTGTCGCAGCCAATGGGAATTTGTCGAGGTGCGCTCGTAACATGACGTTGCAGCGAATGGGAATTTGTCGAGGCGCGCTCGTAACATGACACTGCAGCCAATGGGAATTTGTTGAGGCAAGCTCGTGACGTGGTGTCGCAGCCAATGGGAATTTGTTGAGGCAAGCTCGTGACATGGCGTCGCAGCTAATGGGAATTTGTCGAGGCACACTTGTAACATGGCGTTGCAGCCAATGGGACTTTGTTGAGGCAAGCTCGTGACGTGGTGCTGCAGCCAATAGGAATTCGTCGAGGCGAGCTCGTTACGTGGTGTTGCAGCCAATAAGAATTTGTAGAGGCAAGCTCGTTACGTGGTGTCACAGCCAATGGGAATTCGTCGAGGCGGCTCGTAACATGGTGCTGCAGCCAATGGGGATTCGCCGAGGTGAGCTCGTTACGTGGTGTCGCAGCCAATGCGAATTTGTTGAGGCAAGCTCGTGACATGGTGTCGCAGCCAATGAGAATTTGTTGAGGCAAGCTCGTGACGTGATGTCACAGCCAATGGGAACTTGTCAAGGTGTGATCATAAAATGGTGTTGCGGCCAATGGGAATTTAGGTGCCGTTTCACTGCTACAGGCTACAGATGCCGTCTTTTTTCCTCAGCGGGCCATTTGACACTTTCACATCAATAAGTGGACACTTCAAGGTTCTGCCTAGCACCACACACCGCTACACTCAGACATGGCAAGTCAGCACCTTAGAGCTCTTCAGCATGAACCTACGAAATTACATTTGGAATGTCTGCAATTATATTCCAACTAGATGAATTCAGATAATGTATACTTGAAGTTTATCTTAGCTTAGCTTAAATAAGTTTAGAAAGAGGTGAGGAAACAACAAAATGCCATTAGTTGTGAAATGCCCCCTGTAAAGCTGGCAATCTAAGCACGAAGTAGATGTTCATGAAAGGGACACTAAAGACCAACAACAAATCAGTTCAGAATGGTAAGGTATTCTATAAATATTGTATTTTCATTTACCTCGCTAAAAAGAGTTGATTACTACTGGAGATATTTCGCACCATAACTGCAGCGCTGGTTTGTAAGTGTGACATGGATTTTGAATTATTTTCTCATATTACTTGGACAGTTTTGCCAAAGCAACATTTATCGAAACCTGCCAAGTTGAGCTTTTAGTTCCTTTAGAATGTTGCGTAGTCTTTCTTTATCGAAAGACAATTAGCTAGACTTAAGTATACGCTGTCAAAATCTATAACATCACGTTAAGCTGGTGCAGGAACGTCAGGGCAGGACTGCCACCCATCTTTAGTTTTTGCATCTTTTCTGGCTTACTACTATAGCCTTCCTCTCACAGTGTGTGTGGTCATTATAATATTGTAGAAGCATAATTTATGAGCACAGCTTAACTTAATGTTCCTCTTGAATGTCTCTTTAAAATACAACTACTTTCCAAGGTAAAAGGCATTCGAAGGTAAAAGGCAAGCTGGCACCATCATGAGTTCGAAGGTTACTTACCTCCCAAGAAGAGAACGCAGAAAGGTCCAAGTGGGCTCCAGCATGAGCTAAAGCACTGCCTGCCTCTTTCTGAAATGAAACCATGAAACTGTTACATAATGCAAAAAAAAAGTTTCAAAAGAAAAGTACTTATGACGACAACTGAATGAGTGTTTAGTTGATTGTGATCAATTATTGCTTGCATGGATTTGTGGCAGTTAAGATGCGCTGACTGGCCACATTTGCTGAGGGAGCCAGCCTGGCCGTGGATGCGGGTGTGCTGAACATGGCTGAGGTATCAGCGAATATTGCGACTGTCTAGCCAGGCGCCAAGTATGTTCTCCCTTATGTGGTAAGCCAACTTCATCTTCGCCGCCACTGCATTAACAGTGGTGCTACAGATTTACTGTCTGCCACAGAGTCATCATAGGAGGCACATTAACTGCAGCCCACCTTACCAATAAAAGGCAAACAAGCTTTAATAAGTCAATTTTATAACACTAGCCTGTGGTGAACAATAAGAAAGCATTTTCGAGCACCTCACAGTTCTTGCAAATGTCAAAACTGTATTGTTGCAGCAAGCAGAATGCGAAGACATTGAAACTTCTCCAACCAACCTGCCATCCTGGAAAAGTACCTGCTTCCCACTGCTTCTCAAAGTCATTCATCACATTTTCCATCTCCTGCAAAACATGACAACATAAGCTGAGAAGGTAGCAAATGTTTCATCCCAAATTCACTTAGTTCACTAGCATGAATGTGAAGGGAATGTGAATATGTAAAGCCAGATTTACCTGGTTGACATCAAGAAGTGGCTTCACTCTCAGTGTGTAGTCTTGTAGGTAATCAAGAAGGCAGTCAAGGTACCTAGATTAAAGAAAAATAAATTATTGGCTTTTTTGTGCCAAAACCACTATCTGGTTATGAGGCACGCCTTAGTGGGGGACTCTGGATTAATTTTGACCATCTGAGGTTCTTTAATGTGCACCTAAATCTAAGTACGTGGGCATTTTTGCATTTTGCCCCATAAAAATGCAGCTGCCGGGGCTGGGATTTGATCTAGTGACTTCGTGCTCAGGAGTGCAGCTCCAAAGCCACTAAGCAACAACAGCAGGCGCCTGGAAAGCAGACGCACACAACGATAAAGAGCAAGGACCAAAAGAAAATAGTGCAACAAAAGTTACTCACTTCTTGTACTCAGAGTTCTTCTTGTCCTTGGGAACATCAAACACTTGGTCGAATGACGCAAGGTATGAGAGGTAGTCCACTTTCTACACACAGCAATTCACAAAGTAACATGTCAATTGCAACTCACTTTATTTTCAACTGACAAAGGAAGCTTTCAATGAATTTTGTTAATCAACCAGTGCACATTTTTTTTATCCCTTCCTCTCTCATGTTCTGTTATGCAGCAAGAAATTTATTTCCTGCTAGTAAATTCAGAGAAAGTTCAAGGGTGTGACTAAGCATTTTCAGATCGACTATCTTTCTTGCAGCAATATAGCAGCATACATTCAACCGGAAGTTCTAGAGCATATTGCATTCGAATATGCATGTGACAAGTTCTACTGCGATTCAGGATTGAACAGTACATTTTTCACTACGGTACATCTATGCATGATTCAAGCAAGTAAGCAACCCGTCTAAGAAAATGAATAGGACTTGGTATTAGACATATTATATCAGATCTTCATAACACTGGATGTTACTGGACTATTCATTATCAGTATGGCAGGGATGTGTGGCGACAAGCTTTCTGCAAACAGTTTACCTCTAAGATCAAATAATGTGTATTGACTGCACCCTGAACAACCACTAACTGAACCAGGCGATATCCAAGCTACTTACCTCAATGCCTTTGAGGTTGACATACTTTTCATAGCACTCATGCAGGTCGAGGTACTTGCCATAGCCTTCCTCATCAGTAAAGTCTACCAGATCTAGAAGAGACATGCAGTGGATAAATAGTTGTCCGTGCTCACTACAAAGAATGTCATTTCCCGGAATAAAATATTTACATGTTTCCTTCTGTCAACAGCTGGCCTTGATTGCAATCAGAGGGCCAACGAGCCACAATGGAGTTGTAATTTTGGGGTTTTACGTGCCAAAACCACTTTCTGATTATGAGGCACGCCGTAGTGGAGGACTCCGGAAATTTCGACCACCTGGGGTTCTTTAACGTGCACCTAAATCTAAGTACATGGGTGTTTTCGCATTTCGCCGCCATCGAAATGCAGCCGCCATGGCTGGGATTTGATCCCGCAACCTCGTGCTCAGCAGCCCAACACCACAGCCACTGAGCATAGGCACCACCATAGCCACTGAGTTTGCAAGTGATGAAAATATGCATACTCAGAAACTTCTGTACGACCTCGAAAACATCAATGATGTATACTTGCCCTTTGGGTTGTCAAACAATTTTGAGAGTCATTTCAATTACATTAATTAATTTCGGGGGTTCACGTTCCAAAACATCAACATCATTATGAGGCATGCAATAGTAAGGGAAAACTCCTGACTAATTTTGACCGCCTGGGGTTCTTTAGCGTAGACCTAATGCCCGGTACAGGCATGTTTTTGCATTCTGTCCCCATCTAAATGCGGAAGCCATGCCCAGAAATCAAACACGTGACCTTGTGCTTGGCAGTACCAGGCCAAAGGCACTAAGCCACTGTGGTGGATGAAAAGAGTATTTTTCTTATCTGGCTGAGTATAGGCAAGACTTCTGAAAAAGATGCTCAAAGCCTGGGGTATATACTACTTAGAGACCAGATGTCTGGGCACTGAAAAATGCTGTTTTACGCAACTATAACAGGTGCTAAAGCTGTCCCTGAAATCATATATAGGTGCCAACTACTGTCTTTTTACCATGTACAGGCACAAATAATAAAAATTTCCACTGGGCAACTGAGGATACGTTATGATTTTCTAAGGCACGCAGCCCCCTAAATGCCAGTTTGGTGAAATTCACTTTATTTTCTCAAGAACACCGGAATAGGCGAGTTGTGTAGGTTACAAGATTTACCTGAAATTTAGTATGCAAAATAGATACCACAAGAAAAATTGTGACAACAGTGACAGGCAAGCTCCATCCATTTCAAGTTTTTCTAGATTCATGTTGCACCTTTTTTCACTGAGTATTGAGTTGTATACAAGAAAAGAATGCCCAACATCCCTCGAAGTGAGGGGCAGAAATTTGTAGCGCTTCGGAATCTTTGATGATCCAACGCCCTCGGGAATTCCAGAATGTTCGCTGGTCAGAACCTTTGACAGTTCTTTCATGCTGAAAGCCAGGATTTTCCTCCAGGGCATATTAAAGTAACTATCAGCAATAAATCCATTGGGAATGGTGGCTAACCTTTCCTGAACGTCCTAATTGAGACAAACATAATAGGTCACATTTGCACCTGAGCATTCAAGTTTCTCAATGATGTTGGCTGAAAATGTGAAATGAGCGCGCAAGTACACTAAGTATCGGATAGCGCTGTTTGAACCCTCTACACAGCGGTACTCTTGTCTGCTGAAAAGCTATTAATAACAGCCTTTACACCAGTAAAGTGTTTGTTGTAATAATCGGCTACCTTCAGGCTAGTTCCCTAGCAGGTGATAACATTATAAACAAAATAAGGCTAGGACAGAACATGGAAAAGGGCATTTTCAAGCTCTGAAAATTTCATAGAGGCACCGAGATCTAAATAGGCACTGCAAAAGTGCCACTAAAATGTTTCTAGACTCACAGTTTGTGCTTATATGTTAAATAGGCACGATAAGGATGTAATGAAAAAAATTTGCATTTTGCGTAAAGTTCTGGTGTCTAATTATTATAGATTGAATGATGCAAGCTCACGCAGCAAGAAATAATGACAATGTGTATACATGTTCATGAAGACCAGTCAAACTTCCTGAGCAACAATGTCGCTTACTTGTCTGCTAAGTATTAATAGCAAAAGTGACAGTGACATACGAAAGGCGACAATTTAAAAAAAAACGAAATGCTACCTTGTCATAACTGAACGATCCCCAAAAAGTGAATTGAAACGTACTCATCATTTCCTCTGACGGATTCTCCCTTGCCTTGTTTAACTCGTCGAACTCCACAGACATTGGTACTTGTATCTGGAAGTTCGAGGGACCTGTTAACCTGCTCAACCCAATGTGTCAGAGGCGGAAACGAACCTCATTTGGGTGCTTCCTGTGGAACTCCTTAATAGTCCTGAGCCTGGAGTAAAATTCGGCGAACTCATTCGGCCCAGAAAGGGCCGCTATTTCTTCTTTCCGAAGCCTACATACGGCCAAAAGAAAAAAGAAAAAAAAGCACATAAAAGATAATATTGCCATGAAAGTGAGGACTAAACACCAAAGTAAACTTACCCATCTCTATCTTCATACAGTTCTTTTAGGTTCGCAGTGCATTCCATATACCTCTGTAAGAGCGGTTGAACCTGTTAATGCACGGCTCAACACTACAGCCCTAGCATACTCACATCAAGCAGCATCTTCAGACGGTGATCAGAGTTTATCTGTTCTCTGTTCTGAAACAAACACGATACAAATACAATGAGAAACAAGCCTCGAATTGTCACCCGTAGGAAGACATGGTAACACCGAACTTAGTGTCGGAAGGCACTGTCTCGGATGGCCATTGCAGTACAGCACATCAGTAAAACATGGGCTAGTTTTACTCACTGTGGACTTTCTGTGAAGCATTTCCTTTGCCTGAGCGTCGATTAGGCGCTCTCTTTCTTCATGATAACGGCGTTGCTGCTCCAAAATAGTCTCCATGTCGTACGTAGCGCAGTCGGGATACAACGCAACGCACGCACGACGAAAACCAAAACGCCGACCAGCGACAGCCCAGTGTTTACGTGCTTCAGCCCGACTTCCGCTGCTTTCGCTATTTGTAGTGTTTTGACATCCATCTTCGCCCCGATCGTAGCCGCAGTCATAGCCACATCGCTCTGCGTACTGTGGAATCGGCGGATTGCATATGTCGTACAGTACTTTGTTGTTCTGAATCATGTGTCAAAAAGATCCGTAAAGACCAAATTATTATGAGCGACTTCGAGTCGATACATCGCCTGGAAGGCATCGAAGAGGTGGTGGGTGGTCTCATAAAAAAGAAGTCTGTTCACGAGTTCAAAGCACCCGAGAGGAAGTCGGTCCTCGGCCTCGACGTTCTTGCGGCCGCCAAGAGGAAGCAAAAGCTCGAAGAAGAAACCGGTAAAAAGCCCCGGAAAGATAGTGATCGCAGTGATGAATCAAGTCACGAAATATCAGAGGCGACATTTAATAGACAGTACCGGAAACCACGCATAGAGACTCCGACACACACCGGTGGAGTGGATGCCAAGTACGCCGACCGTATTCGTGACCACCGCGAGCACCACAGCCGGGGCGTTTATGCCAGCTCAAAGGACTCCAGAAAGCGTCCGGAATCTCCGTCGTCTCGCGAGCGCGATCGTGACAGAGATCGGCGTGACGACAGGCGCGACTCCGGACGCTCCTCATCACACCGTTCTCGCAGAGACTGGAGCGAAACGCCGCCTCGCTTCAAGGATCCTCCTACGCCCAATATTCGGCCAAAGGACACTCCGTCTCGCTCGAACTGGGAGGAGGACGAAGAAACGCCGTCGCGACGGTCGTCTTGGGACGTGCTGACGCCGTCGCCTCGCGACGGCTCCGAACGGCGGAGCACGGACAGGCGGTACCGACGTCCAACAGACACACCGCGGGCTACGCCGGCGCACAAGTACAATGCCTGGGCCGCCGACAGGCGCAAGACGTACGCCACGCCAGGGAGCAAACACACAAAAGACGAAAAGATTCCGTGGGCTGAAGACGGCGAGCAGAAGGTAGAGTGGGAGGTCGAGCAACAGAGGCTAGACCGCGAGTGGTACAGTATTGACGAGGGCTACGACGAGATACACAACCCGTTCGCTAGCATACCACAGGAGTACACCAAGAAAAAGGAGGAAGCACTAGAGCAGAAGAAAATCAAAAAGGTTTCAGCTCAGCAGAGGCAGATCAACAAGGATAACGAGAAGTGGGAGACCAACCGAATGCTCACCAGTGGCGTAGTGCTAAAAGTTGATGTGGACAATGACTTTGAGGAGGAAAATGAGGCAAGGGTCCATGTACTTGTGCACAACATTGTGCCGCCATTTCTGGATGGACGCATTGTATTTACCAAGCAGCCCGAACCAGTGCTTCCAGTGAAAGATGCAACATCTGACATGGCCATTGTCTCTCGTAAAGGCAGTGCTGTTGTTCGTTTCCACAGGGAACAGAAAGAGCGAAAGAAAGCTCAGAAGAAAGAGTGGGAGCTGGCAGGTACGAAACTGGGCAACATCTTGGGTGTTAAGAAAAAGGATGACGAACGTGATGACAATGAAGAAGCCGATTACAAAACTGAGCAGCGCTTTGCTGATCACATCAAGGATGCTGACAGCCAAGGAACCAGTGAATTTTCACGGAAGAAGACTATAACACAACAGAGACAGTACTTGCCTGTGTTTGCAGCACGACAGGAGCTTCTGCGCATCATCAGGGAGAACAGCATTGTGATCATCGTTGGGGAAACGGGCTCTGGAAAAACAACACAGCTAACCCAGTACCTTCACGAAGATGGGTATAGTAAGTATGGCATGATCGGCTGCACACAACCCAGAAGAGTGGCAGCTATGTCTGTAGCGAAGCGAGTGTCAGATGAAATGGGCTGCAAGCTAGGCGAAGAAGTGGGTTATGCAATCCGATTTGAAGACTGCACTTGTGAGAAGACGATAATTAAATACATGACTGATGGTATTCTCTTGAGAGAATCCTTAAGGGAGCCAGATCTTGACCAGTACAGTGCTGTTATCATGGATGAAGCCCACGAAAGGTCTCTTAGCACTGAAGTGCTTTTTGGTTTGCTTCGTGAAGTGGTGGCACGCAGGCAGGACTTAAAGCTCATTGTTACCTCTGCAACCATGGACGCCACAAAGTTTGCTTCCTTCTTTGGAAATGTTCCAGCGTTCACCATTCCCGGAAGAACCTTTCCTGTCGAATTGTTCTTTAGTAAGAATCCCGTTGAAGACTACGTTGATGCTGCTGTCAAGCAGACTCTACAAATTCACTTGCAGCCCAATGTTGGAGATATTTTGGTGTTCATGCCTGGACAGGAAGACATTGAGGTGACCTGCGAGCTTATTGCTGAAAGACTTGGTGAAATAGATAACGCCCCACCATTGGCCATTTTACCTATTTATTCCCAGCTCCCTAGTGACCTTCAAGCCAAGATTTTCCAGAAGGCTCCAGATGGAATTAGAAAGTGCGTAGTGGCAACAAACATTGCTGAAACTTCACTGACAGTTGATGGAATCAGCTTTGTTGTTGACAGTGGCTACTGTAAATTGAAGGTCTACAACCCTCGCATTGGTATGGATGCATTGCAAATCTACCCTGTCAGCCAAGCAAATGCAAACCAGCGTTCTGGACGAGCTGGTCGAACAGGACCAGGGACATGCTTCAGGCTATACACAGATCACCAGTACAAGAATGAGCTGCTTAAAACAACAGTACCAGAGATCCAGAGGACAAATCTTGCAAATGTTGTATTACTCTTAAAGTCTTTGGGTGTCCAAGACCTACTTCAGTTTCATTTTATGGATCCGCCACCCCAAGACAACATATTGAACTCCATGTATCAGCTGTGGATCCTGGGGGCACTGGATAATGTGGGAACTCTGACCCCACTAGGACGGCACATGGTTGAATTTCCTCTCGATCCTCCACTCTCTAAAATGGTTATTGTTTCCTGTGATATGGGCTGCAGTGAGGAGATCCTCACAATAGTTTCAATGCTCTCGGTTCCCAGCATTTTCTACCGCCCAAAAGGCCGGGAGGAAGACAGTGACGCTGCACGAGAGAAGTTCCAGGTGCCCGAAAGTGACCACCTGACATTCCTCAATGTGTTCCTTCAGTGGAAGTTAAACCACTACTCATCCTCCTGGTGTAATGAGCACTTCATCCACGTAAAGTCGATGCGCAAAGTGCGTGAGGTGCGGCAGCAGCTTAAGGACATTATGGGTCAGCAGAAGATGAAACTTGTATCATGCGGCACTGACTGGGACGTTGTCCGCAAGTGCATATGTTCTGCTTTCTTCCTCCAAGCGGCACGACTCAAGGGCATAGGAGAGTATATAAACTGCCGCACAGGCATGCCTTGCCACCTTCATCCCACCAGCGCCCTCTTTGGAATGGGCTACACTCCAGACTACGTTGTCTATCACGAGCTCGTCATGACCACAAAGGAGTACATGCAGTGTGTCACTGCCGTTGATGGTCATTGGCTGGCTGAACTTGGACCCATGTTCTACAGTGTGCGTGAGTCGGGCAGGTCGCGGCATAGGATGCAGAGAGACCACCAATCACAAATGGAACAGGAAATGGCTCTGGCCGAGCAGCAGCTCCGGCGGCGCAAGGATGAACATGATGAAAAGCAAGCAGCGGCTTCAATGCGTGCAGCGCGAATTGCCACACCAGGCTACCAGCCAGAAGGTGCCCCCGCTACACCCAGACGGACACCAGCCAGGTTTGGACTGTAGGGTGTGTACCTGTTGCAGGTGTGTACATGTTGACGTTACTAGCTGTTCTGCTGTTAATGCAGTTATAGATAGTATTGTTTATCATTTGCACAGCCTATATGTGCTCTAGCATGTTGTGAATCACAAGCACTATATTTGATCTCCACCAAGTCTGCACTTGCAGCTAGCACTTATCCATCAGTCGAAGCTACAAGGAAAAGCATAACTACCACACCTGGCTACCAGCCAGAAGCTCCCCAGCCACAACCAGACTTGTACTTACCTTTGAGCTGCAAGCCACCGAGCTGTAATAGGACCATCACGACAAATTTTTGTGGTGCCTCTTGATGACTGCAGGACATCTTGCATTGAAAAGCACCAAAAGGGTGCAGAGTTTTGGTATTCAAAAGGTGGCACCTGGGAGCTTGGGATATGGTAGGCAAGCCTATTGTCGAAGGTTGCAGTGGCAGTGAGACAGCATTATGTCTGTTGCCTTTTCAGGCCATCAGGTGACACCAACACATAAGACGCCCTAAAGTGCCCAGTGGTTTGTGGCATTGACCTCATAGATGGTTTGCCATTTCCAAATGCCTATTGCTGCAGGGCCATAAATTCTCTTAAGTATCATTATTCGGTATCAGTACATGACCATTCTTCTTCATAGCATGCATCACTTTTGACTTCCATAGGACCTGTGCCTTCCATTGATGCATTGGTGCAGCATATCTGTCATTGTCTGGTACTTATTCATTTCCATCTCTGTCGCTGAACTGACTGTTAACTTCATAAGTGCAAATTGTTAGTGCTAAATGTAAGGCCAGGGCATTTTTTTTTCCACACCAGTGTCTCCAAACTTGGGCATATTATGCAATCTAATGCAGTAATGCACGGTGCCTAGTATGAGCAGAACACGTGGTAACATGTTGTTATAAGTTGTTGTGCGGCTATGTATGTTCATATTTTCTTTATGAAGCATGCAAAAAATGTGTTGTCATTGTAAGTTACTTGATTTTGTGTCTTACCAGATGTAAAGGTGTTCTTAAATCATTTAGTGCACTACATGTGAGCATACAAAATTTACATAATGCTTAATGCAAATATATTGTGTGGAAAGCAAACATTAATCTGTACATACAATGTTTACAGCTGTATTGTCATTTGTGTTTTGTGAAATCCAGTGTCGGCCGGTGTATATGTATGTTCATTGTGTACTTTTGTGCATAGATCACAGTGTAATTATGTCCCATGCTGCATAGAATAAAATAAAAGCCAGAAGTTGGTTTTAAATACATGTGCATTTTTCGTAATCTTTATTAATAGCTTTGCTACAACATAATACCACACCATAGAGCTGCACATAATCCATTTTTTCTGCCTGCCTGTTTGCATATTTCACATAAGAAATGTAAACAAGTTGGAGCTATCCATGTCTAATGTTAGCTTTCAGTCTAAGAACAGGTGCCTAACGCTGGTTTAGTGAGGGAAGTTTCAATAGGTCGAAGCGTAATCACACAAAGCCAGGAAGCTAGCACCTGTAGCGTACAGTGATCACTCCATTTTACAATAAGAGTATGTGCACTGAGCCACAAGAGCTAAGCCTATTTACAAAGATGCAAGTGCCTAATAACCTTTGATCCCATCATCACACTCACACTCGCTCCTCTGTCACATAATCGAATCGCTAGCAGTATGGGATGTGACTTGCTTTCTTATGCAGTAACATCACATGTTTCCGTACTCATATGTTCGTAATACTTCCATGTGAGGAACTGTCACCTATCTCGCACATAGTACCTCCGCGGAGACAAAGGTGCGTACAAAATGATCACATGGTGCGCAGCCCACGCATCGAGGCCACCCAGATATGCCTGCAAACAAACAAAAGTGTGTGCACTCCAACCCCATTGCGAAGGCACAACACATTGGTTTTTGTTTTGCTATCACAAATAGAGCCGGCACATATGAAAATAATGCAAGTCTCCTCTCTCTTTTTTTTCATCAGCACGTGGAGGCTACATTGAAGTCACAAGCAGTATACTCAGCCACGGCATCTTTTGTTTTGACAACTTGCAAACTGCTGGAAAAACAACAGCAAGCATGTGTGCATGAGTAATATATATATATATCTTTGGTGCTACGAAACAGTCATGCCATTAAACAGTTTCAGAGAACAACAGGCACTTTAGTAAGTACGGCAGAAGCTTTTTTTTTTTTTTCCGTCTTCTTTCAAGAATGGCTACACAGTTTAAGTCATCACGGTCGCATCGGCCACGCATGGTATATTGTTTGAAAAAAGTGGCAGCACTTGAAAAAACACCATCAATACACACACAACAAAGCATTAGCATGACTGACAATACACTCAACCGCGTTGAAAAAGGAAAACATGATATATTTCTGCCCAGCTGTACAAAACAGTGCATGTAACATGATACCCCACTAACATCACCACCCCAGGTTGGCCTCCCAGTCGCATTTCAACATACAGCAACACCCAAAATGCACGGCCTTGCTTGCACAGGCGTATGCTTTTACTTTACATTTACATTTCTTTGTTTATGATAGACTAGGTATAATGGGGCACTTGTACATGCATGCGCAGTCATGAGAAATTAGACTGAGTATACTAAAAATACACTGGAATGTTTTTGACGTGTTTGTACACCAATTACATGAATGGTGTGCCTTGGGATTTAATGGTGCACAAGAGCTCTTTGGTGTTTCCACCCCTCCGTCCGAAGCTCCTGCAGTGTCTTTGCCTTTGTTGCCATGGTTGGTTGTCGACTTGGAGAAGGCAGCATCGCCGACGCAGGCCCCCTTCATGACACCATCTCACCTTTGGTCAGGTGGATGGTTTCAAAGTGGTGTCCCTCTCCACTCTGAAAATTAGCAGTTTTAGCATTCATGGTGCTGCACAAGAAACGCTTAAGGTGTAAATTAGGGTGAATTCATCTGTACTTTTTCATGGGAACAGTAAAATAGAAGAGCCAGAAAGAAACAAGAAGAGTGCTTGTGCTTTCACATATCTTTGCACTCCTTTTTGTAAGAAATCATAAGAAGCAACCATCGCCTTCAACTTAACATTTCACTTGTGCGCCCTTATACCTGATACTCATGGAGAGTGATATTTTGGCAAGGCTAAGATTCTTACTTTTAGTCAACACAAGAAATCGACAGTGCACTGAAAAGATGAGAATAAGGTCATTTCATGCCAAATGTTCTAACTTGGGAATTCGACCACCCAATTCATTTCAACCGATTAGTACCACTTTATTGTTAATTTAACACAAATACCTTTTTCTAATATAGTTCCTACAAAAAGGAATATTCTTTCTTTTGCGATCTGAATTTTATCATAATAAAATAGGTGCACTCTCAGTAAGCTATCAGGAAATTTGGTTGACGTTTTAGTCATACAGATGTGTCAACACTATTTATGGCATTCCCTGAAGCTCTCTAGAAAAGAAAAAAAAAAGGAAAACGTCCTTCCAATTTTCGTTTGGCTAATTGTCAATGGAGAATGCTATATAACATTATTTCCTTTATATATAGGAAAGTAAGCCCTGACTGCAAAAATAAAAAAGCAAAATCCTGGAAAACCGCGTTGTGGCCTTTGCTTAGCCAGCAAATTAACCCTGGAATGGTCCCTGCAAAGATAGGGAGAAGTTAGCGCATATGGCGACGCTATGAATCTCCGAATTTCTGGACCAGAAATTTGATGAAAACAATTTTTTTTTCCGAGAGAAAAAAATAATTGAACTGAAGTTTTGCCTTGTATTTTGTCTTCACTGCAAAACATTGACGGGAAGTAGTGTCTATGGCTTTCTGCTGATGAGCACGAGGTCGCAGGATCGAATCCCAGCAACAGTGGCAGAATTCTAGCGGGTAGAGATTTTCTCAGGTAAAAAGACCCAGGCAGTCCAAACTGATACGGAGCAATTCACTACGACGTCCCTCAAAGCAAAAACGAAGAATTACAGCGAAACCTCATTAAACGGAATGGGACATAACAAAATCGATATAATGAATAAGCGAAATTTTCCTTGAAATGCTCATAGATATTCATATTGCAGTACATGCGTAAGGAATGTAACGAAGCAATTCCGGCTCCCCTTTCAACTTTGTTATAACGAGGCATTTACTAATCACTTAACGAAACCATCTGTTTTATTTATTTATTTAGTTAATTTTTCTATTTTTTCTTTATCTTTGCCCCACTTTAACGTATGTCTTGCTTGTGTTTCCTTTCTTTAAGGCAGAGCGACCGTTATTTCCCAGGTCACGAACGTCATGGGCGTTATTAGCATGACATGGCATTTTTTACAGAAAAGTAGCGAGCGCAGAGTTTCCAAGAAAGGAAACGCCAGAAAGACAGATGTATATTGTTGTGGGACAAAGATACACCTCAAAGGGTGCAAACGTGAAAAGGAAGTTAGCGAGAACCCAGTCCACAAACATAACGTTCTAATTCGCCAAGCAAGTCCACCCTTTCTCGTTAACTAAGCGGCAAAGAAGGAATTACGCTGTCACAGGCAATCTTTAAAAGTTGTGTTCAAACTAAAGGAGAAAAAAAAGGAAGAAGAGCGTTATGGCTTTGCATTATCGCGTGTGCGTGCAGCGGTGTCCGAGAGAGAAGGAGATAGTTGCGCATCAAACGAGAGAACGGAACAAGAATGCCTGTCCCGAACAACAAACTCACCTTACCGCTTCCGATGCGGACGGTGCGGAACTTCTGCAGGAGCCCCTTGTTGTTCTTGGTGTCGTAGCCGCCGTTCTCGAAGTGGTCCTCCTCGTCCTCCTCGATGGCGCAGCTCTCGGCCGCGGGCAGTTCACCGTCCTTGCCCGAGCTGGACTGGACCAGCTTCATGTACTTGTACTCCAGCCTGCACGATGAGGTTGGTTTGGGGCAGTGATTTTTCGCAAGAACCTTTATTATGAGATTTTTACGAGTATGCATGGGTGCTAATCGTTGCAATGGAATGCGTAAACAGGAAAAACGCGCTTTTAGCACCCTTAAGGATGCAATAGCTCAAGCTGTGTAGGTTAGGCTTGGTTATGCTGGTGTTTACGTTAGGTTAGTTGCGCGCGTTACTGAGCGTGATGGCATGCGGTATTCACCACGACGCATCAAATATGGCAGAACGCCGGTCGAGTCTTCCAACCATTCATTCACCATTCTCCTTTCCGTCTGTCCGCCTTTTCATCAAACCGACAGGCATCTTCTGGGGACTGCTGCATGTGTGTATAAAGCGCACGTGCTTCCGCTGCCCCCCGTGTTTTTGAGCACGTGCTCACTGAATTCCACAATAGTCCGGAGGGAATTATGGCGACACCCAGAACCCAAGAAGCGGTCGCTGGAAATGTGTGTATAGAGGCCTTGCTCTGAAGCTTTTCGTGACGTCGCTGCAGGATTAATGTACCCTGTTTCACACTTAGCAGGTAACGTTGCCGAAGCTATATAAGTAGCGCGGTCACATAGATGTATCCCTGGATCTGTGCGTTTAGCAGCGTCGCTGGTGTAGCGCTGGCACCGACTTATTGCGAATCTGACTTTAAACAACGTGCGCAGGACTATTGTTGCCATGAGTGGCTGAGCTAAACTTGTTTACTGGGTTGAAGGATTGGGCAGCAATGCACCCAAAGTTTACATAAAGCGCGCCTGGACAACAAAAAAAAAAATGTCACAACAAGAACTTGAGTATACGAATAGATACAACAGTTTCTTTCTCATATTATGACTAAAATAGGTGGCCTTGCGGCAAGCATTTCGCCCGAGTTTTGAACGAGCTGGTGCTCAAAATCACGGGTTGTCTCCCTTTGAGTGCACAGAGAACGCATTCTGCGATCAACAGCACACGCGCTCAACGATTGGATCGATAATCACCGAAGTGTGCGGGTACAGGAGGGATCGGGGAAAGCTTGCCTCGAACGCGTACAATTTAACTAGGCCGCCAGCGGCATAGACGGCAACGAACGAGCTCGTGTCTTAGCATGAGCGCGGTGACACGCAACACCGAACTATCTCGGAGAGCTGCTGCTAAGGGGGTGCTAGCGCCGAACGCCCAAAATTATGCTCAGTTCTGCTCAAGGAAATAAAAGATGTCATCTGAATTCCCATCTTCACCCTGTACGCACACAATTAAGAGAGCCGTAAAACTAATTCGTGTGGCGCAGACCGAGCATGACGGCACACACTATACGCGACACTTACCCGACCCAAACGCGTTACACGCCGACTGGGAATTTCCCAGCAAAAATCTCCTCCGCTCGCATAGTCACCTGATCACACATCGTGCCCACATTTCGCCACCCCTGGCAGGCTTGAACCAATCGAACTCGGGAGCTCCTCTCCACATTGCCGCCACTGCTGGCGGCTCATATCAATTTAAATTAGAGTAATTAAATTCTGGGATTATACGTGTCAAGACCACGATATGATAGTGAGGCATGCCGCAGTGAATGGTACAGATTAATTTTTACCACCTGTAGTTCATTAACTTGCACCCCAATGCATGGCACACAAGCATTTTTGCATTCCGCCCACACAATATATGCGGCTGCCGCGGCCTGGTTTTGACACCGCGCACCCAGGCTTAGCAGGACAACTCCAAGGCCACTACGCCACCATGGCGGGTCCCGTATCAAGTTACTTAAGGGGATTCCTCCAACTGTGCGCATCAGTATTGTCAGGGACCCAGCCGCGCTCTTCCGTATGGCGTGTGTCCCAGCAAACGTTACTCAAGCTGTTCAAAGAAAAGAAGGATTTAAAAAGTACGGTACACGATACAATTGAAAGACCTGCGGTTTTCGGTCGTCAGCGTTCTGAGCACTGAACACCCAAGTTCTGAATATTGTATATTGCACCGTGTTTTTTAAATAATGTTTTTTTTTTCGTTGAACAGCTTGTTTAACGTTAGCTGGGACACCCTATAGAGAGGTCGCAAGAACGCGGTTGAAGAGTTGTTACGAAATAAGAGGTCTAGGCCAGGGTATTCGCATACCTGCCAACCTGGGGACCTCGAAATTCGGGAGATTCGCCGAATAGAGGGATGGGAGGCGGGAAGAAAACTGCGTTCTTTTTTTTTTTTCTGGGCCACAGCAACGTCAGGAACAACTCTGAATGGCTGCCAGTACAATTATTAGATGTATCGGAGATCACGGTGCTCGTACTGTGACCGGAGACGGCGCAGCGCGACGATGTCCCTTTCCACTTTTAGTATGCTTTGCCGCATAACATAACTGTATAACGGCGAAGCTGAAATAATAAAGAAAAGATCATTACGCAACGCATATTAGACTTTTTCCTCGTGCGCACTCAACAAATCCCAATCCTCTCTCTGAAGCGAACTGAATTAGGCTTGCAATACCACTGCTGTACACTATAACCATACCAACACTGCCTACACACAAATGGCTTGGACTTAAATCGGACCGGCTAGCGATCTATGCGGCAATGCGGCATCATTTCTTTCCCCGCATAGAAAGGGGGGGGGGCGGGGGGGGGGGGGGCGGTGTTGGATCCGTTTTCCGAGAGATGTATGACATGTCTGTAAAGTCGTTTTGATCGAAAATCGAGAGCATGGAGGACAAATCGGGTGAGTTGGCAGGTATGGTAATGCTGCTGGGGGGTTCTCGATAAAAAAGACGCGCGGGCGAAAGTAGTTTAGACGCCGCCGCTTCCCCTAGCCGCGAAAGGACAGCACGTGGCGCACCTCCTGTTCTTCTTCCAGAAGTAGACGAGGAGACCCAACAGGAGCACGCCGAGGCCGACGCCGATGGCGATGATGATCTGCAGCTGTCGCGGTATCACCGAGCAGGGCTGCGTGCGCGTCATGGTGTCCGCTGCGCTCCCGCGCGGGATGCAGCCCTGGGGCGAGATGTAGTGCAGCTTCTGCACTCCGCTCACGCACTCGCCTTTCACCACCTGCGCCGAAATGGGGCAATACGTCATGCGTCACGGCTTGCACTGGTGCAGATCGGGAGGAATGAGCTTGCGCCGAACAAGGACCTTGCAGAGCGCTCCTAACAAGGAAGCGACAATTAATGATGCAACAAGGAACAGTCCTGCTAGACGTAAACCAGACGTATGAACTAAGTATACCCGTGGGCTAGTTAGTGCATGATATAGTGTGGACTTCAGGGCAATAATCAGGATCGACAGAGATACACACGCGCGCGGGCCGTCCTGCGTGTCTATCTCTTTCTTTAATTGTGGTCGCGGTATTTTTTCGGTGAAGTCTATAGTACGTTATTTGAATATTTTACGAACTGCACGGCAGCAGCGACAGTGATAAGAAAAAAAGAAACGTATCAGATGCAGTGGATTATTGATATTAGATATGTATGAAAGTATGCGTGCGTGCGTGGTATTTAAGTTGTTTTTACGCAGAATTCATAAAACTGTTCAGAAGGTAAGTGGAACAACAGTGCACCTTTACTGCAAGTTTGATGGTACATAATATATATATATATATATATATATATATATATATATATATATATATATATATATATATATATATATATATATATATATATATATATATATATATGGAGAGAGAGACATCGACTTCAATGCTGACGCTCAGAAGAGTGTTGTTGTCTTTTTCGAAGTCTGGCTACTGTTGTGAGAAAGCAATTGCAATTAAGCTTGGTCGTGTTGTATTCCTTGAATCATACAGATGTCATCGATACCCTGGACTGTTTAACGAAATCTGAAGAATCGGCTTTCCGCAGACTTCGGGAAATGAAAGTAAGGGAAGCTAAACAACAGACCTCATAATTGTAATATGCACTAACATTACATATATCTACTAAGTTTTCGGCATCGTGCATGAGAAGGTAAAGATTTTATTCATTTTTAGTCTATGACCAGACGTTAACTGTATGACTGCAGTTTATAACAGCGCTGTTTCGATGTGTCAAATGGACAAGCTTCAACGCGGCTGAAAGGACGTTCTATGGACACTCGCCTGGTAGTCGTCCGGCTTGCAGATGCGGCAGGCTAGCGCCGTCCGCCACAGGAAGTGGAAGGTACAGCCGTCGCACGTCCCGTCGGGACACGACGTGGGCAGCGACACGGTGCCGTTGGCGCCCGCGTTCTTGTCACAGCGCATCGTGATGGTGGTGGCTCGGCCCTTGAGGCACGCCTGCGTCGGCCTGCGAGAGCGAGCTACACTCACTCCGCGCAGTGTCTGGCAATGTCCAGTAATGAAGGAGCTCGCTGACTACATAGCTAGAATGAAATGACGTCTCGAGATCCTTACCTTTCCCTCGTTCACAAGGGAACGCCGGCGGGGCAGAAGGCAGAAGTAGCCGCCTCGAGCGCATGACCCATAGTGTGACGCATAAACTGAACTAAGAGCATTCTGCCTAGATCGCTTTCCATTATGAACAAGAGATCCGTACGGATCTCGAAACGTCATTTCTACTACGGTCAGTGACCTCTTTAATTCCTAACAACGATGTTGTCTGACCATACGGCATTCCTTAGAACTCTCTACCACATTAGTCTTCGAGAATGTGACTTCTTATAAACTTCACTCGTCACTCGGATATTACATATCTAGGCGGATGCAACTTTATCATCGTATTTAGCCGTTTCTAATGCGCACCGTACTGTAAAGTACAGCTACTTATGCAATACCAGCCCCTGCAAGCACTTGTATTTGCAGAAAAAAATTCCCACTCATCCGGGGCACAAGAAACCGGGACCATGCACTGTGAACTTCAGCGCGCTTTGACAAGAATTGTGCTATGTGTCTTTTCTTCGCGATCCCGCGCACAAGAACCTAGATTGTCAGCCAATAGAAGGCTTGTACTAAGAGTTGATACTCCTTTTAAGATTTCGGTTCGGCTTCATCCTCAGCCTTGCGTTGTTGTTGTTTAGTTGCCGTACTGATCTAACAAGAGTAATGACAGAACGGAAAAGCATCACGACGGTTGCTACTCACGTGGCAGAGTAATAGAAGAAATGCACGTCGGGTTTCTGGCCAGGACCTGCAAGGTCATCGCAGAGACATGAGCGTCGTGAAACGAGCGCTGTTTGTTCATATACATTCATAATGAAGGTGCAGACCACAAGACGAGAACGATGACAAGACAGAATATAGGACTGTCGCTCACTCATGCACTACTGAGCTTATTTGGGAAATGATGTGATGTACAGCGTACATGACGATGAGCAAAACGAGAACTTGGTGAAAGCAGGAGCCAACGTTACAACAAGTGGACTTTTCTTCAAGGTGGTTGAAGAAGACAAGTCATTGACGAAGACAAGCCCACTTGTCGAAACGTTGGCTCCTGCTTTCACCAAGTTCTCGTTTTGCTCATCGTCTTGAATTTCCATCTCCTGCCTTCCCCGTGTACAGCGTACATGTCAGAATAACACCCGGTAGAAAGCAAAACCAATAGCATCCTTATTCTAACGCAGCCATCTAATACTATAGGTTCAGCAGAGCACGCATGCATGACCACACTGTAGAATTAAATTCAGTTCCCAGACAAATATTGCACCTGTTTGCCCGAGAGCGTGACGGATGAGTGTCTGATCAAGGCAAGGATCAATGATGAGTGTCTGATGCACACATTACATCGCGCAATGTGGTACGTTATATGCCGCGTGTCATTCTGACATGTATATACAGCAGATGATTTTCTTAATAAACTTCAGTTGTTAGTGATTGCTCGTCCTGTCATCTATCGTTTCATCGTTCCTATTTTGCGCTCTGTACTTTCACTATGCACGGAAACCAACTCGGCGAACCTGATGTACTGTGGTACATACACGCTGCAAAACAACACAAAAGGAAGCGCCTAACGCGGGGTGGTTTGATTCTGAAGCCTGCTACGAATGCGGTCAAAACGTGAAATCAAAACTCTAGTATGGCTCGAGACAAGCTGAACCAAATACGAGAACATGGGCCCATAGCATTGGCGCTTTCAAGATGCGCGCCGACTTGCAGTTTTCCCAGCAGGAAAATCGACCCCGCGATGTAAAAGATTTTGGCTGCAACGTTAACAATATTACAAACAAATATGAGCTCTCCAAAGAAATAACATTAAAAATAATATCAGACAGAACATACTTCTGCCGCATACGCGATTGGTCTAGCATGCTTAACGGATTAAAAGCGGTGTATCTGTTGGCGACGAGATGACAATTATAACCGCCGCTATACAACAATCACTAAGCACCGATCACTGGTCGACAAGGAAAAGATTGGAAACTTCAATTATTCGTACCTGTGGAAAAAAGAAAAGAAGAATCGTGGTCACAGAAAGACGAAGGGGTGACTTGTAACGACATTCATCGGCAGCTTTGAGTGGATTTTAGAGTTCCTAAGGTGGTCCCGGTATGGAATGCAGGCGCTAAGAAATTATGTAAATGACTGAAGTTTACGCGCATTCCAAAGCAAATATTTTTTTCTCGAGATAATGGTATAACAGACGCGTATAACGCAGGTTATTCCTTTACCGAGCAAACGTATAGGCAAGATCAAGCAATATGGGGTCCCTTCCTCTTTTAGTGGCGCTGGCGCGCTTACCTGGGAGGAACTCCTTGAGGACGTCAATGTCATTGTACGATGGCCTGGTAGTGATACCGATCAGCTCGTCTCCCAGGCTTCAAAGAGGAAGGAAGGGAAGATAAAAAAACCGAAGAGAGACGTTTAGAGCAGGCGCACAGAAAAGATGTTCGCGCTCATTTACTTCATGATGTGGCTGTACAGCGCGAATAAGAGCGTGGGCACAGGCGAAGAAAAGACAGACGAGCGCTTTTTCCGTCTCGACGGTCCTGTCTTTTCTGCATCTATGTCCATGTTCTTTTTCGCGCTGTACTGTAACTACACCATGAAGTAATATAAGCTCGCCCAAGCTTCCAAGCTTCTAGGCTCATTCGCACCGGTGATCGTGCAGCGAGCGGCCGACCCAAAAAACAGTAGCTTTTCGACCAAAGCGACCATTCGCGGCCACATATATATGTGACCGGTCGCCTTGCGGCCAACTTGGTCGCGCGGTCTCTGCGATTCGCCTGCAGTGTGAATGAGCCCTCGCTCCGGAAACACCTTGAAACACTCGCGAACGCAGGCACACCTAACGTGGTTGTGCAGCGACGATTTGCAAGGAGTCCAGTATACGAGGCAGAGTCGCGACTCACCTCACAGACTGGATGGCCAGCGGCGAGCCAATGTCGGCTTGCTGCGAAGGCACGATTGTCGATCTGCACATCTGGGACTTGACGCTGTCGCCGGAGAACTCGTCCTGCATCTGCAGTGGACAAACAAGATTGTGCAGAAACCATCGGCGACGGTTGTCGTGGCCGAACGCTTCTAGAAAAGCTATTCGCTTTGTTGCTAAATAAATTATGCGCTCGAAGGCGTACATTTGTTGCAATGAGGACGTCTAGGTAGCGTTTGTTGTTTCGCTGCGCAATTTCGTAGGGAACAGAACCGCTAACCAGCACATATCTGTAGCGGTGCCTGAGCGCTCTCCAGCAGATAGGGAAAGAGGGAGAAGAGGGGCGCTGTCCTTCCCGAGCGCTCCACCACAGCATCTGAACCTTGACACGCCCAAACGCTCTCGCGCGACAGCACGTTCCGAAGCACTCGGTTATTCGCTTGCATGCACAACGGTATACGTGTTACAAAGGCACGTCTTCAACAGTGCCAGGTTGCGCCGTCGCACTGTCGCGCACATCGCCCCATCTTCCTAGCTTGCGGAATTGCCCTGGGCGCTTGACGGAATTTGACGAAATGTTTAATTTACCGACGAAAATGCCACGTCTCAAACGAGCCTGTGAGAACACGAGTCTGTGAGAACTACGCTTCGCATCGAAGGTCTTCTAATTTGACATTTACTGTTGGAGACGAAGGCACCCCGCAATTCAGTTGCGCAAGAGTAAGCGCCCTTTGTGTAGGCGGTGAAAGTCCGAGCGCCAACAACGAAAACTGGCGGAAAAGAGAAAAGAAAGCTGTTAGCTTAAAAAAATGAAAGAAAGAAAAATAAAGAAACAACTATAGATCGCACCGGTGAATCAGGGGACGTGAAAGACAAAAATGTGCGGTTGTCAGAGTGGAGTGGCTATTTTCGTTTGTTATTGTTTGTTTCATAAAACTATATTTTGTTTTATCTTTGACAAATCGCTGTAATGAGATACGTAAAAGTGAGAGCGAGAAAAGTAAGAAGAAACCACCGCCACTAATACAGCGCGCGCTGAACGGCGACGTGTATCAAGTTAACAGTTCAGGCAAAGACAAAGAAAACAACACGAAGAGCGTCGACTTCCAGCTGCTTTATTTTTGCCAGATCGACGTTATAGTAGTCAAAAAAGAACCGAGTAGAAAAAAAAGTGATGCATGAGTCCTTGTATCTGCTTTTTCTGACATCATAGCACTGCGGAAACCGGCAAGGTGGAGAGAAGTAATTAATGAAGAGAAAATCGGACATCCACCCGTTCGTAGCAATTTCGCCCTACCACCTGGTTAGTTCAGATGGTAGAGCGGCTGCCAGGGAAAGGCGGTGGTCCCGGGTTCGAGTCCGGGACCACGACGAATTTTTCTTCAACTGCGAGGCTTTGCTTTCGAGAAACCTGTATGCGTTTCCTTTGTAGCAATTACTATGAACGGGTGGATGTCTGATTTTCCCTTCCTTAATCTGCTTTTTCTGCTTGCTTCTTTCGTGACTTCTATATATATATATATATATGTAACGTCGATCTGGGAGTGAAATAACGAAGTTGGAAGTTGTCGTTTTCTTTGTTCATCGTCTCTTCGTTTGTTGCCACAAGTTACCAGCTAGCATAAACCCACTCTTGGCAACATATACGCCAATATGCGTAGCGCAAATTGGCATCCCTTTATGAAAACATGGTCGTTCTTTCATGATTGTTATTTTCTTTCGCGACTCGCCTGTGTGTCGGCAATGCCGGCATGACCATAAAGGTTGAGGAGTAAGGAAACACTTCCGTGCCGCCCTGCTACCGGGATTAGGTGCGGCGAAGACAACGACGCGTGACAGGGACGCAGTGGCGACAATCCAAGGCGTGAAAGATGCCGGCAAATAATTATGTCACGCGGTTGGGAGGAGACGGCGCCAGAAGGGCTTACGTGGTACGTGACGTTGTTCCGTGACGTTGTTCCGTGACGTTTTATTTCTTTTCGAGAAACCTGTATGCGTTTCCTTTGTAGCAATTACTATGAACGGGTGGATGTCTGATTTTCCCTTCCTTAATCTGCTTTTTCTGCTTGCTGCTTTCGTGACTTCTATATATATATATATATATATATATATATATATATATATATATATATATATATATATATATATATATATATATATATATATATATATATATGTGTGTAACGTCGATCTGGGAGTGAAATAACGAAGTTGGAAGTTGTCGTTTTCTTTGTTCATCGTCTCTTCGTTTGTTGCCACAAGTTACCAGCTAGCATAAACCCACTCTTGGCAACATATACGCCAATATGCGTAGCGCAAATTGGCATCCCTTTATGAAAACATGGTCGTTCTTTCATGATTGTTATTTTCTTTCGCGACTCGCCTGTGTGTCGGCAATGCCGGCATGACCATAAAGGTTGAGGAGTAAGGAAACACTTCCGTGCCGCCCTGCTACCGGGATTAGGTGCGGCGAAGACAACGACGCGTGACAGGGACGCAGTGGCGACAATCCAAGGCGTGAAAGATGCCGGCAAATAATTATGTCACGCGGTTGGGAGGAGACGGCGCGAGAAGGGCTTACGTGGTACGTGACGTTGTTCCCACACACCGCCACCGGTTTTCCTTCGTTGCCGCAGAGGCTGATGTTGAACACGTGGTAGTACTGAGTTCCGCTCGCCGTGAATAGCTTGCGGCCTCGGACTTCCAGGTACCTGTTGCAACATAGCACGTCGGCACACATGACTCGCATTCACAAACGTGTTGGCAGAATTATGCTCGTCTAGCTTAGAATCTAACGAATGAAAAAGCAGTAAGAGAAATGGCTACTCAGCCTATAGCCGAGCACCTCTACGCGTATATGCAGTAGAATGTATACTTCAATGATATGACCACAAGTTCACACAAATTTCATGTTGATACAAATTTTATAGCGTCACGGCTATGTTTGCGCCCGCTATATAGTCCCTAGCATGCTTGCTCAAAGGTCGATTGCCGTGAGATGGTCATGTTGCATACATGGTAACATAGGGTTTTCACGCGCATGCGCATCCGATAATAATGTACGCATACTCGCTTTTCCCTCCTATAAGATATTCGTTGCCAGTCGCAACGCTCTCGGTGACTCATTTTCTTGCATCTTCTCTCCTCGGTCGTGCTGTTCCGAAAATGAAATCAAAGCTAGCCCAACTTTCCACGTTATAACAACTTATCACGTATCAGTTAACTTCCCTCAATGCTTGCCTATAGAAAAGAGGAATTGGGCCGCCAGTTCGCTAGACATAGACAGGTTCTTGGTGCAACAAGCTCCTCTGCCCGCTTCGCTTCGTCTTTTCCTTCACCCGCTCTTTCGCCTCCGGCGATTCAGTTCACACTGGCGCGTGCAAGGTACGCCACACGGGCAACTCACGACGGCAGCGTGTGGAAGTCGAACTCGTCCCCCTGCTGCAGGTAGACGCGGCAGTCGCTGTAGCAGGCCTGCCCGTTCTCGCTGCGCAGCCCTGGCCCGCAGGACTTGCACGAGGAGACGCCGTACGGCAGCCTCTCGGTCACGTACGTGTTGGGCGGACACTGCTTGCACACCAGGTTCTCGCGGTCCTCGATGTACTGGCCCGGACCGCACGGGATGCACCTGGATGCGCGACGCGAACGTGCCAACGAGTGTTCGGTACACATCGAGAGCAGAGCCAAGGCGTTCGGGGAAAAATTGATGCTTTTCTTTACTTTGCTGTCTTTCTTTCTTTTTTATGTTTGTCTTTTACGCGTATTTAGATTACCGAGTAGTATACAAAAAGAGGTCCCAGAATTATAATGCTGAAATGGGGCCGCTTGTGAGTTAATACATGAAACGTATACACGAGTATTACAGGAGCGTACAAGCAGTCGTAGTAACAATATAATCTATAGCAAAAATAAATAAATAATAATAATAATAATAATCGAGAATACAAATACAGAGAAGTGATATGTGAGGACGTATTACCTATATTGTACATTAAACGAGAACATGAAAAGAAAGAAAAAGAGATGACACACGTTTAGCATAAACAGGGAGCGCGTTTCATTGCTTCGAACTAGAAAAGCCGACAGTCTGATGACCGCAGTTGCTATGAGTTATAGGCAACAATACGTTATAATTTTAAAAAAATATTGTATTATTTGGGTTGACAAGATGATCCACTACGTAAATCTTCAAAGCAAAGCTTTCACGACACAGAAATCCAGAATCGCTCGTGCTTATTCTTATTTCATGTTTACCCTTTTCTAAGTTCAACGGACAAGAAAGGTGACCATACTACTTCTTATTTGACATGTTCAGCTCTAGGTTGGCTATTGTTATTCGACAGGTGCGATCACGCCTACTCCAGACACCACACAATCGCCGTGGTTTTCGATGTATGCGAACAGCTTCTCTGGATCACAAGCAAACCTAATGCTTGCATAATTAGTCAGAGAAGGGTGAAGCGATAAAGTTAGCGGAGGGTAGGTAAGTTTTAGGAGGTCGTAGGTCGCAAGAAAGTGAGCAGGAGCAAGCGATCGCCTGAGTAATTGATGTTTTTCGCACTTTGCTGTTCATTAGCAAAGGAACCACTTAGAATTGCTGCAAGACTATTTCTATTATCGCACTGCACTAGTAGCTCATTGATTTCTCAAAATAAGTTATCACTGTAATTCAGCACTCGAGAACGGCAAGAGACTGCGACCAATTCAACTGGGGTCTCGACAGGACTGTGCGCGCACTGCGCATGCGTCGTCGCCTCACCCTTTGGCCTCGCTCCCTTCCGGGCAAGGGATGCATTTCTCGGCTCCGCCGCGGATGGTGTTGGTCACGTGGATGTCGTAGATGATGGCCGAGTCCTCGGTCTGCTGTCGGCGCCGGTTGCTGCGCGGCGCGGCCGGGTCATTGGCCGAGCGTTGGAAGGCCCAGCTGAAAGTGTAGCTGTCGTTCTGCTGCACGTAGTACCTGCGTCAACGACAGAATGGAGACGCCAACTATATCAACTACGGTTAGTCTCAGAATGTACTCTCGGTTATACTTTGCCTTCAGAAGCACCTCTTAAAAATAACTTTTAGAAATAGTTCATTTATGGAAACACAGTTTGCTCTATATCACATGACGTGCCGTGTAGCTACAAAGTTCTAACAAGATAGCGAGCTTCACGAGTTGGTGTAGATGTCTTATAAGACGCCCAAGCGCTTGAGAAATCTGCTTGATGCATACACTGACTGTTAAAAAATAAAACAAGAAGAGAACATTACCCGATAATGACGCCGCGCAGACGTCTATGTTCTCTTTTCTCTAGCACAATTCGTGCATATTACTACTTCGCAAGCCAGATGCAATCATGAATGCCATCAATGAATCATGATGCAATCATGAATCCTGGCCACGGCGGCCGCATTTCGATGGGGGCGAAATGCGAAAACACCCGTGTGCTTAGATTTAGGTGCACGTTAAAGAACCCCAGGTGGTCGAAATTTCCGGAGTCCTCCACTACGGCGTGCCTCATAATCAGAAAGTGGTTTTGGCACGTAAAACCCCATAATTTAATCATGAATGCCAGAAGATGTACACAACACGTTTTGTGTGTAATTATTTTCGTTCACAATTCTGATTTCCAATTCTCGTCTTGGCGTGTGCAATCATGCAAGTAGCGCTTGAAGCATTTGAGTTATTTCTTTTTTCTTGCGAAAAGGGGATTGATAGCACTCACGTGTAGTGTTGCTTCTCCTGTCTGCCAGTCCAAGATTTCACGACTGACACGCCTTGCCTTGTGTTAGACTGAAACGCAAGCAAGAACATGTTTTTTTTTTCGCTTACTGCAATGGTGAAGCTCTAAAAAAGCAAGCGCGCGTCTCTATTACGTTACATTTCTACTCGTAATGCAGCAGCACAATTATTGACAAAAATCGCCAGTCATGCACTTTCAACCGTCAGGGGCCAGCAACTGAAGTACTACATTACGAAACTTCGAAAGCTGTAGTAGTCGATGTGTCAACATCTCCAAAGGTTAGTTTCTATGGATGCCTGCGCGCTTTTCTGAAAGCGCAAGAGCGGCGACGCCATTATAGATACTTGTAGCTGACACTCTGGCTTCACTGCGAGAATACGCTTTATGAGGTGAAACACGCCGCATGTAATAGATTGCTCATTCTGAAACATGCGTGATAAAAATGCCGTTAACACGTTCCTTTTTTTTTTTTAATTCCACACTTTTAGATTAAACTTTTCGGTGGCAGAGCCCTGCACGTGTGTGTGTTCACCAGCGTTTGCATCTTCTCAAAAGTACCAACGTTTGCTTTTTCACATATCGCGTTATCTGGTGCACCTGAAATGTTCATATTCAGCTTGCTGTTGAGTGCACAATCAAAAACTTTCACACGTGGCTGAGACTGCTACAGAACTAACGCCTCAAAATCATATTTGTAGTTTAAAATAGTGTTAAGTGGTGCTTTCGCGAGGCAAGCAAGAAGTTCTGTGAATTCCCTTACGGACATGAATACGAGCTCGCACTGCCCGGAGCAGTCGAGCTCGAAGGTGAAGCTGACGGTGCCGTACGCTGTGGTACGGCCGCCGAAGAACACGTCGCGGCGTCGGAAACCTCCGACGTCCAGCGACAGGATCAGGTAGGCGTCCTCGCCATGCCCTTGGCCGCTCTGCACGTAGCTGCCGGCCGCCTTCCAGGCCGTCGCGTTGCGACAGCCCCAGCCTGCACGCACGCGCGGCTTCGTTGTTCAAGGAGTTTCGTTATACCGATATGTTGCCGCAAACACCCCTCAACACGTTGTTGCTGAGGCGAGACGTAAAATTTTGGAATTATAGATAGAACCATACAAAGTACAATATGGCAGCCAGGCAGAATCAATTCACACAGGAAAGCAGAGATCGTTCGGAGAAATTTTAAAAAATAAAACAACATGAAAAGAAGCATAGTGATGTCTAGTGTTTGTGAGAAACACTAGCAATAAGATGATTGCTAGGCAAGGGGTTGGTTCGGTATATGAAAGCTACGGTGTCACTACTTCCGAACATATGAACTGACCTCTTACAAAAAGAGAGGTACCGAAATATAGGTCCCTCTGCACCTAAATAAACCCATACTTCAGTTCATGCTCAAAACTCAACTTTCATGTTAGGAAACGTAACTTAGAAGACATTTCCAGATTTGCTTATTCTCGTTTTGGTACACTGTAGCGCCCAAAGGCTCTTGGACTGTTCGAGAAACCTTGTGTTAACTAACATCCCCGTATCGCGCATCGGGGGAAAGTAATGATTCAACAGCACCCTTACAAACAATAATCTCAACACGCATACAGTTTTCAGTTAAAAAAGAAAAAAATACGTGAGGCACTGAAGACGGAGATCCAATAAAAAAAGGAAGTTTCGCAAGATCACATATTATTGATCGACCACAAACAAATGGGATACTTTTGGCAGCCCACACTAAGGGGCATGAAAATACGCGCAGCGTGTGCAGTATTGGTAGGGTTAAGGTAAGGAACACACAGAGTGAAAATATTTCAAGGCAATAAATTACACTAAGGCTCGATGGTTTGTCAGTGCGAACAACGGATCTTTAGGGACGAGAATAGACACTTCATAAAGACAAAAATAACCAATTTTATGGCGCTACCCACTACCTTGTCTCAAAGGGGCGCTCATAAAATCGATCCACTCATCGATATCCGCCAAGTAGGCAGCTCACCTTGCAGGCTCATGCAGCGCGACGCCATGTTGCTTGGGAGCTCTTGCCACGTTTTCAGGAAGAAACCGTAGTTTGGCACTGTTGATGCGGGGCAGTCTTGGCACTCTGTGATCCAGGAGGGAATCCAAAATTGAGAGAAATGCCACAGGGACGTATGATGTAGATGTATTTATTCTTGAGAAGGGTAGAAATTCGATCTTGTGGGTACGACATGCTGCAAGTGAAGCGTAAAAAAGAGAAAAAGACGGGGGGCACAACACTTGCGCTGTGTTTTTATGCGTTCTGTCCCTGTTCTTCTTGTTTTTCTGCGCTTCACTCGCAGTGTGCATTTATTCTTCGCTTAGATGAGCGAGCTAGGCGGGAGCACTCGTGCTTGGGGCCAGCTTTAGACACAAGCATCGATAAGCACACTGGACGAGCACGAGTAGATAGCAAACGCGCCCGTTCTGCAGTTCTGCAGCTCTACGCTGCGGTCCTACGCGTGACTTCTTTAGATTTTTTAGCTTCTGTTCATGCCAACAGAACACGTCGAGAAAGGGTAATGCAATGGTATCGCTGAACGTGTGCACGAAAGTAGGCCTTAAAAAGCATATAGTTGTTACTCTCTGATTTAGTGTGCATTGCACAAGACTGTGCATTTATTTTCCCACCTAACTATTCGCCGCGGTGGATATAGCGTTCACTGCTGCAAACGAAGTCGCGGTATTTATTTCCGGCTTTGGCAGATTCCTAAGGGGGGAGGGGGTTAATGCAAAAACGTTCGTGTACTACGTTTTTAGTGAACGTTTTAAAATCTCAGGGGGGCCAAAATTAACCCAAAGCCAACGACTACGCTCTAGAGACGGAAACTTGTGTAAAAGTGCATATTCGCGTAAATTAGAGGCAACCGGCGCTCTTTGCCTTAAGTAACGGCAATAATCCGCACGAGTTTGAGTATATAGATTTTCTCTCATGAGGCCAAAAGTTAAAATTTAAAGGAGCGAAACACAGGTATATAACTGCCGAGTCACGCGTGAACAAAATTAACAACATGTAACAGTGTGTGTAACATGACGCCAGGCCCTGAAGCTACGTACATAGCGTCTCTACAAATTTCGTTAACACCGACTCTACCTTTAAACGTTCAAACCTGCGCGGCTGTTACGATGACTAGTTGTAAAAGAGCGATGGTAACCTATGTTGGTTCTCATTGCCTAATTGTGACTTCTAGACTTGGAACGCCGTTACTCGTTATTTCTGAAGTCAAGGGGTGGTTTATGAAAACTCATCTGGTCGGTATTTATCATAGCCCAAGGTAAGCTGGACGCCGACCGCAAGCATAAGTAATAACGAGACGCTTCGTCACCCGTGCGAGAGCCTTGTTCACCGTGCAAGACATTTCGCTGTGGCTCTCGTGCGGGTGCCGATACGTCTCGTTATTTGTACTTGTGGCCGGCGTCAATCTCTATCGTCGACCTACTATTTCACCCTCCCTCGACGCATCGCACCCGCGTACTCTCTCTCCCTCACCCTTGTATCCGTCCGAGTAGTTGCCGGGCGGGCAGTAGTCGCACATGTGCCGGTTCCCGTGGTGCATGCCCGGGTTGCAGGGCGGGCAGGGCACCGTCATGCCGGACACCGGCAGGTGCACCGAGTCCGGGTGGTGCGGGTCGCACACCTTGGGCGACACCCAGTCGTACGACACCGTCGTCATGTTGCTGCGGTGGTCGCACGGGCTGCGCATCTCGAAGTAGTCGTCCGGCGTGCACGGCGGACGCTTGCCGCACTGCGACGAGCCGGGCACTGCGAAACGCGCCGCGGTCAGGCCCGGGCGATATATACGCCGCACAACGAAACACTCTCTTCGCGGTGGTATTCTACACGGCGAGAGAAAGTCACGCAAGTGGCACGTAACGACGGAAGGAGTAGGGCTAATAAATAAATACGCACGAGAGATGTCGAGGAATGCACTGCCCTGCCTGTCTCTCACATCTATCAATACACGCACAGGCAGCGAGCGGAACGTGCAAAACAACTTAAAAGCACACAATACAAGCGCTTGCCTTATCCACTCGCAATATGTTGCAAGTATTGATTCTTAAACATTCGCAAGAGGTTAGCTGAAAACGGGAACAAAGAAACATTTTTCGTTGTTGTGAGAGCTTGCCGTGATAGGTGTAGCAGCAATAGACTCTATTCGAACGCTCACTGTGAAACACGGGTCTGGTAGCGAAAACAAGCCCCGGCAAAGTTCACCGGTCCTCACTACTGCCGGCCCGACAAGAACACATACAGAAATCTCGCGCCTCGCTGTGGGCACTCTAATGGAAGTCTCCCCGTTATAGGATAACACAACGTAAAAAAACCCGCCCCATTCTTCTTGTTTCCTGTAGTTATCGTAGCCGTACCTCTCTAAATAACGCAAAATGCAATAGAAAGCAGAAAGGGGCACATCAGTCCGGTTGAGATGTTTCGACAAGAGTACTTTCTTCTTCAACGGTTCGTCAATAAACAGCTTTTGCCACTAAAGCGCACGCGTATACAGACATTCCTGCACGCGCCAAGAAACTCTCGGTCACCAAAGCAAAACCGAACAGTTATGATTCATATGAAAGTGCCCCAATATTTCTTTTTCTAGATACGCCCAGAGAAAGATCAAAGTCGAGGTTGGCATCAACCGGGTACAGCAGCTTTGCGATCGCTTTTCACAAGGATATTGCCGAACAGCTTTTTCAATCTGCTGTACGGCTTCTTCAGCGTACGTATTCATATAGTATATTCAACGGCGCGCATAGAGCTTGGCGCCTGCAGCTCTATGACTTTCACCACGCTGCACGGTTTTGGACTAGACAGAGTGTATCTAACGTGCCTGCCGGTTAACGCGACGTCACGCTTCGCGACGAGAAAGACCCGAGCTTTCAATTTGCCGATAACGGCGCGCCGCGGTAATGCGCGCTCTGAGAGCACCTGGTCGTTTCCATGACGACAGCGAGCACGCTCGCCTTCACCGCGTTCGGTGCCCGCAGCGAACGGCACGCTTCACGCCGCACTTTCTGCCGCGCCGTCCCGCCAATGGACAGCTGTGATAAGTCATGCGTTGCCGCCCATGCTTTCTTTCTTTCTTTTTTTTTTTGCTGTTTTGTGCCATGCTATTTCTGTCTGCCCCGGCCGCCGAGCAGTTGACGCGTCTTTCTCTTCGTTCGCGCGTCTCTGTACAAAGGTAGCGTGCACTGCACCGCCATCGGGCACAAGCTGCAATCTCCAACTAAGCCTACAGGGTGCAGGTGACGCTGTCAGACGTCATGCCCATGTCAACTAAATTCGTCGTACGCGCACCCTTCACCATTCCTCGAACTCTATTTGTCACCAAATCGTACCCGTTTAACTTCGTAGAAAATGCACCTATTGTTGTCACTTTATCATTGCAATTTGAAAACCTTGCGACGTCGATGGTTGGTTCTGAGTCCCGTGGACATTGCCTCCTTGAAGACTTGTCATTGTGAATAAGTAAAGCATGCGGATTGTGTGCTCAGAAATGTCGTTAACAAGTCTACTCCCCTTGGTGTATCACGGTCTAAGGATTTCTAAAACTGGTTGGTGTCAAAATGCCCATAGAAGATACTCAAAAAAGAAACATAAGATCGTAGCATAACATCTTAAAGAAACCACCTGCTTCCAGAGGCAAACAAAGAACCAGCCTGCTCGGTTTTCTTGTTACTCTTGGTATGAAAAATATACGTTGATATGTTCGATTCACTTAACCTATATAACTTGGCTGAATTTCGCATCGTTTGCCATTACTTCATCAGTGATCGTCTTCCTGCTTCTATTCAATGGCCCAGCATCGAGGAACAGCCCTTCGCATTTCCAATCGCAAACGAAAAGTTGCAAGTAATCGCGGCGACGGCTGCGCATGTCACACAAACACGAGCGTCGATCAAGCGACCCGTCGGCGCCCTCGCCGAGCAACTCACGGGCGAACTCCTCCGGTCCGCAGGCCTTGCACGCGGAGGCGTCTCCGATGGAGTAGGTGTTCAGGGGACACGGCTTGCACTCGACGGCCCCCTCGGAGTCGCTGTACGTGCCAGGGGCGCACGGGGTGCATTCGGACGTGTAGGCCACACCTGCAAACGCCGTCGTGCCGATGAAATTTAACGCCCACCGTAAGTTGCTATCGTCACCCCATTAGCTACGCGATTAGACTGATGTAGGACCCGCATCGGTGGCTCGAGAGGCCAAGGCGCCCTGCTTCCGAGTACGAAGTCGCGGGTTCGATTTCCGCCCGCATCAGCAGCACTCGGATGCGTGTGCAATTATGAAAACGCTCGTGGACTGTCAGTAAAAGAAGTGCCAGTAAAATGAACTCCATGTGGCCATAATTATCCGGAGCTCCTCCCCTATATAGGTCTTAGTCCCAGTGTTGCTTGCGACGTTAAAATCAATCAATCAATAAATAAATAACAGGGGTCGTGCTTTCTCTCATGTGCCCCTTTCCTCTGTGCAAGCGCTGTTCTTGCAGTGAATGCGACGCAACTAGCCCAATTGTTGAACTGAACGATGGACAGGCAGCCAGCTATAGCGCCGCATGACGACCTCGTGCAACACCTAGTTCTCTTCCATCGTTGGCTGCGTTTCCATTACCTAGTCACGCACTCTGTTATTCTAATAGACGACTGCTTATCTGTTCCATGCATTACATGACCTCTCCAAATTCCTCTTAATCGCAACCAGAACATCAGCTACATCCACCTGCTCTCTAATCGGTTACTGCACTCTGGTTTTCTATTAACGCCCCATCTATCGGTTTATATTACATTGCTCGTTGCGCGGTCCTTAAGTTACTTTGTTATCATCCAAATTCCAGTGCCGTAGATTAGCACTAGTACGACGCACTGACTGAATACTTTTCTTTTCAATGATAACGATAAGCTGCCGCTCGTTTCCTGAGAATCTCCCGCCGTGCAGTCGCTCCGACTAATATTCAGTCGCCTGGTCATGATCCGGATCCCCTGCGACTACTTACACCCACAAAGGGACAAGATAAGCTCACTTCTCGCTAAGGAAACTGAAACTAAGAGAGAGAGAGAGAGAGAGAGAAGCGTCGCACGTGAACGCACGAGGAGCACGCACCGCTTATTTCGATGCTCTTAATCTTCACCGGCCTGTTTGTCTTCCCCTCGCCGGCGTCCATGCCCACTGTCTTCCAGTAGAGCACGTTCAGGCCCGCCTGGAGGTTCACCTGCGAGAAACGGGGGGCTCAAACAGTGCCGTCGCAGCTTAGGGATATGTGCACGCGAGAGACCCATAATGTCGAGTATATACGGACGGATTATATACTTCGTTGCATCGTAGCATGTACGGAATGAGATCACGTTGTGTGTTGCTCCTAGCAGGACTTGCACGTCGAACTGACTGGTAAGAACCAATCGTAGGAATTTCTTGATCTTGTCTCATAAAGACAGACCTTAAATGCAGTTCCGACACGTAACAGTATGCCCGCTGCAGATATCTTAGCAGCCATGGATGGCGTTGCGCTGGTGAGCTCAAGGTCGTGGCATCGATCCTCGCCGCCGCGGCAGCACTTCGATGAGGGAAAAATGCAAAAAAAAGAAGAAAACTGTAGTTTGCTTAGATTTGCGCACACGTCGAAGAACCCCAGTTGGTCAGAAACTGATCCGGAGTTCCCCACTGCGGTGTGCCGCATAATCAAACCGTGGTTTCGGCACGCACAACCCCAGAATGTTTATATTTTACGCAACGCTATGGAAAAAGATGAGCGCGCATCGAGAGGACGCTCGTCTACGATAACGACCGCAACGATCGCCTAGCTTGGCATTTCTATTATCGCTATATACTACGGCAAACAACAGGCCACATCACTCCTGCAGTCTCACAATATCCCTTTAATGCTAGTGCTGTAGGGAAACGTCTTCATGGTAAGTTCTGCCAAATATATTGTTCTTCTGAAAGCAAGGTCTTTGGAAACCACCTTAAAGTGCTTCAGCCTCTTTATGTATGTTTTTAAACTGCACTATAGCACGGCGCGAACGCGCACCGTCCACTCACGTTCATGGTCTTCCATTTGCCCTCCTCCGTCGTCTGAGGCCACTTGTACCTCTCCGAGTGCTCGATGCTCTGGCACTGGTCATTTTGGGCCTGCGTTGGTTGATGAATGCAATTCGTATGAGAGGTCGACGCTTCCGCGCGGCAGGTGGGAGTTGCGCGGACGCACCTCGAAGTTGAAGATGACGGTGTCGTCAGTGTACTGGTAGGTGTAAGTGAGCACGCCGGGCTTCACCAGTTTGGCCGAGTAGGTGAGCACCGAGACGCACGGTCCCCCTTGGGAGGCCACGTAGGGCTGGAACGCCTTCCAACCGTACCTGCGTGCCGCAAGGAGCACCGCGAAACGCAGCGGCCATTAGTGACGCGGTGGCCATCGTTATGCACCCAAGGAGTCATATCTCGCAAAGGCAGCGGTAGCCGACGGCACCACAAGAAAGTAAAAACTGCAAAGCAGACAGGCGCTGCGATTGACAGATTCAGCGCTGTGCACGTCTTTTGCCTTGCTTTCTCGCCGTCCTGTCTGTTGGCGCTGCCTTTCCGGGATGATGTATCACCAACTGGCTCAATTAAAAAGCTTGTTGCGCGCAAGGAGGCTGGTCCATAGTACTTCTACGAACGTGCGCCGTACACTGGCCCTTCTCAAACTGTGCGTGTATCTATAGGAAAAGAAAGAATGAGGAAAGTTCTTCATGAGTGTCACTGTTTCTCCAGTATGACGTATTTTAGAGTTATTTCACTGCCCAATAAAGTACGAGCACTCTTTTTGGAACATAGTGAGTTTCCTCTCACTTTGTTTTATCGTGTATATATTTCCACTTCAGGAGACACTCTACCGGTACATTACAACTGCGCCTTGTCAAATACGGAGAGCTTTTATACAAGCGAAAGCACATGCAGACATTAGTTGGCACTAGTTTACACTGTGCACTGTGAAAGCCGATACTTAGCGTCCACAAAAATGCGTATACGCATCCACAAAAAACGTCAATAAGCAAAAAAAATTTCTTGCCTCCCAGCGGGATTCGAACTAATGAGCATCCGTTTTTTCTTTCTTCACTTAGTATTGTTCTTTATCTCTTAATTTTTGACGTTAGCCCAGCACACCTATATTTTCAATTCATTGTGCTTCTTGTACTGCGGTGGTGCTCGGCAAAGCGTCTCGCTTAATATTATTTATTTCTCATTACCTCCCGTCTCTCGGGATACCAGTCAATAACAGAAGAGCACATCAACTGCTCTTTTCCTGTCCTCGTCTTTTGAGGGCTGTACGCTAGTATTTCAAGACGACGTACCAACCAGCGCACATTAACTGCGACACTAGTGGAACCCCCCTACCGAACTGCAAGCTGCTCTCCCGAGTATATAGTGCGTGCGTCCCGCCGTGCCTGCCCCCGACTCACGCCGAGCAGTTGAGGGCGGCGTTCGGGCTGGTAGCGTTGGTGGCGTTGGTCCTGCGGGCGCGGAAGCTCGACTCGATGGCCTCGGTGAGCACGTGCATGCCCGGCGGCAGCTCGCCGTCCCACTGGCTGAAGCGCAGGCCCCCTCCGAGCGAGTACTTGCCCGCGGGACAGCGCACGCACGCCAGCCGCGTCCGGTCGAAGTACGAGCCCGCGGCGCACGACGTCGTGCAGTCCTCCACCCGCTGCGGCGCGTTGGGCGCGCCGCCCACGCACGTCTGCGGCCGCGGCACCGACACGCGCCACCGGCCGCCCTGGTCGTCGCACTCGGTGAACTCGTAGTGGAAGTCCTTCTGCGAGGGGGCGACGCAGGGCGCATTATTCGGCGGGGATGATGAGGCTTCAGGGCCCACACCTCTTACCGGCTGTGTGCCTGACACTACACTCCATACACTATACACTCCAACAAGGAAAGCAGCAGCATCTCAGACTTAACGTTTAGGATGAACCAGTGAAGTAACTATCGTAATGTGTGCAATGATATTCAAACTAAATCAATCCAGAGTACTCGTAACTTAAGGTATCCTTCCTTAGCTTGAACACCACTCGTTTAGAAAAAGGTAAGAAAGGACTGCTTCGAAAGAAAAAAGAAAGGGGAGAGGGATGCTGTAAACCTGGCAATCGGACAGTAAAATTAAATTGTGAGTCACCTTTCAGAAGCTGCACAGCGGGCAAAGTGGGGACACTGTAGAGGATGTCGTCAGATTAAATTTGACCACTCGGGGGTGTTCCTTTAACATGCATCCAAAGCACGGTGAACTAGTCTTTTCCTTTTTTTTCATTCTACCCGCATCGGAAGGCGGCCACTACGGTCGGAAATCGAACCTGTGGCCTCGTGCTCGGCCGCGGAACGCCAGCCATTGAGCCATCGCAAGATGTTCTGGCAATCGGAAGACTAAAAGTGCATGTTCATCAAAGGAACGCGAAACACCAACCGCGAATTAATTTATACTGGCGAAGAATTATTTGTAAAACTCCACTTCCATTCATTTGACTCGAAATGGTTCATTACCAGCGGGGAACATAAAAGCCAAACTGCCCCCATTTTAGACATTGCGCCGAAACCACAGTGCCGTAACGTCATGGGGGACATAAAGTCGTCGGTTCTCTTAGAATGCATCATGTACTTCGAAGTATTTTCCCGTATTCGTGGCTCTTTGTCGCAGTAAACGTTTTCGAAACTTGCTAGGTCAAGTCATCGGTTCTCGCAGACGCTGTCGAAAATTCATGACGTCAAGCCGAGATCAAGCTCGGTGACACCGAGCGTTCCCTCTGTGTAAGAGCGGCGCAGAAGCGAGCTCACTATGATATAGTTTAGCTGAACATGCCTTTTAGTGCCTCTTTGTAAAGGAACACAAAATAAATATTGAGTTAAACTGTTACATCTGTACATTCTCACGTCAGTTCGAACGTTCGAAAAAAATATATATATAGCCACTTCTGGTGCAGCGGATAAGAAATATGCTAATCTATAGGAGGCCTGAGCCTATACGTATAACAAAGAAGCCCGGACTGGGGCCTTAGTGCGGTTGGAAGCTACATAATTGTTCTTCTTCTTCTTCTTCTTCCTCCTCCTCCTCCTCCTCCTCCCTTTATTAGGAACGGCAACGGTGCCCAGGTACACCGGCTTTTGTTCCGTGACATTCGAAATTAAGTTCGCTGTAAGGCTATACGATCGCTCGCTACTCTCCTGTGCACACATTGTCACTGATTGTACCCTTTCGTGCTCTTTTTCAATTTCTGAGCGCCGCTTGCTCGCCTGGAAACGTGCCTGCGCCGCAGTTGGCCTGTGCTCACCCTGTGCAGGTACGTCGCTCGTTATATCCCTGAAAATAACAGATCTTTCAGGGAGTCATCACCGAGCCAGGGTATATATTGCCCTCGAAAATTGAACCGTCGGGTCGGCCGGTGGAAGTCCACGTGCCTATCGCTGCTATAGAATAAAACCCTGCAGTAACGTAGAAGCTCAATAGTAAGTGCAGGATCTCTCCTCTGCTTTTGTGCTCTCTTGTCTATTTTTTTCAGTCGCGTGTCCCCAGCGGTTCTAACCCAGTATGAACCAACTCGTCCAAATCAAGGTTCTTCCTGTGGATATGGCATTCCTGTAGATTACATTCATTCATTCATTCGGATGAAAAGGCACCCACTGATGCTGTTTGCTAGTACTTTACGTAGGACCACAACATCAAAAAGCTCTTTGAAAACTTTGCCTAGCCATGACACCGACACTGTTTAGCTGTTATGCACAGTGAGGCTTTTGAGTGCATAACGGAGATCCAAACCATAGCCAATTGTTTCGACAAGTGAACTTGTTTTCGTCTGGGCCCTCAAGAATGAGAATTCATTTGCCGAAATGTTGGCTCCGGTGACATCCATTGTTCCACCACTGCTGATCATTTGCGTTGTGAAGCAACACATATAATGCCACAGCAATTTCTATATGCTCGTTCGTCCTGGTCCTGGGTCATTGTGCAAAATTAAGATATGCAAATCATACTGTACCCTAGCAGAGCCCACGTGGGTGCATTGACGCGTGTAAATATAACAATCACTCTTTTGCACCGATTAGGGTGTAAACGTTCTTCTGGGTAGGCTGTTCTTGATACGGGCGAACAGTCAGACTGCGAATTTGAGTCGTTCGACGGGCTGGTGCCAGCTTCAGCTTCAGCACGATGCACGGTTTTAGTGCTGTACTGCGTAGGGCTAACGAGCTCAAGAAGGCATAGAGACAGCTTGCGGGTATGCGCGCTCTTTTTCTTTTGCATTTTTAGGCGGCGCCGGCTCTATACGGGCTGTAGTTTGAAAGCTAAATTGGTCATATCGTTCGTTTGGGCTCCTGTGCCGGCTTTGTATCAGGAATTTGATTCCTGGCGTGGATTCGCAATGCATGCGTTTCAACTGTTGCAGCAAAATTACTTTTTGCTTGATTCGGGAACAATGGCAGTGACTACATACCAAGTTCTTTATACAGGTCTGGCATTAACTTTCCGAGAGCTAACCTCTTCGTTCCCGTCTCCTTTTCTTTCGAACTTTTCTAGCTTTTGCCTTGGCGGATACATATTAATAATGTCACATCAGTAAAGTTTCGCAGCATTAACACGTATACTAATGAATTATTTCATAGTCGCCACAGCGTTTCAAAGAGGGTGCCATTAGAAATCATTATCACCAGCAGCGGGGTAGCTGCCCTATACCACAGTCAAAATATGAGCCATGTAATAAATTTTAGTCACACTTGCCGACCAGACGGAACGCAACACGGACTGAACTATATGACACAATTATTCCACGCGCACCATCGCAACATGGCTCCGCTTTAGAGGTCACATACACCGCTGTCTTGACACGCAGCTTGATGCACACCGTTTATTATGCGCATGGAAATGAAATCGGAGGGCCATCTTTACCTTTTTTAACACATTTTAAGCAACCGTTTTCATCCGGCAATAACATGGCAACGCATATCCATGTGCACCTTTGCTGGTGGCAGGAAGACGCTGCAGTGCGTGACAGGGAAATGCCGGGAACTTCACCGATCTATGTTGACAACTTGCAAAGGACAGGAAATGGTGGTATTTTCTGCAATACACCATGGCCCAAGATATGGCGGGCAGCGCATTAGTATTATTACACCTGTGCAGCTAAAAAATCCTTGTTGTTATTTACGCGTTTAACATGATGCTCGGAAATCGATTACTTTAATTCGAAATATTTATTTTGATAATGCTAGTGCTTGTCCTCGACTCTATGTTCTGTTTCAAGCCGTCTTAGAGCAATACATAGAGCCTACGCGAAGTATGCACTCATCAGCTAATGTTAGCACTTTGTCAGCGCTGGAGTTGCGTGGCAGTCACATCATTTAGTTTGCCGCCATATTTCGGGCAGCGATGCACTGTGCACAGGCCAGTTTCACAGTTTTCAAAAAGGTCTACTTTGTTTGAAGGCGTCATTTCAACAGCAAAAAAGAAAAGGATGAGGGGGTGGGTTAGAGAGAGAGAGAGAAAGAAAGAAAGGCAGAGACTGATTTGCCATGCTATGCATAAAGGAGCGTGGAATTCGTGCATACCAGCATGTCCTCGATTCGCGCGCGTGTTTGCAGGGAACTAATCGCGACAGCGCGAATCTTCGCCTTTCAACGAAAGCGTCCGCTATACAAGGAAAATAAACAAAAAAGAAAGAAAAAGAAGATAGTTCGCTACTTCGAGGGTCCAAATAGATATATAACAAAGCGTCAGACCCATATGCTAATGAGGCTGCCGCGATTAAGTTTGTCCTCTCCTCGCTCACGATTCCGGGAACTTGCCGAGCACTCTGGAGCACGCGTGCGTCGCGTGCTCGTAAAACAAAGCCGCTTAGGCACACGACTACGCGACACACTATAGCATGAGCGCGCATTCTACGTTCCGCATGCTTGCTCTTCCGACGACGAGCGCGCGCTAAGAATTCTTCGGCTGCCTCTGTACGCTTTTCCTGTTTTTGCGACCACTGCGAACGGCACATTCCCACTGGACTCTGCCTGACTAATAGCGTGCAGCAATGTGAAAGCTGGGGATTGTGCGGAGGCAATGAGTACGTTGTTGTGCCACAAAAAAGGAGCACCTTGTATCCAGCTTCTTTCTTTACTGATTACAAGTTATTTTGACTGCAACACACGAAAATAGACAAACACTGGCCAGGTACCATAGCCACAACCTAGTAGGAGGCCCAAACTAGGATATGTACGTACAGGCAACGAACTGTGATCGCAAATCTAACAGTACATAAGAAATAAATTTTAGTGTCTACTGAGAGAAAATAAACGCGAATAAACATGAAGTGGAAAACACTGCCATGACCTTAAATACGGCAATAACGTGCTAACTTGGGCTGGTTGGTACTGGTACATGTCTGGAAAAAACAAGTAACATCGCTGGACAACGAGACGTGACAGCACTTCGTCTGTCTCAGTCACGTCCCGTTGTCCAGCGCCGTTACTCACTTTCTTCAGACAACAAATACATTTAGCATACCTTCTACAATACGTTGCTACGTACGCTGCAACTTTACACCGTTATCAAACACGCAGGCTGCAGCGCAAGCACGCCTGCGCTAAACGAATGTGCGACAGTAAAATATTCTGGTCTATACAGAACTTATCTGCATATTTCGATGACGCACTGGCGTGCATACGCGTGTGTCAACGCATCCGCAACGACGACGACTTGTGATGTTGTGTCCAACCTTGCAATGACGGACTGTATATTCGGCTCGTCTATACTGGCGTGAATGTGTCGGCAGTGGCATGATAATCACGAATTATTTTACAGCGAAAGCTGTATATGACTAATCTTCCGTAGTTTTTTCGGCGTCCGGCAACAGAAACGGACTTAACGATTTCTAAGAAACCCATGTACAACGGGTTTCGTTGTTTGCTTTGTGTGTGATCACGTGCGGGTGCAGTGCGGCGGCGCAGATGTCAAAATGCGGAACAGATTGAAACGCTCGCCGTGAAAAATAGTGTGACGTCAAGGTTATCGCAGCATATAAGCAGGAGGGGTATCGGCGCTAAAAACAGATGCGTTATCGACGAGGCGGACACGTATAGTTCGTACACGCGAAGAACAACATGCGTACGTGGAGCGCCGGAGGGAACAGCAACGAGAATGGCGCCGGAGCGAAACGACCGCCGACGAAGAACGTTCCCGCGATGCTGAACGAAAACGACAATCGCGAGCCCGGACAACCAGTCCACCCTGTGAAGATGGAATGGCAGCGAAAGCACTTTGCTTTTCGTTTGAGGGCTTTGACTGTCTTCAGCTTTCGCTGCCATTCCATCTTCACAGAGTGAAACGGTCGCCATTTTTATTGAACGATTTATTTATCGAAGAGACGAACCTTGCGACACGGTAATGCATTTTGCGCATTATGGCTTATCACAGCATCAGAAGACGTCCCCACCAGCGTCGATGTTCTCGCTTGCGGCCTTATAAAATCCCGGTATATGTCTATGCTGGTACGCTACAGCGCATCCACGCGAAGACGCATCTTACCACGCTTTGCTTTGCGAGCACGGTGCTTTGAAATGGAAAGCAAACTCTACTTTCAGTTTCGTGCTTCTGCCCCGAACTTGCCACAGACATTGCGAGTCGTGCTACTCATCGATTTCGATGCTTGTCTTCATCTAATAGCGCGTTATTTTGGTGTCTGGTAGCGTTGTCTTAGCGTGACAGAAAGTGCCGAAACCCTTTTTACAATCTTTTTTTTTCGTGAGTGTGCTCATTTGCTCGATGCAAATCTTAACGTCTATGGGCACAAGTAGCAGGCCGTTGCTTAAATACGTTAGATGGTCATTGTTTTTAAATTGGACTATGCGTCTGCAACATCGTCCGCTTCTCAGGCGGGAGAGCAGACGACGCAGCCCGCGGCCGCATCCCACAGCCACGAACGAACGCAATCCGTTGGTTTCTCTCACTGTATATATACTGGCTGCAGACAGCATTATAGCTTCTACGGCGCTGCGCGGTTATTCCCGAGAGACGTTGTAGAAGAGGAGAGGCCGCGGTAGCGGCTTCCCGCAGCGCAGGACGCGCTCACTTCGTTTCGACACCCCTTTCGCATTTCCGAGAGAAATGTTCAAACAAGAACCATTCCTCAGATTCGACGAATTTTCCGCTACATCAGTTCCATTAGGCGTTGTTCCACGAAGCCCGTTCTTGATGAGTTTTAGATGGCTAAGCGTTAACAGCTCGAGATAAAGAAAGAAGAGAGAGAGAGAAAAAAAGAGAGGAAACAGACGATATTACCAACGGTGTTGATACACTTTCAGTTGTGAACTTTGCAGGAAGTCGATTTGCCATCGAGCACAGCTGTGCGCGTGAGTTTATACGTTCTGCGTCTTTGTAGAGGTATCACGTGTTTGCGGATTTTTTTTTTTTTCGCTCTTGGTTGTCTGCTTGTATTGTGTTTTGAGAATGCGTCTGCGCAGTTGAACACGCTCGGGTGCTGACGCCTGAACCTACAATTGTTCGCGGTTTTGTTCCGGGTTTCCGCTTTTATTCCGGCGTGTGTGCGTAGCGCTTCGCCTGAGCCTTACAATAAAGTTCATATTTCAAAACAACGTGAGCGGGGTGGATATGTTGGTCCTATTTGTTCGCGTTTGTTCTGCGCAGTACAAATTCCGTACAATTCAGTACAATACCGCCTGCGAATCAGGGAATGGCGCTTCCTTTTTCTGCCCTCCTGCTGCAGAGCTATTTACTGAAGCGATGCCGATTTTCGGTGGTTGTGTGCACGCACACCCACACACAAATTGACGGCCAGAAATTTCAGATTCACATTGCTTGTGTCGTTATTAAAAAAAGAAATATTTAAAACAGCACACAGTCTTGAAAACAAAGACCCTATGCTCGATAATCCGCGTTAACGAGACTTGGTTTCAGCGTCGACTCCACTTGCGATGCTCCTGCCGCTTTATGTATTGGAAATATCGTAAAAAGCTTGCTAGCCCGTTGTCCTGGTTGAGTCGTTTATGTGTCTCAATTTTTTAAAGATTGGTGCAAACGACCCTCAGTTGCACCTAATATATATAATCAGACTGTATTCATGACGTCACTAAATGTTTGCATGCTTGTGGTCATACACAACGTTGTTTATTTCTTTATATTTCTTTTTTTTTTCGTGATGCCACTGTGTGTACGCGCAAGTTTGTAAAGATTGTATTCACGTTTTTGTATTCCCTCTATCTCACTTCTTTCTGCTTTACGGAGAAAAATGCATAAACTGAACTCTGTGTGCTTTCAATCACACTCTTGATGAAGGCCGGACCCCGGCCGAAACGTCAGTAAAGTCCTGTTATTTTTCTTATGTGCTTCCATTCTATTTCTGTGCCGGCCCCTGTGATTCTATGCTCCACTGATATATATATATATATATATATATATATATATATATATATATATATATATATATATATATATATATATATATATATAATTTTTGGGCACATAATCTGCGGCAAAGTTTCAAAGAAATTCAACAATAAAGTGTGGGTTTTATGCAGATTTCACCTTGAAGTGTGGGTTCACGGCAATGCGCGCCGCGCTGCCGATCACCTTCTAGCAGAGTCCCATGGAAGGAGTGATCTTCTAGGGAGACCCGCCCTCTCCCCACCTCTGCGCGTTGAAGCTCCTTTCTCCACTTTCATTGTCTCCCTTTCTACTCGATCCTCTTTACGGGTCACCATTTTGAGTTCCCTAGTTAGCGAACAGCGCACGCATGAGCGCACGCGGCGCTGGCAAACTCGCACGTCACATTGTTCCCGCGGCTCCCTCAATCTGCGCGAAGTGCTTCGCGGTACGGCGGTGCATGGGCCAAATCACAGTTGGTATTTTCATCATAGAGTAACATAGTAAACGATATTACTCTCTGTTTTCGTCAGGTCGCGCTTGCTCCGTCTGCCGTTGTCCATGCGTGGGCTTTTCAGCCCGCGCTGCCATCCGCTGTCGTGTGAGTGCTATAGCTGCGAAGTAATGCGGTTCACGTCACATGTCACGTGACTGATTCACCCGCGATAACGCTCGGCGTGTGAATCTACAGCTTTGTCAACATCGAAACACAATGGGGGAACAGAGCCGCTGGCCTTAGATACGAAGTGGACGAGTCGCTCATCCGCGAGTGGATACCGTTTTATACAGATTTGAGCGTTGTTGTATGCAGTTATTTCCGCGGATTACAAGCGCGGATATTTCTTATATATGTATAAGTACATTCAAACACACACTATTTTTCCCACTTTGACATTCTAACGCACTAAACGTAAGATGTCGCTCTCTTCGCTCCGCTAACACACTGCCCCGGCGTTCTAGACAAAAGCATGGTCGTCTGTACTCTTTCGATTCGGATCCTTGTATTGTTTGGCGGTAGCAGCTAGGCGCATGGTTTCCGCCGTGTCCCAGGCGCGCACCTACAGCTGTGACGCACCAGCACCGACCTTCCGAATTTCGCGCTTGTTTAAAAGGTCGACGCGTTCTTCCGCTTTACAGAGAGCAAAGCCATGCATGCATACAAACTCGTTCGACGTTTCCACGCAGGGCTTCTGGTGCAGGCAAGAGCAATTCGAAAAAACTCAAAACGGGATCTTTACAAGAGCGTGCGCGACATGAGTTTTCTGCTAACGAAAGAGTATATATATATAAAAAAACTTTTTAACGATGTTGTAAGATTTCTTGCATATACGCGGTCTTGTGGCATATAAATCAAAATGAAGTATATACCATTTTGGGATGTGACAGCGGGCGTATAAAAAGCACCGTCTCACAAATTAATATATACCGATCTCGTGTCGACACGCCGCTGCTGATGTTTTAAAGACAAAGGTAACGGCGATGAGCAAACGAGAACGAAGTGAGATACAAACAACACATACGGGCGCCTCACTTCGTCCTCGTCTGCTTAGCGCCGTAACCTTTGTTGTTAAGTCATGAATCAACTAGCTCAGCAACAAGTTCTGTTGCTGATGAATGAAGTTTAACAGTGTCAGTAACTGAAAACCAAACTGAAAAAATAAACGAAGAAAGAAACTGGCGTTTTCATTATTCCGCTTATATAACTCTTAATTGTGATTCCCTATACGAGTATACTTGCCTTTCATCATTTTATTCTTCTGTTAGCTGCGTCCATACTGATCGAGTCGTCGTTTTCTGCAAGTTTTGCCGCACCTGGCTGGGCTTGCCTCAACAGTATAGCCCACTCCCTTTTCAGGCGCTCGGTGCTATCTCCGTCAGCAGTACGTCTCCAGCTCTTCTCGGGCCAATTTGCGTTTCCTCTTGTCACAAGCATTAATCTTCATTGCCTTCACGCCACTGTATATAGTTCTCGTCTCTTCTCATTACGCAGCCAAGCCATCTTGTTTCTGCATCTTAACCCTCGGGTCCAATGTTCGTGACTTTCACTCGCCCCTGCATGCAGTCCTTCCGAACTCTTGTTACTCGCCATGTATATATCTCAAGCACCCTCATTTCAGCCACTTGGGGCCTTTTATCTAAAACTTTACATCCCGATTGCCTCGGTTCCATGCAATAACGCTGGTCGCACCACTGTCTTTTAAGGTTTTCCTTTAATACTTGACCGATATTTTCTCGTCTCAAAGAACCCCGTGAGGCGTGTCCATTGACAGCAGTGATGAAAAAGAAGAAGGATGAAATAAACAGGCAGGCGCGACCATAACTACGTCGTCAGCGCCTGCTTAATTTATTAGTGAAACCTGTCAGCCGCACAGCGCTCAAGAGCACTTGCACCGAGTTCAACGACCTATATGCCCCTTTCTTCGCTCTATAGCTGAGTTCGTGACGTCAGCGAGTCATTAGCTGTCGCACAACCATATTCGTTGACCTCCGACCTATTCATAAGTTTTCTGCGCAGACGTGCGTCGCATAAGAGGAATAAAATGAGGAACCTATAACAACAAAACAGCCATACAGACCGCGCTATGCACTCCTGGACAGTGATCGACGCGCGCGTGTTGCGAATTCTTTTCACCCTTCATCGGCGCGTGCTTTCTTTTTTTTTTTTCTTTCACCGGCCATTTTTTCGTTTGTCCCTCGTACTCGGTGCCGATGAGCTTCAGTTTTATTATTTTCACCGAATTTGACGAGATGAGTGCTTTCCGACGGCCTGTCGGGTATATGAGTCGGCATACTTTCTCACTTTCATTTGTTCTTGTTTTTATTTCCAGCGCTGGCACGTGAGTACTCCGTTCCTATCCGTAATGTAATGTCGGGAGCATGAGCAACGTGATTATGAAATGCTTATTGACTATTAGTACCGTTCACTGAAAAGTAAGAACATCCTTATACAATAGTTAATGACGCATTAGTAATTAGAAAAAAATATGGCCGTTACTTCGCCCCTAAATCTAGCTTGCTCACGGATGTTCACGATGTGCTCCGAAAGATCATTCCAGTGGATGATAGTCTGCGGCTAAGCGGGTGAATTAAATGCGACGGTCCTACCAGAAATGCTTTGGAAGCTTGGATGGTGCTTAAACGACGTCAGATGCGGTAAGGTAGTACAAGCGGCAGCGTTGTATGATTTCACTATCTTGTGAAATATGCATATTATGGCGATTAATCTCCGCGATGGCAATGTAGAAGAAGACACCGATGATTTATTGTCTATTACGCTCGAGTGACGGTTGTATTTTAGTTTGGACTATAACGGTGGTGTAGAAGACGATGAAAAAGAAAACTATCACAACGAGCAGCATCAGCGTGTAAAATGTTGCTCACTTTTTCACGAAAGAACTTCCACGTTAAGTGCAGCAATTACAACCTACAATCTCATTTGCTATCGAAAAATTGCTTTAATTCAGGGGCGCTTGCGTAATGTCTATTACCACATTTCCCAACAACATTCAGGGCCAGTATTCACAAGAAAAGCTCTTACGCTAAAACTGTTCGTAAGAGCAGATTCCATCTAATCGTTATGACGGGCACATTATTAGCAAAGGGGACTTGTCAATAACAAACATCACTTACGAACGAAAAGCTTTGCGAATTCGGCCCCGGAGCCGTATCGGGCGTACATGAATGCTGTCGACGCTGCCGGGAGCCGAACCTGCGACCTAGTGCTGAACAGGTAAACCCCCTGAACTAAAACACTGCGTCGGGTCAGCATACGAACAGGCTAAACACCGCTGAAGAACGCAGGTGCTCGATTCACATCCCTCGTTCCGTACCTCCTGCAGTTTTTGCTTCAGATAGCCTTCACCCTTCCGGACCGTTTCTCGCACCAGACTTACTTCACTCACTGCGCTTCCAAGACGCCTTCATCAATAAGGTTCACGCGGATTCGGCTTACATCCTGTATTCTGTTTCAAAAGGGTGGCGACTTAACATCGCGCCTGTGAGATGCACGTACTGGGCGCCCCACTGCTGCACGAATCTGGCAGTGCCCAGCATTTGGGACCTAGACAATGACCGTGGAAGCTCCCCAAAACACAGATTACCGTATCGTGCTGCTCGTGGACTCTGACAAACAGGATTTTTTTTTTTTTTTAATATGGAAGCCGAAATGGCCTGCTGGAAGTTGCGTAGTGGAGTTGATTAGCCCTTCTTCTGAAGCGTCGGCACAACAGAGCACTCGTCGACCGACTCGGACCTTGACCAAGACGCCACTCTGGGATCGAGTCAACAAAGTGTGGCCCGACAACGCCCCCTCCTCGCCCACGGGGGCCTCGTGCTTGCCCCCTTTGAAAATAAAGGATATTCAGTCAATCAATCAACCTGACGTCGTGTCCGTAAACCCCGAGTTTGGCTTGCACAGCTCTCCCAAGGACGGGGTGCAAGCGAATGGCGGAGACCTCAAGGCCCGGCCGTAAGTTTATATCTACCTTGCCCTACAATCGCCGAGAGGGAGCGAACGACGGAAGGACACGGATTCGTCGGCCTTTTGTTTTCTCTCCTTCCCGCGGTCGCTGGCTGCGGCGCGCGTCCCCTTCCCGTCGGCGTCATCGATCGAGCGGCGGCCGAACGAGCGCGCGGAACCTCGAGGCGGAAGTGCCGAGCACCGGACGCCTTCATTTCCGCCGCGCGCGTCCGCTCTCGGCGCGCCTCGGCTGCAGGGGCCACGCGAGGGCACAAAACGCCGCGAACACCGACCTGAACGACGCCGGGGGACAAGCCTACATTGTATACAAAGAAGTCGCGTTCTGCACTCTTGCCGGTCAAACAACGCACGCGAAGAGGCTCGCGAGTTCCTTCCCCCTCCTTCTTCTATAAGGCGGAAGGAGGAGGAGATTGGTGGCTGCAAGCGTACCTGGCATTGTGAAACGATAGTCGCAGCTTTTTGTTTGCGAGATGGGCAAAGCCACAGTCCACGAGTCGTTGATCATTTGCATGATCGCCTCGTGCAAATTATCAGACAGAACGAGACAGGCGAACAAGACAATGGGAACAATGATGAGTGCAGGACGCAATTTGGTTGATTGATTGATTGATTGATTGATTGATTGATTGATTGATTGATTGAGTGATTGATTGATTGATTGATTTAACTATTTTCAAAGTCCCAAAGCCGGAAATGCCATACTACGAGACTACATATATATATGTCGAAACCACGGGAGACAGCGGTAGTATAAAAAAGGGGAAGGGGACATGGTGAGCGCTCGTCTGAATTGTTTTTGACCCCCTGAAGTTTTTAAAGCAAAAGCTTCACTGGCCGCGAACTTGCGATTTCGCCGTGGCGGTGCTCCGAGGAGGCACATGAGGTCACAATGCGCGCCTCGCCGCGCATATTTCTCTCTCTCTCTCTCTGTCGTTCCCTAGTCCCTACTGCGCATGCGCCACTAGTAGCACCGAGCCACAGGTGTCGCAGCGCCGCGCCTTTCCGCTGCTGCCGTTTGGTATATGACGTCACACGCGTTCCTCGTCGTTGCGTTCGCCTCCGCTCGCTTCGCCAGCTGCGTCGCATGCCTGATAACATGTCGGAGGATTGCAAAGGATAGCTCGCGTGCGCCGCAACCGCAGTCGAGGCGGCAGTATGGACGGCGACAATTCTGATAAGCAGGAGGAGGCCTGGAATCGACATCGGAACGAGATGTAGAGGAAACGAATCGCCCAGGAAACAGACGAATAGCGCGCCGAACGACTGGCTAAACGCCGCAACATAGCTAGATAACCAGACTAACCTGGACTTGCAAATAAGATTAACCAAGGCTAACCATGCTATGCCTTAGCTTTCGCTATGTATATCCTGGCATAGCCGAGCTAAGCCACTGCCAATTTTTTTAACGTGTTTCTGCATTCCGCCTACGTCGGAACACCGCGACAGAGGCGAATCGAACCCGCGATCCCGCGATCAGTAGCGCAACGCGGATCGCAATGAGCTGGCACGCAGCTCATGAAGTACCGAGCGCATCATGCACCGTGCTCCCGCCTATATACCTAACCCAAGCAGCGCCCCGAATTGAACCACCGAACGAAACCGTTGACACCAGCTAACTAAATCTGCGTCACTTAAAGCTTCAGGAGGAGCCGAGAAACTTTCCTTTTAAACGACCAGGGGCTTCGCTGAAGTTACTGGGCTAACGGATAGCTGAACTATCGTGACTGAAACTGAAATAAACCTGGAAGAATGCCGTTCAGTTTGCACGTAGGCTCGCCTTGTGACCGCCTTGAATTCCCACCTCAGAAGCACGAATCATTATTTTATTATACTTTTACCTTTTTTTTTCACATACTGCAGAGTCCCTATAGGCGCAAGGTAGCGCGGAATCAAAGCCCAAGAGTAGATTTCGTGAGGGGAGACGCCGCGAGAACATAGCATGGCCGCACAGGACGAACTTTGGTGAGACCGACAGCTGAAAAAAAAAAAAAATGAACGCCCACGTAATCTAATTTCCGTTTGCGTCATGGTGTAAATCAACTTGAGGTATATATATATATATATATATATATATATATATATAATCTCTCCCTTGAAACGTGGGAGAGATTCAAGATCGCAGACTTTCCGGAACCGCTGCTTCCTGCAAGACAGTTTACCCAGTTCTGATTTATTATAAAGCCACTCGGCTCTTTCTTCCTGTCAGAATTTCGCAAAAGAAAAACCCAGAGGTTGCTCCTAAAATTATTGACATTATTAAAAAAAATCCTGCTTAGTTTTATTGCCTTCAGCAAAGGCTCTTTATAAAAGCTACTAGGGCCGACTTCGCAACGCTTTTCGTTTGTAAGTGCCGTTTGCCATTGGCTGGTCGTGTTATCAACCATGACGTTTGAGTGGCATCTAATCTTACGAACAGATTTAACGAACGAACTTTGTGGGAAAACGGGCCCTAAGAATTCACATTTTCATTCGTGAGTGCTATTCGCCATTGTCTGGCCGCGTATCCTAACGATATGTCTGGCATCAGGATTGGCTGGAAAATACTCTTAGCTATTCGCCATTGTCTGGCCGCGTACCCTAATGATATGTCTGGCATCAGGATTGGCTGGAAAATACTCTTAGCTATTCGCCATTGTCTGGCCGCGTACCTTAGTGATATGTCTGGCATCAGGATTGGCTGGAAAATACTCTTAGGAACAATTCTAGCGTAAGAGCGTATGTTTTTTTAAGCAATTCCTGAATTCTATCTAGGGTCCGTATCTTATAAAGATTATTTTCCTCCTTGTTCGCTTCTTATCGTTGGTAGAGCCAGTCGCTGATATTACGGCGATAGTGGGGGTGATGTAACGACAAAGAGCAGTAGGAATTGAACTAATCGCTAGAAAACACTGTCCCTGATATTTTGTAATCTTATTTCCTTAATCCAACAAACGAATAAATTAAATAATACTTATCAAACAGATGGTAACGCCTCTTCTCTCGTCGGCCATATCCCATTTATACGTAGGTTCCCATGTCGCTCTTCGGCTGGTATAATGTAACGAGTTGTTTTGCTGTTTACCTTCTCGTTATCCTCCGCTTACGACCTGGCAATTCAGGTGATAAGGCAGACGGAACTCTGCTCGGACCCACTGAAGAAGCGTGATAAGTAAATGTAGTGAAATGTGCTTGTTGCATTACTTTGGACCTGGTTCTTTTATACTTGTGTGTAAATGCGGCCAACACCCCACCCCCCTTTTTTTTCAGTGAGCGAATGTGTATCCTACATTTAACAAGATTGCTGAAAGTCCTTGTGTCTCCCTTGCTCCCTTTCCCCTGCTTCCCCAATGCACCATGGTCGCTTTGATTCGGCGCAAGCAGTATAACCCTACACTCTATCGGGGGAGCCCGAGTATCTAGATACCTCGGAAATGAGCTTAAATATGGAACCACCAGTCCGTCCTACAGAAAGGAGTCCTCAGCATTCCCATGCTCTCTCTCTCTCTTTCTCTCTCTCTTGTTTTAAGGGCTCCTTAACATCTTGCCTTCAGGAGAATTCTCAAGAATGTTTTGACACCCGCGCGTTTGTTTGTCTACTTCCCCCTCCTCCATCAACGAATGCAGGTTAGCAGACCGGACTTTCTGTCCTCATTGATCTCAGTGAATTTATCCCTTCATTTGTCTCTCTCGCTCTCTTTCTTGTAAACTGACCTCCGTTTTTCCTGCTTACCAGAATCAATATCTTCGTTGCCTCCTCGGCGAAATAGCTCTCGCATATTCTCACTACGTGGCAAAACAAACGGCTTTCTTGAACATCGACCGTCGAATTTTACCGCTCATAGGAAGCAGTCGTTCAACACTCCGCCTGACAAGTCAGTATATTTATTGCGTTTCAGTGCATCACGCTTGATCATTTCCCTTCAAGAACGCATTCCCCATAGTCGTCCTCAGAGTCGACATTACAGCACTTCCGAATCTGATGACTTCAACGAAAACATTCCTAGCCTTTCCTTCCTTCTTTCTCTTTCCCGTCTGATCGATAACCTCAAAATTCTTCCGTTGATTCGAGCGAAGCACGAACTAGAGGAAAAACACCGCGTAGATAGCGAGAAAAGCGTCGCGCGAAAATGACAGGAGATCCAAACAACTCCGAGCCCAGACAGCCGCGACTCTGATCCCCTACAAGTCTTGGCAGGCGTTTCCTACAAGCGCGCCCTTTCGCAAGCAGACCGGATCAAGTCAGGGATTAAGAGCACGCCAACGAACGACTTGTTCCGTGATTTCCCCCAAGACTTCGATGTTGCTGCATAGCACCATGCAACGTTCTACAAACGTGTGCACGCGAAAACCCAAACAGTCAGAGAACTTCATCTGCTTGTCGGCTGCACGAGCGGGCATCGGAGCGCCTGCTGCAGAGCTCTTGAGGTTAGAAGCGACGAGCTTGGATCCCATTGGAGCAGCGGACTCTTTAAGTTGGCGGGAAGGTTGAATAAATTCTGTTTCACAAGTTTCTCGCTGTTCAGACGCGAAAGACTTGTCTTTTTAATTGCCGCGAATCGATGCTTGTGCGGCGTAACCTCCCTCCCCCTTATTTTTTTTTTCTCTTTTTTTTTCTTTTTTGACGTGGGTGCGAAGGTGGGAACGCATACCTACGCGCGCAACATCGTCCTAACCAAGATGCGAACACCACTATATCACTGTCGCCTGCATCTTCGGCATCCCCACCATCCATCTCTCAACATGTGCCTCCCTTGCCTCGCGACAAGCAGGCGCTTCTTTTCCGACTACGGTCTGGATTTGCCCTCACGCCAGACATGCTAGAAAAGTGGGACGCTCATACGCAAGACGTCGCGCCGAGCCAAGTCTGCGAGATGTTTGCGCTGGCGACCACGCACGTGGCGCCCTCCCTCGGCGACCGCACCTGCCACGACTGCAAGCGACCCGTGTATATCCACCGCCAGACTCCCGATGTGGGAATGTAATGCACGTGGAGCGGTGTGCAGAAAGCACCTCCTTCAGGAAGAGATACCTGAGCTACGAGGGGTGACCGGCTGGTGGACTAGAGGACTGTCCCGCTGCCCTGCAGTCTCTCTTGGCTTTTGCCAGGGAATCCGGGCTTTTACACCAGTCGTCCTGATTCTCGCATCTTCCCCCAATTTATTGGACACCTGCTGGCACATCTATGCAGTGTTGATGAGAATGCATCGTTCAAATTCCCGCCGAAACGGATCCACAATGGCGGCATTCAGCGGCGCGGCGCGTTACGGCAGCTGCCGGAGAAGTAAGTACTCTTTCTCGTATTTCGGCCTGCTTTCAGGGCATATCTTTGATTTTATGTTAAAGTCAATACAACAGCGAACGCGCAGAATACGAAATTTAAACTGTTCGCGCTCTTTTTTTTTTTTACGCTTCGTTTGCTTTCGCGTGTCCATTACGTCCGACGCTAGGACTCAACCCGGTTATTTTGAACGCGCTTTTGCGATGGCCTTCTTATGAACAGCAGACGAGTAGCGTTGGTATTTAGCGTCTTGTGGACGAAATCGCGTGTCATTTCTTCTTTAGGGGACCGGCCTCGCGTGTCTGATGAATTAGGCCGATAACTTTTCTTTCTTTAATCCATGGCCAAGACCCGCAAAACACCTGTCGCAGGTAGTCTCCTAGGGAAAAAAAAACATATCGATGTCCCTCGACCAGATATTGTGCGCATGCACAACGTCAACATGGGCGGTGTTGGCATGGAAGACCAAATGATAAGTTACTACAGGACAAAAGCACGCGTCAACAAGTGGACAATCAGAGCCATCTTTCACCTCTTCGACATTGCCCTCAGCAAAAAAAAACTCCTGGCTGCAGTACACGTGGGACATGGGCTACCTAAAGAAACAGCGGAAAGACCTACTCAAATATATGAAGTTCCGCCAATCTGTTGCTGAGACCCTCGTGGCTCAAGGGAAGAAGCAGGATGAAATGGAGAGTGAGAACGAAGCCGAGTGGCATCCGCCATCAAAGCAGGCTCTACTGTCTCCAGGAGAACCCCAAGAAAAGAGCACTAGCCACTGCCCAACGCTGGCAGACACTGCCAACGCTGCCCGTTGCAGACTACAGGGCTGCGACATGAAAACCAAGTTATGTTGCGCCAAATGTCGGCTCTTCTTCTGCATCACAAAGGACAGAGGGTGTTTTGAAATTGCCCACAGGAAGTGAACACAACAGCGAAATTTTTGTTGAGCAGAGGAATGCTCTTTTTCTGTACTTTATTCACTACTTTGCCTTTCGAGTTAATAAAACATTTTTGCACACGAGTTTGAGCGCAATATCTGCGGTACGTCATTACATACATGCTGGGTGAAAAAAGACCGGGTAGCATCCCCTGCAGTGTCCAATATATTGGACATCGCGCTGAGCTGAAACTATTAGGGCTATTGAAAAAAAATATTTAACACTTTTCACCTTCATAGCCCTACTGACTTGTTCTGAATGTTTGGGGAAAATATGTGCGCTCAAATGCATCACGGGTCTCAGGAGGCTATAGCAGCGTCTTTAAAGATCAATTAAAGAGTTCCCTGAAATGCTTGGTAAATTCATCCGGGTTTTATATTTCCGTCTGCGCCATCAAAACTGCTGTGCACTGTAACTTTCAACACTCCCTAAAGCAAGTGTGTCGCGCACTGTATACAGAAACAGAGTTTATCATTCCACAAAGCGGCTTCAACACGTTCTGCTGCGGCTTAGCGAGGACCTCTTGTCCGGAACAATAGCGATAGCACAGCCGCAACTTCGATCCGACTCACCACACCATGATTACATATGTATGCACTGCGTTTCTGCAAGATAGTTTGCTGCGACGGGAGAATTCGTGATGAGGGCGCCAGACACAACTGCTCGACACATGCGCGCCTGCTGCGCATGACCCTGTCTGCGCATGAGATCCTGCGCACCACCTGACGTCATTAGGCAGTGTACGCCAGCTGCGTAGCAGCGCCGTTCATTGTAATTCACTGTGCGCGGCGAAATATGAAATCGTGACGTCACTGATCGACTCTCATTTCAACGTCGTCGATCTGAAGAACTCGCCGCCACGCTTCACTAGACCGCCTGGCGGCAGACGACGCTAAACGCAGCCGTTACCAGCAAATTCTTTCTTTCTTTCTTTCTTTCTTTCTTTCTTTCTTTCTTTCTTTCTTTCTTTCTTTCTTTCTTTCTTTCTTTCTTTCTTTCTTTTTTGTCTTATTCTCGAAAGTGGTGCACGCTTTATAAAAATGCTATAGGGGCTCGGCTGGTTAGTGTTCCATATCATTGAAATTTGCAGACGGCGTTTCAATAAGTGCAGGTTTACTTAATGCTTAATGCGTCATAGCGACCTGTATACGGTGGCAAAAATGCGTTTTACAGGATTTAGAGAACTTAAAATAATTAGTTTATTAGTTTCTTTTTGCTTGATGAAGTTTCAGAAAGCTCCTCGAAATATATAGCATATTCGCAATATTACTTTAGCGGTGTACAGGGAGACCCTTCCCAAATAATAATTGTTACAACGCAAGCCAGGACAAGAGAAAACGCCGAGAAGGGCGCTCTTTAATATTAACAAAAACCCGTGTTACTTCAAATAGCAAGTTGTACTTAATGTTGGCATTGGCACGTGAAACCTCTTGTCTGGATCTTCTTGTGCGACATACATGCCTCCGAGATACGAAGTCACGCAATATAACTTACTTGCCATAAGAAGTTATAGATGGTTGTTCCCGATGGTTCGCGCCATTTTGCCTGAAGCCCCTTGTGTGCGATGTGTGTAATCATACAAAAAAAAACAGAAAAAATGCAAGGGAGTCCACCAAAATCCCGAGGCAATAGCCGTCATTCGGCGAGTGTATGCTAGATGGTGACACCGATCCGAACCTCAGCAAACACAGAGCCACTTCACCAAGAGGCACAGTATTTGAGCCTTGCCAGCGCAAGTTACGGCAGTAAATGTGCATCTGAAGTGGCGATTGATGGGTAATTAAGAGCACGTAACGTCAGCGGCACCGGGTGCATGCGGTACCTGAACTTGCTGTCGCAAGTCCTTTCAACCGAAGTTGTACGCAAAGAGCCTTTATTATTATTTTCAACAAAACCGGTACTTGCGGGGCATCTGCTTCGTTTTCTGCGCTGCAACATTCAAGATCAGCAGCGGCAACTCTGACACACCTGGTTTAACAGACAGAGCCCGGTTCGGGGATACGAACACTTGCGCCCGAGAGCTTTCCTCTTCGAGTGTTTTCCTCTTCCTCCCATTTTGCATACAAATGAAAGAGGGAGAGAGAGAGACACACACGCCACCTGCGAGATCTTCGTTCGGGCTACGGCGCCGCGATAAACACATGCTTCGTCGTTCAGCCGGCGACCCCCAGAGTACATCGCGCGCGCGCACTCCGAAGCTGCTGCCGTTGAATGACGCGCTGCTGGCGGAGATCACGTGACTTGGCTGCGCACAACTGGTAGCGGGAGACTGTTGTGCGGCCTCGTTGGCCGGCCGAACATATAGGTGCGCGAAAGGAGCGATAGCATGTGTTTCTCGAGACGACGCGTGCAAGGTTTCTTCACGAGCTCCTTTCGAACAGCTCTTCTATTCAAGCGAAGCTTTCTTTGCGAAGCGTTCCGGACTTCCCTGGCCGTGGCTGCTGCTTCTGGTGTCTTTCCCAATAGATCATACTCTAAATAAATAAATAAATAAATAAATAAATAAATAAATAAATAAATAATGTCCACGACGGTGGGATTGAACCTCTGTCAGCAGGCCGATGCTCTAGCCATCAGGCTACAGTCGCAAGTACGCTTCTATCCTGCCAACGCCAACTAGTTCCTTGAGATTATTGAGATTATCGCCGCGCGTGTGGCAGACTGCGTACCGCGCGAAGCCACATGCGCGCGCGCGCAGGATTCTTTTTACGCGAGAGACGCAGGAACGAAATGGGCACGTTTATAACACTAAGATTAACCCCGTTTCACATAAACTTCAAGATGTTCGTTATATATATATATATATATATATATATATATATATATATATATATATATATATATATATATATATATATATATATATATATATATATATATATATATATATGTCAATTTCTGTTGCAGGAAACACATGACTGTCGAAGGCGTACGATTTCTTTTCGTTCTTTCTCTCTCTCTTTCTCTCTCTCTCTCTCTCTCTCTATCTCTCTCTAGCAGGCGTATACAATCGTCCAGCTTTCTGACAGATGACTTGTGGCTGGTGACGCTGGCACCTTTCTATACACGCACCTGTGCCGAGAATTGACGTTGTCTTAGTGCCAGCGAAGTGCGAGCCGCACATTGGAGCGTTCTCTTGAACAGCGGACCTAGCAGCGCATATAGCTTAGAACACGCGCTTTAACAAGCCTGTTTTTTTTTTTTTTCACCTAGCACAAGGAAACGGCATTTTTGCGTGCTCGTTGTTCGACCTACGTGCTGCTACTATCGCCTGTATATATACCGGCCACCTGGCCTCGTCGAGCTGCATCCTTACACAGTTCTTGTTTCCCGGGTGGTCTTCATTCAACGCTGTACTTCGTGCATTCTCTCGTAAATAAAAACGTGAATTAATTTGTGCATAAATGAAAGATAGATTGCGCGAGGCACTTGCTTGCTACGCGTGGAGAAGGAGTCCGGCAAGAGGCGGTGTAAGTGCTCGAACTAGTTGAAAACAAACCACGCGTGAGTGAATTTGCATGTAACATTATACCTCATTGTTTTCTGGCGTTCCCCTATACAACGTCCTTCTTCACTCTCTTGCTTGGTAAAGATTGTCACACATGCCTGAATGCGATAGACACACACAAAAAAAAGAAAATAAAGAAACAAGACTGCCTCTTTGTGCAGTTCCACTCCGATAAATTCCCGCTGCACTGCTTTTCACTAAAACAGCCGCGGGACGAGTTCCCATAAGAAACGCTGATTATGACATTGAAGCCAGACATGCTTAATTAACGCACGTCCATTTACTTGGATTCACGAGGCGTACACCAGCATCGAGACGCCCCCAAAATGTGTCACGAAATACACTGCAGCTGCCTGTATTCTTTATTTTTTTTCATATAGCCTTCCTTATGCACTGCAGTACAAAGCTACGTGGCCTGGCAATGGACCTTCTGGCATATATTGCAGTCGCGCACTACTCGTGCAAATAAATGACTCAGAAGCACTTGTGGCATATGGACCATTATAGTTCGTCGCAGCTGTACTTTGTTCTGACGTTATTCTTAATATGATCTGACATTGAGGTAGCTAGGGTGTCTAGATATAGGAATTATTATATTCGTCCAGGGTGGACGAAGATAATTATATTAACATTGTAAACGCCCGTTATGTCCTCGCGAATAAGAAACGCTTTCGCCGCACACCTTGGCTTAAAAAACGTAAACGGTTTTCCTGAAATTTTCGGCACTAAGTGCGCTCCGCCACATTTTACATTGGCCGAACTATATGGCGGCAGCGGTCATTATTGAAAGGACGACAAAGTACCACATGCGCGTCTAACTGTTTGCATGTTCCTTCGTCACCAGAATCATATCTATATCTTAAATCTCATGAACCGCACAAATTATATACGTATATACGCAGTGGTTAGAAATTTTTCTACGCCCTCATTATCGTGGCAGTCTGTAAAGTCTACGTTTACAATTACGAAATATATTGTGTTTTTGTTCGTGTCACCACCTTATCAGTTCAAAGCAGTATGTATAGTCATTCATATACTCCCACCACGTGCCTTTATTAGACGTGCCCGTCGCTTTATAGAGGCACCCTATGCTGTATCTCGCAGCGATGTGGCCTTATAGTCGAAGCTACGGCTTGCACAAGCCAATCAGAAGCGCGATCACGCACTTTGTGTCGAAAGCAGAGATACTTCTCCATGGACTGTCGCACGTGAGTACAAAACGCACGCGCTGCCGTTTTTGCAGTGCTTTTTTAGATGGGAGCAACGCGGAAGAAATGCGGGTTCGCCACAGTCCAAAGGACAATATGGCGGCGCCCATGGGAGAAAGTCATGTGCCCCTGCGCGTCAAGGTTTCGTATTCACCGACGTCTCTGCACAGCTTCGACCGCCATAATACGCCTCGCAGCTTCCACTTAAGCGCCACATTATTGCGAAACAAAGCATGCACGCATTATGTTTTAAAACAGCGTCACATAGGAGTGCAACGCTACAGCTGGCGTCAGCTAATGAGGAGCGCGATCGTGTGAGTGCACGCGTTCCCCCGCGTAACGTGTTTCTCCGCGCTTCAGAGCATCGTCCGCTCAACGTCCAGCGTCAGGGCAATTCCATGCAATGTCCGGCTGTCGTGAAACAACTAAGTAGAAATTTAAGCGCTTTGCAAACTCCCGTTCACGAAATTTAACAGTCGTGCTACGCAGGGCTCAGTTCGCTGTAGGGCGCTGTTGCGCAGGAAACCATTGCGCCCTCCGCAATACGTGCCAAGTCGGACATCGTTTGCGCGCTCCCGGCACAACACCGCGTCTCGGTGACTTTTCTTTCCGCGAGTACATACTGCGTACGTGAGCCCGTTAGCGTCGTGCACCGTTTCGTACGCTTTGCCGTGGGAAATGACTCTGGCTCGATCGATCCAATGGAGGCGTGGCTCACGCTGCTGCTGATCACGAGGTCTCTCGTTCGATTCCCGGCCACGCCGACGGCGGTGTTTCGACGTCGCAAAGAAAAAATAAGCCATGAAAAACAGTAGTACGTCTGGCACAATGAATCATATATATATATATATATATATATATATATATATATATATATATATATATATATATATATATATATATATATATATATAGCTGCAGAGCCTTCTTAAGGACATGAAGCAGTGAGCACACAAAAGTGCTTCACACACACATACAGAATATTGAGTATTCGAGGAATCAGTTCTCTACAATTATGCGTCTATATAAAACGGCACAGGGCTGAATTCAGTGCCATTAGAGGAATGCTCCGTCATAACAATAACCTCTTAAGATTTTCATCACACGGAATAACATACCGCAAGATGGGCCAGACAATTGTGTTTACAATCTGAACGTTCACATATATTCTAGATTACTCCCGCTACTAAGATAATAGCAGTCAGCGAGTGAAGCAGCGACTGCCCTTTTACTCATATTATTTTTTAATGTGCACTTGGCCCTATCAGCTATATCCATACCTCGCCCAGCTATGTGGCGCTAATCGCTAGTTAAGTACACCGAGGACCGCTTTGTTCAGAACTTACATCAAACGCGGAAAAAAATCCACTAACCGTAATTACAGAGCTCTAGAGGCTCTGTAACTTCGACTGCAAGACATTTATTCATTTTGCTTATTTGTTGAGTCAAACATCGTCCTCATTACAACCCACTTACACAGCAAAACGCAAGTGTATTACCCATGCTTTAGTCCTTTGTGCTTGCTAATCCTATATTAAATCTGCGCTGTTTCCGCATAACCAAGCATCAAATTTCGCATAATTAGTGAGTGTAACCGCCTCATCGCCTGCTTTAATTCCACGTGCTCCGTGTTCACGTCGAGTTATGACTTTCTTTTATCTCTCTTTCTTTTCTGTTATTAAACGCGAATATTGGAATATAAGTTCGGCATATAGTTCCGGCATGCACTTATTTTATTCTTAAGAGAAAATGCTAAGCTTTATAGTGCAGCCTATAGGTATCGAGCTTGAGCAAAGAGCGCAGTTTCTCCTACTTAGTAAGATTACACGCACCATTGTGTCATTATAGATCGTGCGCGAAATTAAGAAAAGATAATCAGACATAAGAAAAGATAATCATAAAAGAAATTAACAAGCTTACGATATGGTATCGTTCTTCTTCTTTGCTTTTCCTCTTTTATCTCGTGACGATGTTACAGAAGACTGCTAGCTCTATATACATATAGCCGACTACATTCAATGTATCTGGCGAGGAAGGTCTTGTTTGTCTCATACAGCCCCGGTCCATTCAGGTAGGACGCATAAACTATTAACTTATTAATTCCATATCGCATTTGTGCGGCACCGTATGACGAGATCCCGCGAAAGAATTTCCCGCCGTCACAAAATCAGAGAGGGGCCTGGCAGGCGGAGTAGCACACGCGGTAAGAAGGTTATAAACAGGGATAAGGTGCTTCAGAAAGGCTGGTCAACGTTTCGATAAGGGGGACCTGTCTTCATCAAAGGCGAAGCAAGGACTATTAAAGCAATTTATGAATTACTCGCATAGCCATATTAGTCAGAAAACGCAAGCACAATGCTATCTGTAGAGATTTAAAAGTATGCCACAATTGTCGACTATGCCATAATAAAAGAGTCGAAATAGTCACCTGCTGTAACAAGCCGGTGCATGAAGAAAGAAACAGAGAAAGACTCGTGACAACGCGCCACCGTTTGGGCTTTGTGCTGTGCTGACGGTTGCGAACTCGGACGTAACGCCTACGCCAACTGAAATTCGGTTGTAGAAGGTGACAGTACCTTCTTTTCATAATGGTCGTGTACGCATTACTACGCTAATCACACACTTGATGCACCCGCGTTCGAAAGCATTGCACCGAACTGTCAGATCGCGTTCATGCATAAACTGTAAACTTTTGAGCAAGACTCGCTTGCTTTAAAAAGCCCTTTTCAGCAGCAACATAATGTCGACGCATTACGGCCCTTGTAGCACGTCAACAACAATATAGCATTAAGGCATTTTTTATTTTGCTTCTATGTGCTGTTCTGCATCATCACAGCTCTCACAAAGCCAACAACTCTGCTCTATATTCTAGCACGGCCCTCTACCAAACCTCCTCGCCACCACCGCGTTCCGTCTTATTGAATTATAAATGCTTCTAAAGTGTTGATGCAAGTCTCGTCAAAATTAGATTAAACAATAATTTGTCGGACATGTTTCCTGATCTCCACGTCCGAACGAAGATATCCACGACTTAGCTACAGAAGTCACCACGAATATCTAATCTCTGATATTCACAAGCAGCGCTTCGAGACAATAGCTTAAAGGAGGAAACAGTTCAAAGGAAGAAAAGATACACGTGATCAAAAAGCAGGATGCACTTGCGACGTCCTGTACAAAGCCCAGCTGCCTAGTGTAAAGAAAAAGAAAAAGAAAAAAAGGAAAGAGCATATAGAAAAAGAAGACAAATGTGGCGTCATTTCCGGGCGGATGCTCATGAAAACAGGCTTCGAGATTTGCGACGAGTGCGATAAGCAGAAATCAAGAGGCCTTATGGGTCGGCTACTGCCCTCAGCTGCATGTTGGCCGCACTCCTTTATTTAGACGAATGTGCAGTAATCTGCCTGTAGAAGGCAACGTTGTTCGTGAGCCCACGCATGCCCACGTGCAAGTTAACTGTGCTACAAAAATGAGAAGTCTATCATTTCCTTACCCTAAAGGCTCCCAAAATTCACTTTACCTATTGCAACAACGCATCAGGCATTCCGACATTGACTAAACAGGCATTTCTAAATAATCATTCTTTGATTATTTTTGAAGTGTTTTGACTGGACCATCCTCTATAGTAATTCCTGCAAGAACTGCGACAGGACTCGACTGTGCGTCCAAGGCGGAGTCAGAACCGTTTCTTTACGAACACTGGCATCAATGGGCAAACAAGCAGCGCTTAAGAAACCATGTGTCGCAAGACCTCCAGAAAATATCCCGCTGTCCCGGCAACAGACGCCACGTTGTATATACGGGGCCAGACAGGGGTAAAGCGCAGGCGCAATGAGGCCCAGAGAACACCCCTCAGCCTCCGCGCGGGTTAGGCTTAGCCGTCCGGCAGTGCGCCTCAAGTGCACATTTTTACGAGCACACACCCCGAGCCGCCGCCGGCTCCCCTCCGTTGACGACGCGTCGCACGAGGCAGCGAAACAGGGACGCCCCGCCTGCCCAGCGCAGCGGCCGCCAACAGCTGCTGGTACTGTGAGGCGAACGCACTGCCTCTCTCCGCGTTTCGCATCGCGGTGATTCGCGCGCCTCTGTAAGCATTGTTTATCACTGCTTCGCAGCAAGGTTCAATGTGCTATCGAGCGCGACGCTAAATCTTCCACTCAGCCGGACTCCACAGACGACTGCTGCGTCCTCGCAACGCGAGCGCGACAATATACGCCGCACGCGTAGCTTCACCTAGCGCCCAAAAGCAATGAGGGAAAACGCCACTTACAGGTTGACACGCCGGCAGTTCGTCTGCCCTGCAGAGCTTGACGGCGGTCAGGAGAAGGAGCCCGATCGGGCCGACGACAGCCAGCAGCGACGCGCTGGGTGGCATCTCCGGCGAAAAGGATCCGCGTATTCGCGTCGCCGGGCAAGCGCACACGGTGTGGTGGACGAAGCTGGCTCGAGTCGGCGGTGAACGATCACCCGCTGGCCATGGTGGTAGCGCTGGACTCCCCCTTTTGTTTTTTGTTTTCTGTGTATTGCGTGCTGTGCGGGCCGAGCCACGTAAAGGGTCCGCTGCGCTCACAGCGACGGCACCACGGCGACGGTGCCGGTGTGCGGGCGGTGACCGCAGCGCCGCTGCGCTGGCCTCGGAGACGGAGGGAACTGCAGCGGCGGCGTTCTCGTCGCCGGCGTTAGCGGCGGCGACGGCTGTCGACGAAGCATGCGCAGGCCCAGAGCGGGAGTCAGCATAGGGGTCGCAAGCCTCCCCACGAAATCCACGTTTCACAAACAAAAACAATAATTGGCTCTAAATTCGCGTTTCCGAGATCGTTGCGTCACCCTGTGAGCAATATTAAAACTATATGATCTCTTAGGGCTAGGCCATTATAAATGTGTTGACGGTAGACGGCAATGTTTTTATGCGGAGCTTCGCAATCGGCTCAGTAGTGGTAGCGAGTTAGAGCAGAAGGCATGCAAGAGCCTCGCCGGATAGCGGTTCCTAGTGCTCCAAGTGCGGACGCGTCGATCGGCTTACGGGTTGACGGTGTCTTCTAGTCGTGATGGAAGTTTCTTCTCCGACTGGTTGAACGTAAACCAGCCGAATATCGCTGTTATGCAATGAGAAGCATGTACCTCCCATAAACTCCGATTCTTCTTCTTTTTCTTCGTCTGCAAAGAAGAGAATGCACGTGCTCATTAAGGGCAACTGTGCGACAAATCATGGGGTGTAAAGTTTAGCCTTAATGCCCGAGAAAATAAGCGCGAACGCACACAACGTGTGCATTGCTGTCGCCGTAATGTCGTACAGGTAGCAAGTTGCGCGTTCGATCTATTATTAATACTGCTCTCCTGAACACACACACACACACACACACACACACACACACACACACACACACACACACACACACACACACACACACACACACACCAAAATATCAATCGCCATTTGTACGCGGCGCATACCCCGAGGTAACGCATCGTCACTGTGATGGTAGATCAAGGCCACAGAGACGCTGACGCGGACTGATTTATTGAAAGCGAACGCTTTTACACAGCACTGGCTGGTCTATGGTCAGCAGAACATCAACGCCAGCGTTAAGAAGCGTCGAATAAAAATATAGAAAGGAAAGGACAAGTATCTGTTAGACGTACTGTGGTACATAAATGCCAAACGTCGTATTTGTTACATGTAGGTGATACATAAATGTCAAACTGAATTGAACTGAAGTGTAGTAAATAGAGTAGAACATCTGTTGCTAATCTGAAACATTGGGAGAATGACTTGCGCAGCGCTAAGGATTGGAGAAAGAAAACGTGGGTAAATTAAACTTTACATCATGTTAAGAGAAAGAATTGAAATTCGGCACGTTATGTAATGTTTCGAACAGACAACCAGTGATGTGAGCAACAACAACCATTGGCTAATACCCCGAGGTGGGTATGTGCCATGTGTGCCATGTGAAGGAAATCATGATCATCATCATCATCATCACCACCACCACCACCACCGTGCTCTATTCGAGCAGCAGAATGAATGCCAAGGAAGGGAACGTGACGCTGTCGAGGTCGGTAGAGAGAGAGAGAGAGAGAGATTGATTGATTTCTAATGAGCTGGGGTGACTTACTCGTAGGGTGGAGCCCCTAGTTCAGGGTCCCATTGGCTCGCGCCAATCCGCGTGCCCGCCGGATCAGCCGTCGCTGCTCTTGCGGGTCTAAGCTGGTCAGCGCAGTCTCCCAGAAGGAAGGTGAAGGTGAAGGAATAGGGGAGTAACGCGGAGGGTGTGGGCACTCCCAGGTGCAATGATATACTGTGGGCTTTGCTGCACAGTAGGGACAGTATGAAGGATATTGTGTTGGGTAAAAGAGGTGAAGATAAAAGAGGCAGGGAGATCAATTAGTTTGAAGCTGTCGCCACGCGACGGCATCTTCTCGGTTAAGGGAATTATGTGGTGGGGGGAAGTGTCTCCTGCTATCTCTGTAATGTTGTAGAGTTTCAGTGTATAGTTCAGTAGTTCTGTCGGTGCATCATCTGGGTTGGACAGCTCCTCCAATTGCGCCCGGTTAGTGAGGTCTCGGGCTACCGCATTAGCGCGTTCATTACCATGGAGAGAGGCGTGTCCAGGTGTCCAGACGATACGCACCTTGTGTAACGCTGTGGAGTGTAATGATGCAAGGGTGCGGTGTGTGTAGGATGTCACCCTCCCTTGTGCCAAAGTCCTGCAGGCGGTCTGTGAATGAGTGACCACTGTGATGGATCCATCCGGTGTCGGTATAGTTGAAGCGTGTACGATGGCTAGGGCGATAGCAGCCTCTTCCACTGTGCCACTGCCTACAATCTTGTCGGTAGAGTAATAGATGGAGTTATGGATAGGAGGGGGGACCTCGGCCGTTATTTCCAAAAGGCTCTTACGTAAGAACTGTTCATAAGAAAAAAATCCCTGACGATCCTGACACTGGACATAGTATCAGCGAAGGCAGTTATCCAATAGCAGAGAGCACTTATGAAATGTTCGCCCCCTCGCATGCAGGCCTGCCCGCCGTTCTCGAAGCCCCCGACGTTGCCTCCTCGCTTTGCTTCCAGTGGAGCACGGTGAGCAACTTCTGTCCAGGAAAGCATATCCGCTGACGTCATCGCTATCGCCATAACGTTGTACAGCTAGCAAGTTGCGCGTTATTGTGGTCAGCGCTTTCCCGACAGCACTGTGGACGCTGTAAATAGGACAACGATATGAACTCTGTGATGTCACTGCTGGGGCCAAATTCACAAAGCTTTTTTGTTCGTAAGTGCTGTTTGCTATTGGCTGGCTGCTTTCGCTAAAAATACGTTGGGCATCCCGATCGGCTGGTATCTGCTCTTGCGGACAATTCTAGCGTGAGAACGGTGTTCTAAATAGTTAATTACAGCGAGTCTGCACTACACTGCAGCGGCTGCCGACGAGCTCTGGTAGTTGCATAAACAGCTCAGAAATGGTTGATTCTGAAAACACAGCCACTTTCGAAAGGACTATGCCTCTCGGGAAAACTGTATTATCATCATCAGCGGCAGCAACAGCAACAGCAGCTTGTGATTATGTCCACTGCAAGATGTCCTCTCCCTGCCATGTCCAATTACCCGTCTACCGCTAGCTGATTCCAACTTTCGCCTGTTCATAATCTCATCACCCCACCTAATTTTCTGCCGTCCTCGACTGTGTTTCCCTTCTCTTAGCACCAATTCTGTAACTATAATGGTCCACCGGTTATCTACCCTACGCATTACATGACCTGCCAAGTTCTATTTCTTTCTCTTAATGTCAACTAGAATATCGGCTATATCACCGTTTACTCTCGGATCCACCACCGCTCTCTTTCCGTCTCTTAACCTTACCCCTAACACTTTTCATTCCACCGCTCTTTGCGCGGTTCTTAGCTTGTTCTCGAGCTTCTTTGCTAACCTCCGAGTCTGTGCCCCGTATGTTAGTACCGGTAGAATGCGATGATTGTACACTTTTCTTTTCAACGATAGTGGTAAGCTCCCCGCCAAGATTTGGTAATGCCTGCCGTATGCACTCCGACCCATTTTTATTCTTCTGTAAATTTTCTTCTCATGATCAGGGTCCCCTGTGAGTAATTGACCTAGATAAACGTACTCCTGTGCAATCTCTAGAGGCTGACTGGCGATCCTGAATTGTTGTTCCTTTGCCAGGATATTGAACATTATCTTTGTTTTCTGGATATTAATATTCGACCCCACTCTTACACTTTCTCGGTTAACGCGTCCTCAATCATTTGTTGCAATTCATCCCCAACGTGTTGCAATGTCATCTGCGAACCGAAGGTTGTTGAGATATCCGATGTCGATCCTTACGCCTAAGCCTTCCCAGTTTAATAGCTTGAATACTTCTTCCAAGAACGCAGTGACAGCATTGGAGAGATTGTTCTCCTTGTCTGACCCCTTTCTTTATAGGTATCTTTCTACTTTTCTCATGTAGAATTAAGGTAGCTGTGGAATCTCTGTAGATATTTTCCAAGATAGTTACGTAAGCGCTCTGTACTTCTTGATTACGTGATGCCTCTATGACTGCCGGTATCTCAACTGAATCAAATGCCTTTTCATAGGCTATGAAAGCCATATAGAGGGCTTGATTGTACTCCGCAGATATCTCGATTACCTGATTGATGACATGGAAGTGATCCATTGCAGAATATCCCTTCCTGAAACCATCCTGTTCTCTTGGTTGATTGAAGTCAAGTGTTGCCTTGATTCTAGTGGAAATTATCTTGGTGAATATTTTATACAATACAGAAAGCAAGGTAATGGGCCTATATTTCTTTAACGTCTCCCTTCTTATGAATTAGTATAATGTTAGTATAATACAGTACATTAGTACAATGTGACCTCCGTTATGTCACCGCTGGGGCCGAATTCACAAAACTTTTTGTTCATAACTGCTGTTTGCCATTGACTGGCTGCTTTCGATAATAATACGTTGGTCATACCGATCGGTTGGCATCTGCTCTTGCGTAAGGCATACGTAAGGCGTACGCCGTCCGAACTATAGAGTTTCATACAATAATTTCTGTAGGAAACTCTATGGGTCGAACGATGCGATCACGTGCGGCGCAGGCACGTGCCATCGTTGCCCGTTTTCTTGTATCTCTGCGGCGTCGTTTCGCCTTTGCGCCGTACAGTCAGCACGACCACATCAAACTTCACATTAAGCAAATGTGCTCCTACATATATCCGTACAAACACAGACATGCACGATCGCAGAACAATGATTGCAAGAGCTGCGCCCTATTTCTCCTCGCGTGGCCGTCATTACGACGGCCAGAGCCGCCATGCCCAGGGGTTCCGTGCTAGGAGGAAATCAGTTTGGAAACGCACGTTTTCGTATCCGCTCCAGGACACTTATCGCGTCGCCTGGCATATGCTGGCAGAGAGGCATGCGATTTATGTATGCTGTCGCTTGCTTCTTTCCGGTGCACTTTTCTCCCAGTACGCGTTAGATAATCCGAGAAACCTACAGTCAATACCTCGTAGTGCGATCACGTTGTACACGTCGAGGAGACCGAAACGGGAAGAGCACGGAAACAGGATTGCCAAAAGGAAAACGTTTGCAGCGTTCACAGGGAATGACCTTGTTGGGGACAAAGCGCGCGCGAATATATACCGGACTGTGTAAATGCCAGACGCTGCACCGCCTGTCGGAACTCGCGGCTACCTTCGGCTATAGTCGATTCAGAGCACTTCGGCAGCCAAGGTCTTGTCAGGCAAAGCTAAGCTTCATCGACTACGTCGGCCGCAATATGCTAAATGAAGCCCGAGTGTGACGACGAGGCTTGAAGGAGCCCTGAACAGAAACCCTTTTGAGATGCTTTAGAATGCATTCTGCCTGTTTAAGGTTCATTTCTTTCTCACGCTGAGACACTGTTCTCTATGCGGCGTTATTTTTTGTATTCTTTTGTGTGCGTATGTTACTCACAAAGCGAGCCTCTCATAAACGTCTCTAATAATGGCTCCACAATAAAAATAAGTGATCGCGCTATGCAGCTACACGTACGCCCGTACCTGCTGCTGCGATGACGAAATCATTGGTTCCAAGCACTTCCAAACTATTAAGAAAGAATTGCCCGCTTTTACATGTGAGTGTAAATTGCGAAAGGTAGCACGTAGCGAAAGGCGGCACGAGTTACTTTCGCGCCAGTAAACCAATATAATCAATCATAATCATTATACTTTCACAACAGTAGCCGTGCATGCATGGAAGGTCATTTCAGGTGATGCTATATGAGCTTTTTTTTTTTTTTAAAGGCGATATCCTTTCTCGGCTCATGGTGAAGTTTGTCAGCATACCTGACCTCCGGAGTGTCCGCCGAAGCGTCGTCACGCCATATGAAGACAAATTAAAGACAGATTGTTGCGTGGACAATGTTAAAGAACATTGTTGCGTGGACGCTATCAGAGCTGTTCAAAAATAATTTTGTTATAGAGACTTCGACGCTTACGGCGACTGCGATGTGCCCTCGCGACGACTCAATCTTTTTTTTTTCTTCTAAATTTTTGAACGTTTCAGCATTATTTCTCAAGTTGCGTCGCACTGTATGTTTATCGGTCTTCTCAGCGTGTGATTTCCCACCGCTTTTTTTTCGTAATCCACTACAGTAATCCACAACTTTAATGTGCTTGTTCCCGCTCTCTTAACATATCAGTGAACTTGCCAGAAACTAGCGTTTCCTGCTACTCACCGAACATCGCAGACCCGACGTCGTAGCAGAAATCTTCCTCGTGTCTGTGCTTGCTGCCTACCCGAATTGTAGCCGACGGCTGTTTGCCGGTGAACTTTCGCGAGCCAAGCTTCACGCAGCTTTTTGTCCTGCGGCTACGTGTGAATAAGGCTGATACCAGGCTCCGTTGCGTACGTCCGGCACGGCGGCACTGAGCAGTAGCCTGCCATGCTGCACCCTTCCAAAAGCAGCCGTTATTTATTGTAGTGCTTTCAAATGCTGTCAAGCAGATACACAAGGCGGGGAAACCTCACCACTGAATCAGAACCGCAGCACAGGTGGGACTTTAAACTTTCGTTTTCAGTTCGCTTCACCGCTTCCAAAGCGGCCGCTGTGTCCACTAGATCCCTCATGCTACGTCACGCCGACGGTTGCGCCGTCTTTTCGAATCGTGGAGCCCGCCCCCAATATGCCCAGGATCGAGGACTACACGCTTTGGCTTACGTATTTATTATGAGCTTAACCAAGACACTGCAACAATTGTAGCATGCGGAGGGCCCGGACTCTCTCACGTAGGTGCAATAATAATAATAATAATAATAATAATAATAATAATAATAATAATAATAATAATAATAATAATAATAATAATAATAATAATAATAATGATGATGATGATGATGATGATGATGATGATGATGATAATGAATCTTAAGTGACTGCGCATTCACGCACTCCTTCATGGGATAATCGTAGGTGCGTAGTGCGCCGTGTGCAAATGACATGGCATGGCTCAATGCAGTGCTGCCACAGGTAATAAAAAACATCAAATTTTGCACAGAAATTAGAAGAAATCAGTAATTATGTTTTAGAGCGCAGCTCTTTGGCGTCCGTTCCTGGGTTTCGCGTCGTCGTCGGCGTTGTCGTCGTCGTCGGCCTCGTAACCAGCTCGCCGACGAATCTGCTCCGCCGCCGCCGCGCATGCGCGCTGTCGGCTCTCCGGGCGAGGGAGGATGATGGAAGGGAGGAGGAGAGACTGTGGAGGAGGGCTGGCTACACAAATGGCTCTTTGGCGTCCGTTCCTGGGTTTCGCGTCGTCGTCGGCGTTGTCGTCGGCCTCGTAACCAGCTCCGCCCCCCTTTCATCCCCCCAGCGCTAGCAGCGACCGACTGATACCGCTTTCGTGAGTCCGCTACCGCACTCACGAAAGACGTCGTGCACTTCCTGCAACTCGCATTAACCGTCCATCGATCCACACCGATGTTAGTAGTGGGGGACTTTAATGTTGACATAAAAACAAACAGCAATTTCCTAACACTTATGCGGGAGAACATCCCGTTCCTCTCGCTCGTAACGCGTCCCACGGCTGTGACAACCTCGCGAGGCACTTGTATAGATCTCGTCTTTGAGAATCAAGCATTGGTGTACCAAGTCGAACATATATCAGTCTATTTCTCCGACCACAAAGCTTCCTTCATGACTGTCAAGAACTGTTAGTGCAGTCTTTGTTAAAGGAATACGTGTGAAAAATAAAAAAAAAATTCTGTGATAGCGCATACATGTGTTGCTCGATTTCTTTGCCTCAATCTATCGAAAAGGTGAAACAGCTTATTTGCTGCGCTCAAATTTCGCATTAGGAAGTAACGTAATCGTCGGTAATTTTTTTATCCTGGTAAAATAGGTAGTTCAAGGGGATGTAGGTTAACAAAACTTGTTGCGAATTAGCGCCTGTCCTGTGTCTATCTTCTGTCATGTCTAAGAAGTGCGCTTACCAGCATTCAGTTCCCAAGTTTAAGGGGAGTTTTTGCCGGCACAGCTCTAGTGCTTATCGTTAGTTCTACAGTGTGCCATCTGCAATCGGCCGGGGTCCGACCTTCATCGAGAGTGCGATTGCAAGCACACAGAATTCAATTTATACATTTTTATCCGTAAAAAAAAAAGAAACAAGTGAGAGAGGAAGTAAAGTCTCTCCCTCCGTCCGCGCGAGCCTGACTATAACAAGATTTAATGTATATGACACGGTTTCATTCTGCCCAGCACCGGATAAATTTCGAATTATTTTTTAGGCACCCGTTCCTGCGGCGTGCGTCAGCGTAACAGCGAACGAGCACAGCGAAAGATGAAAGCGAACGCGGAGTGCAGTGAGGGATGGAAGACGCAAGGAGAAAAGCGGAGGAGGAGGGTGCAGTGGAACCAAGAGACGGAAAGCGGAAGAGGGTATGGCGAAAACGTAGCGCGGACACGATGGCCACGCGATGGCGCCAGAGTAGCGCGCGTCGTCTGGAAGGTCTGTCGGCGGCGGTTGCTGTGAATCGCGCCCACGCGTAACCCACGCGCTGCCTCTCGCGACCTTCAGTTGAGCGAGGCAGCCACGCCAAAATTCGCTCCGTTTGCAACATACCACATGAGACAGATTGTCCACACCAACCAATACATCGCGAAATGAAAACGCGTATAGAGCTGCACTCAAATTTTGCATCGTAATGGTCGGTTAATTTTTTTTTCCCATTGAAGAGCGGTACGTTCCAAGTTACCTAAGTTGGCGTCAAAGAGATTCATGACGAGCGGCATATAGCCAGTGCCACATATCCAGTGATCTCTCTTAGATGCCAGCTTTGCTATCGTCCAAAAGCTCGAACCATCACATCCAAAAGAGGGCCGTACTGAGCGCTTTGCAGGTCTTCAACAGAGCTTCAACGCCAGGACAAAATCAGTCCTTAAAGGGCTGAAAATGTCTGGGCAACCGCTCTTACTCTTCTAACAATTTTGCCGAAATAAAAGTTGTTCATTCATTTATCCAGTGATCTATGTTGGTCCGGCGATTGGTTTCGAACCCCGTTCTCACAGCACAGCAGCCCGATGCTATGGCGTACTGTAATTTGCCAATGTGACGTCTGTACAGCAAAACAATGGGAGAAACGAGGTCGCTCCTGCGATGACGCCACCAGAGTGGCGCTGCGATCGAGCGGTGTGCATAGCGCGCGAAATTCAAATATGTTGTACAAAACTATCTGTATTAATAAACTAAAACACTCTCAAAACACAATTGAAAATATTATAATTAGCAAAAAATAAATAACACAAACTGTTAGGATACAGCAATAACGCCGTCTAAGTTGTGGGAGTCTCGCCCGTTCTGTTGGGACAAAGGAACGACAACACAGTAGTGCAGACAATCACAAGAGCATTTATTGCACCTTTATACACTAATTCCTGCTGGCAGACTCACAACGCACAAAACATGCCGATGGGCACGCGACAAATCTAGGAAGTCTGACTCACAGAGACCGGATAGCGAGCGAATATGTTCGCCCCCATGCTGGACACCAAAGCCTGGTCGCTCGCGTGTACGGTCACACGAACGGTGGCCCGTTCGAACGCTTATGTTTGTCCATTACGGCGTAGACCTCACGAGACGGTCTCGCAGAAGCATGTAGCGGCATATGCGCGGAACGTCCGCGCCGCTCGCCGACCCGCGCCAAAGAGGAACAGCCATGTCATTTTTGAGCCCAAGTAACCCCGCCATTAGGTGGCGTTAGCAGCGCAACACTCGCGCCATCTCTCGTACTCCCCTGCAAGCAAAGGGGCTTTAAACAGACCAACCATCGCCGTAAAACTACGTGGATTACAAGAGACGGGAGGTATACGGGAAAAACATCAGGGGACGCGTTAGAGTCGTGCATGCCCACAAAGTTTAAATGCTTCCAATCACAAATCATATAGAGCTCATGATCGCATGCTCAGCGTTTCGGTTGCACAAGAGATACAAAACACTAGCCTGCTTGTTCCGTTCGGTAAGCACTCACATATTTTCATTAAAGTATTTCAGACCAAACGAGGATGAGAAGCCCGGAAGGAGCACCTGCCTGATGGGTTGCACAGGATTCCTTTCATGCTGCATCAACCAGAAAAGCGGTCGGAATGTTTCACCGAAGAAAAAAAAATAATAATAATGCTCCGTGACGAATGTAGCCACCATTGTTTGAACATTTCGCTCCGCAAAAGGGCGCCGCAGGGCAACAATACAACCAATGTTCCCAATCTGAAGGAGCCTGGAGTTGTAATCGTTGTGCAGGAAACACGATGCATAAAAATGAATGCTTTTACACACCCAGCGCTTGCCGTGCAGATTAAGAATGTGCTAACGCGGCAGGAAAGACCGCAGCAAAAAACAACCGGCGAGCTCCGCACGGACATGCGCATGGCCTACGCGACAACCATAACTACTGATCCCGGCGGCCCTGTGCTGCACCATTATGGCTCCGCTTGCCAGGAATGACTTCAGGCTGAAGCGACAGAGGACGCTGCAGGATACCGAAAGAGACGCTGTAGTAGATTTTCGTGCAAGGTAAATTACGTTGCTTGTGTTCTTTTGAATCGTGCTGTATTTGTAACCTTCAAATCTGAAGATAATGAAAAATTTAAGATGTCATAATCAAATATGCAAATATTAGAGGTAGGCTATCGAATATCGACTTTTTCAAATAGGAGTCGAATACGCACATATTTACAGCAGGAATATTTGTCCCAGTATAATTAGGAACATGCTTGCACTGAATAGACGGTCATCTATCACGCACAATTAATATCGTTTTATGCAAAAGATCCCAAAAGTTATGGAAAGAACTACACGAATAGCCGCTTGACACCTTTAGACCTGGCGACAAACAAGCTTTCCAAGAATGACAGGCATTTGAATTTCAAGAACGCATAATAAATAGTTGTTGAAAAGTATAAGAAGTTATGGAAAAGGAAAATCAAACGCTAAGTAGGTATTTGTGTGCCCTAGACAGAATACAGAGCCCTTTACAAGAAAATAACATCGCTGGTTGTAACGTAAGAGACAAAACTCGTACATGACTAGGTAGCAAGGAAGACTAATTGGCAGGCCATAAGCACAACATAGCCGATTGTCATGTATTGGACGAAAAGAAGGGGAACCGAGGGGCCCGGTTTTGTAAGAACGTTCGCAAGTATTTGTTAGTCAGAACCATATGAAACCAACAGATAATGAAGAAACGGAAAGCATAGGATAAATTATTTGTAGTTTCTAATTGAAATGTAGAAATGAGAAGCTAATGGGAAATTGAGGAAGACTCAACATGGGGGGGGGGGGGGGGCGAGAGCAGAGTCCACAACCTCGGCATTACGCGCGCGTTGCACTATAAATTGTGCTACGGCGACTACGGCAGTTCCCACGTCCATGCAGTCTTGGGTATTTATGTATGTATACAAGATCTAATCCAAGGAATGTTAACCAGCGCAACACTACCACCCCAAAACCAAAAACAAAGCTTGTATTACCGATCTGGTGTCTGCATGGCGTCAAAAAACTTGCCGCTGTTCTACTTGGGATAATTATAATTTGTGATACTTTGTTCAGTAGGTGGAGAACGGTAACCCGATTTGAACAGTCGGCTGTTGCGAAACATTCACTTGGCTTTGATATACGAAAATACTTCATTTTCGAATACGAATAAAACCATTACAAATAATTACACTTAATTACAATTAAATTACACACCAACTGTTCATATTCGAAACTTCGATATTCGCCTATCCTATAGTAAATACATTACTAAAGCTAAAGCCCTTCATACTCTGTAGGTGAATTCAGTTTCCCTTCAGCTGCACGAACGTTAGACCAACAGGACACCGTCCAAGTAAATTATTTACTTCACGCTAGCTTATATTAGAGTGTTTCGAAACACCTACATTCTCAAAATCTACTTCAGTTATAGCGAGAGTTTTAGCGACTTTTTTTTTTTTTTTTTTTTTTTTATCACTTCATACCCGCCGTGGTTGCTCAGTGGCTATGGTGTTGGGCTGCTGAGCACGAGGTCGCGGGATCGAATCCCGGCCACGGCGGCCGCATTTCGATGGGGGCGAAATGCGAAAACACCCGTGTGCTTAGATTTAGGTGCACGTTAAAGAACCCCAGGTGGTCAAAATTTCCGGAGTCCTCCACTACGGCGTGCCTCATAATCAGAAAGTGGTTTTGGCACGTAAAACCCCAAATATTATTATTATTATGTATCACTTCAGCGACACGCTTTCTAGATTGCTGGCGGCACTAGACTATAATGGTTCATGATGTACGATAGAAAACCAGATCTGTCGACGACAAAGATAACTTTCACTGGCGCATTTTTTCAGTCTTCTTTATTACAATGGCAATCGGGTAAACCGTAAGGGAGGCGAACTTTATACGTGGCACCTGGGCCCGCTCCGACTATGCATTCCCCGCCCAGTCGTGAACATTAACTTCTGCATAACCTCCAATGACTATTTTCCAACAAATCAACGTGTCATCGTTTACTGGCCTTTGTCCGCTGAAGCGGCATGCATCTACCTAACCTCCCTCCCACTCGCGCTGCGCGCCGGCTCGCTCCGCTCCCTTTGGAAGGAGCCTTCCGTGTCGGGCTTTGTGGTAAAGCAAACGAAAAACGAACATGTACTGCAGAAGTCAAAGGGCAAATTACGTACAGGTTTTTCAATGCGGACAGAGTAACGGCGGCAGAGCAATCCCAGGTGGCACGTACTGCAAAGATCGCTTTCCAATATATATATATATATATATATATATATATATATATATATATATATATATATATATATATATATATATATATATATAGAGAGAGAGAGAGAGAGAGAGAGAGAGAGAGAGAGAGAGAGACGTGACCCCCGCAGTCGAAAAATAGTTGGTGCACCACTGAGCCGATCTACATACGACACGCGGCGAGCCGACTTTTTAAAGGCACACGAGAACAGACGAAGAGAACGGCTTCACGGACGGTGAGGGAAGTGAGAAAGGGACGCAGCAACGCATGTGGGGAGAGGGATGATGCTTCACGGAAAGTTGGCGCCGAGCCGCGCTCCCTCAAGGGCTGCGCAAGATAGCGCCAACGTTTCCTTTCTAGCTCCCAACGAACCACTTCTCTCTCTAGCAAAGACGGGCTGCGTGACGTCATGCTTTTATTCTTCCCTACTTCCATGAGGACAGCGCCGGCGCCACATTCCCGACTACATTTCTTCATCCGTGCGAGAACACAATTATGGAATAATTCCACAATGGTTCCTGACAAAATAGCTTTTCTTCCTCCTCCGCGACAATGAGTCAATAAAATCTGAACGTGTTGCACAACATAAATCGATCGGAGTGCGTTATTTATTCTCAAACAAGATTTAAAACTTGGCGTGAAAAACCGCACTCCTCAACGTTTACCAGACGTGAGATTATCCAACGCTTTTCTCAAACGATTTCTAAATTGCGAATTTAGAGCGAGCTTCCCGCACACAGCACCGCAATCCTCAAAGACGTCACTGGCATCGCCCCCCGCGTCCGCTGTATGTGCGGCTGCGTCATCGCTTCCATGCACACGCCATCACAGCCACTGTTTACAACACCCTCTGCAACAGGTAACCACTGCTTCCATTAGGGGCATCGCACGTTAGTACATTGATAAACGCGCTTATCCCTTTCCCGCATGCGCAGACGGTACCTGGCTAGGGCGACGAAGAACTGTAACACAAGGGTTAACGTAATGCGACATCCACGTGGGTAAATCGTTCTAACTTTAGTAGCCACAGCCATCCAACCAGGGCCGCGACACGTTGCAACGCTTCTAGTCCTTTTTCTCGGAACGTTGGCACCGACAATTAAACCATTAAAGGGAAATAACAGGTGCTATGAAGCAGGAATAGCCGACGGCGCTCCCAATGCGCTCGCCGAGACGTGCTCCGGAACCTTTTTCCCATTAAATCTTTCGGTCCCAGCACCGGCAGTCAAGTGCAAATTGCTAGCACACTGGAGACAGGCTTCTGGACCAGGCACACATTACATGGGACTGCACCTCGGCTGCACTGTCATCGCCGATAAACAAGAGGTCATGAGGCCACCCTACCTTCGGCCCTGGTAGCTTGGACGCCGGCATCTTGCTACTCTCGCTGAAGCACAGAATACTAGCACACGCTGAAGGGCAGTTCGCGAGGCACTGCTGCGATTCAAACGCAGCACTTTGCTGGTAGCTTGCTCATTAACTCTGGTGGAACCATTTGCACGATGGTTTACTATTTTTAAAATGAACGATTAAATATATCCTACACCGTAATGTTTCATGTCAGTTTTGGGGCAGCAGCTTGACAGCATTCCCTTAATTTTGACCCTCTCATGTGAATGTAATGAGAAACTTGTGTTGCAAAGCAATCAGGACAATCGCCATTTCGCAACGCGCGGCGGTCAGGGAGGCTCCCTTCAACGATTTCCGCTTACCATCCTTCAGTCTCCAAGTTTTTGTCTGTCCGAATATCGGTGAGCAACATGTACCGGAATGAGATACGACACTAGGTCTAAAAACAATAAATTGAGCGCAACTAGTTATCACAAGACTTCTGCAAGCTGCACAATGCAGCGGAGCCTTATTTAAAAAACAAAAGAATTAATCCCCGCTGCACCGTTAGTTTGTACAGTATAAGGTCTAATGAAACGCAGTAACACTGATCTGTGCGGCCGCGGATGCCCGCGACACATCCGCGATAAAGAAATCCCTAAATAGAGGCCCCGAGAAACGGCTTTCTAGACGTCGTTGGTCCACTAGCACATAGGTAAACAAGAAGAAGTGCGCTGTAAGATAAGAAAAATTCCGATTGGTGAAGTGAGACAAAAACCCAGCAGAGCTGCGCAAATAGAGTACGCGAACAAGCACACCGTCACGAACGCCAGGACCGTAGGACACGCAGTGGCATGGCAGTGGACGATTCCTGTACCAAGTCCGTAGGCTTGCGATTGGATCCTTCACATTGGTTGAAAGCTTGGGCTTATGTCACAGCGTAAATTTGGGTAATTTTCCTATCAGTTCAGTGCACGCAAAGCAGCGTAAGCTTAAAAACTTTAGAATGTTTCTAGAGACGCGATTGTTCTCCGATTGCAGCAGCACGAAAACGAAGAGTTCGCACGCACAAGTGTTATTCCGCGTTCTTCTATCGCGTTGCGCATTTTGCACTGTGTTTTACGTTCTGTATATCTGAAAAATGCGCATTTTATTAGCCTGTTAGCTGATTGTGTCTTTCTAAAAAAAAAAAGCAGCACGGAATCCATCATCTGTAAGATCACACTTTAGATCTACTTTCTCTCGCGGAGCGGACCGCCGCGAGTCACTCGTGCGTGAGAAGAAAATGGACAGACGTGGACATGTCTCGTAGTGAAGTAAATAATCGCGCATTCTCTTTCTCCTAAGGACAACGTGCCCGGAAAATGACGAACCCTGACGGTGAATTCGTTCCTCCACCGGAGGCACCGGTGTTTGAGCCGACGCCCGAAGAGTTTAAGGACCCCATGGCATACATAGCGAAAATTCGACCCATCGCGGAACAGACTGGGATTTGCAAAATCAGGCCACCCCCGGTTAGTACTCGAACATTACTATGTTTCCACACTTTCGTCTGACGACCCATAGTTCTGGCAACACATTTTGTTCTGTCTTGCCAAACAGACCCGTTTGCGACGCCTGTAAATATGAACTCTATGCCATTGAGACGCATTATCAAATACGAACATGGCGTCTTTTGTTTTCATGCTGGGATTTAAATCCCCGAAGGCGTGTTGCCCACGGTGACACGGGTAGAGCTGAGAGACGCTGTGCGGCTCAGCCAGGCTTCTGTATTTAATGCAGGCTCATTGGCGTTTGTTGAACGAAAAGAAATCTTGTGCGCGAAAGCGGGCCGAGGAAGTAAACCTTTCCTTTCATGCACGCTACCAGGTGTGCACATTAGCCGACAGGGGGTACATTTCCTATATGGGTGTGTGGCTCAGGACGTGCGGTATTCTAGGCTCTCATTTTGTATTGCCTGACACCTATTCGAAGGAATGACCAGGTCTCCCTGTCGACCTTCCGCTGTGAGAAGCAAGCGTCGCAAGCAGAAAAAAAGTGTTCATTTTGCTAGCTGAAGCTAAAGCTGGTTCCACAACTTCGGCACTGCGGGCAGTTGTTATTTGCTCGAATTAGACGTGGTAGCTCAGTTTTCAGTAAACACAACTCCCTCGGGTCAAGAATAGTTGCAGCTTTCGCTTCCAGCCTAGTATGACCACGGATTGCATTTTTTTTTTTCTTCAACATGTCGGACTTGTAAAATGGCGTCAGTGTACTGCGTCGGCTAGCTGGGATGCCTCCTCTCTCATTTCTCATTGGTCGAGGACGCCCGTCGGAGTGGGGCACTTCGGGGGGCAGACCGTAGATCATCGCTTTCTGTTTGCGTTTGGTATCGGATCATAATCGCTTCTTGACGCCACTCGAAAGCGTTCTGTTGCGCGTTCCCAGTCGAACGATTCGCGCAAAGCCCCCCATTCCATATTTTAATGTCGCCCCTGCCACTACCTCGCAAAGACCAGTGCGTGACGTCCGCGCACTGGAGAAGAAAAAAGAACAACAATGAAAACAAACGAACATAAAATACACGCATAAACGCATACGCTGCCGAAGGTTAAGCGCCAGTCTGCGTTGTTAAATTTGCAGCTGTTTAAATTGTTGGTAGTGTCATTAACTACATTACCAAAACGAATAATAGGTGCCACATTTCATCACCCTGTAACCTGGTATAAAATTATATTGGGGAGGGTTCTTATAGGAAATAACATGATTTGCGCTTGAAAGATAGGAAAAGTGACACACCGTGGAACTTAGTGCACAAATGTTGAATAGCATTTCAATGCATCTTGCAATAACCCTGCTGTCCACTGAAGCTTGCTTCTGAACACCTGCTTCCTCTAGGACTGGCAGCCACCATTTGCAGTGGATGTGGAGAACTTCAAGTTCACCCCAAGGGTGCAGCGTCTAAATGAACTAGAAGTGAGTGTTCGTGGCAGATTCAGCAATATTCCGCACAAATAACTAGAAGTCTATGTCTCAGATTAATTTCCTTTGCCTGGACCTGGATATGTATTGCCATCTAACATTTACATGCTTCTCTTATTTCATTTGGAGTCTTGTATACGTGCTGTTTTTGTATTGTGCTCGCTCAATTGTTTGCATTCTCGCCAAAGTATTTGCTGTCAGGAGTTGCATTTGCAGTATCCAGCGTACCTATGTTAGGTACTGCATGTGTATTTGCATGTGCTGAAACAACACCTCAATAGCAGAATCATTTATGCAAACATAGTTAAAGCATGTATTTATGTTCTGGTGTTTGCTGTCAGCATCAATATGTTTTCTAGTAGACTCGAGTCTTTAATTAAGTTTTGGCAGCACTGATTTACTTAACAAATATAAGTTGCTTGCTATTTTCCTGGTTTACCTGCTTGAGAAATTGGTCAATTTTGATCGCACATCTCAAGCTCCCTTACAGAATTCAGTTATAGATGCTACATTTGCATGTCCAATAAAACTTCTGAAAAAATCGCAATTCCTTACCTTGCTCTGAAGCTGCATGCTTGTGGTGTTGCTAACCGTACAAGCAATTTGTCAATAGATACTGGTATGACTCGTATTGTTTACCTTTCAGTATAACTCCTACCAATTACATTTCTGTATAACTCCCATTGTTTATCTGAAACATAGGTTCTCAGTGTACAGAACTGGTGCCTGAAGAGAATATCTGACTTAAGCTATTCAAAAAGCAGTGTCATGCATTAATGCTTACGTAACAGGCCTCAGTGAATCTCTTGTACATTGCTATTTCATAAGTCGTACCTTTTGTTTCATTTGTTCAATGCCTTTTTAACATTTTCCAGGCAACTACGAGAATAAAGCTCAACTTTCTAGACCAAATAGCGAAATTTTGGGATCTGCAGGTAAGAAACATTGCTCTTATTATAGTTTACCCTATCTGTTTTACAAATTGTAGAGCATTTTTAGGCACTCACAACTTTTCCTTGTCCCAAGTGCTTTGCCTTTCTCACCACTTCTCTTTAGCATGTTTTTATTAAGTGAGCGAGAACGCAAAAATACTGGAACAGTTATGGTAGTTGCTGCTACACTGTACGCTTTCTTCTGCATATAGCAATGCTATGCTGTGAGGACATTCCTGAACTTTCATTCTCCTTACTGCAGGGGTCAAGACTGAAGATACCCAACATAGAAAAGAAGGCCCTTGACCTCTATAACCTTTATAGAGTGAGTAATCACTCCTTATGTCTTTCTACTTTTTTTGCAATCTTATATGTTTCCTATGCATGGTTGGAAGCCTGCAAATAAGCTCTACTTGAGGTCTGTATTTTGTAGTGACCATTTCACCATGTTTTTTTTTCTCTGTAATAAATGTTGGGTGGTAGTCTATGAGCCAATGACACAAGGCAAAAACGAATGGAACACCAATAATTTGACAATAATGTCCCTATCCTCTACATTGTGTCGTGTCTTTTTTCCTTGGTGTATAATAGGTTTAGCTGTTTTTGTACCAAGAAACCCTCGTCTCAACAACAGTTCTTGTGAGTGTAAATGTCAATTTGACTGGAGTATTTAGGTGAATGCAGGTTTTCTGGATAGCCACTGAGCCCTAATGCAAACATAGCTCATTATTGCAAAATCTCGATGCGCTAGACATAGTTTTTTGTTAACAGGAGCTAGTCATATAGCTTCAGTTTAATGTATGTATACCATTCCTGTAAAGGAGAAAAAAAATGCATTGCAATATGAAAACAGAAATGAGTGTCACCGCTTGTGGCATTTGTAGCTTACTCCCTACATACATGGACCAGCACCTGTATAATAGGCAATGTCGCTTGTGAAATTGTTGTTTGGTTGTGATAAGAAACAAAGCTTTGCACATTGGTGTGTGCATGTATGTGTGTGTTTGAATGGCATGCCTTCATAATTTGGTGTACAATCTGAAATGACCGTTACTACTAGTTGCTGGGCTAGTTATACTTCTTGCAGTGGAAAAGACTTGAAAACATGTAATGAAATTTTTTTCCTGCGCAGTCATTTTCTTACTTATGCTAGTTATACTTCTTGCAGTGAAAAAGACTTAAAAACATGTAATGAAATGTTTTTCGTGTGCAGTCATTTTCTTACTTGTTTTCTTGTCTTTTCCACAGCCTTAAATCAGTGATTTCAGCAAAAGGATTACTCCCGTAGGGAGTTAAGGGCTTGAAGCTGTGATCAAATTATTCTCAAGTGCTCCTTAATTTTTTAAAAAACTGCAATAGTGGCAAGCTGACATGGGTGTTAACATAACTGCCCGACTCTCCCCCTTAATGAGCTAAACTACTACAGCTACACCACCACCACCTTCACTACTGCTACTGTTCTATTGCTAGCACCGCTACTATTACTAAATCAAGTGGTGGAGCCACCTTAAAGGCCTGAGGGTGTGGTTGCAGTTAATGACTCAGCGCTTACTATTCACCGAGTTGGTGCTTCATCTGCTTGTGAATCTGTCATGCTCATGTTACTCACTTGGCAACATTCTGGCAGTTTGAAAGTTTTAGTACATGATGCCTTTGTTTACGCTGTTGTGTATTGAAAGTTACACCATCACTTTCTTGCACCATTTAGGGCCATTATATGTCTTGTCTTGAATGTGTTGTCGCTTTTCTCAACGTGTGCTTGAACTAGAAACAATTTGTGAACTGATGCACCTGTACCTGAAATGATAATTTCCATGAACAGAGCTAAAAGTGCTGGTCTGTTGCATCACATGCAGGCCTTCTATATTGTGGAAACCCATCTGTAAAGCTATGGGCATGAATAGTGGAACTTAAATAGAGGCTAAAATTGAGCAAACTGAAGTATGAGAGAGTCGGGTAGTTTTTTGTCAAAAGGGGAAATGAGGTACCTTGTAACAGCTTTCTTTGTTGTGGGTTGTTGGATAATTTGAAGATAATCTTGCTCATACATGAAATAAATGGAGAGGGATGGGGGGAGGATGAGACATGAAGCCTTTGGCAAAGCATTAGAGCCACTCTGTACATGTGACTTTGTCACCAAGCCTTGCCATGGAGCACTTGTAACGCGCTCAGAGCTCCTGAGCCCAGGAGAGTAGGGAATAGTGTCCCTGTTAATATATTGTTCCTTTGAAGCAGTGAATGTTCTGTATCCCCTTAAATTGCCCATCCCCAATTCACTGGTATTACTGGTTATGTGATCACTGATGTCAACTTTTGACAAAGGCTGTTTCCTCCCTATTTCTTCTCCTTTAACCTTTTGCACACATGTGTGCGTGCATGCATTTGTGCAAAGCACTGGATATTGGTTTCTTTATGCAAAGAAATGCTGTTTATCTTGCAAATGGGGCCGGCACCTCTTTGAGAAAATTTTCAGACTTTTTTTTTTTTCTGTACGACCTCCATTTTCCTTGCACCTCGAACTTTTCATGTTATTAATCCAAAATATGAATCTGGACTTCTTTTACAAAGAATGGAACTGAAAAAAAAAAATTGAAACCAATGAAATATGGGAAGACTGAATTTTTTTATTTACTTTACCATGACAAAGTTGGTCTTAATAAAACACTGTATGTTAAACCAGCCTCTGAATGTCTTATGTGTCCACATAATTCTTAATTATTGTGACTTTCATAAATTTAGATAGCACTTATATTTTCATAAATGCATCTTTTCTCAGAATGATACTAGACAGTTAGGATTTCTATATCTGCCGAGGAATCGGTTGTAACCAGTTTGTTATTGTGTTAGTTTATCAATTGTGTAACGATACATATGATTGTAAATAATGCATTGTTACGTTCTGTTAGGTTCACTATGCCATTGTGGTGTATGTTTCACTGAAGTTTTTATCAATGAACTTTGTGTGCGCCCCCTCCAGGTTGAGGCCTGATACTCATAATATAACAAAATTTAAATAAATAATGATGATTCACTTGCATTCAAGAAAACTTCAGTTTTCTTTCTATTCATGTCTCAATTTCAAAGGCTGCTGGCCTTGCTTTGTAGCAGAGTGCCCTAGCACTGTCAGTCAGCTTTTTTTTGCCATTTAGCTGGCTGAAGCTTATTCTTCCAGGGAGCAAAGCTAACCAGCTGGGATCTTTGGGATCCAAAGGGTGCATGTTTCATGCAAAATGTTTTAACACATAAGACAGAAAGGACAGAACAGTCTTAAACCAGGGATTTACTTTGAGGGAAAAAAACAAAGTATATGTGCATAACAACCGATAAAGAGACTGTGTAGATGCTTCACACATGCGCTGGTGAGATTATGCTGCAGAAATTCTAGTTTTTTCTGACAAGCACACAGATTGCAATAACTTCCTTGGGTCAGGTGGCAGCATGCTTGGGGTGTGTTCATCCTGACAATTTCTTTGGAGCATTCTCCTGTGCTCACCCTTGCTTCAATTTGCTCACATATGCAGTTTGTCCACGATGAAGGCGGCATGGAGCAGGTGTGCCGAGAACGAAAGTGGACCAAGGTTGCATCACGCATGGGCTATGCACCCATGCGCACTTTGGGCTCGCTACTACGGCAACATTATGAGCGCATCCTCTACCCATATGACGTCTTCCAGAGTGGGGCCAACCTTGGCGACGTTGTGAGTCCCTTCAGCTTGGCACTCGTCGGTTTAAAATATACTCCCTTCGGTTCAAAGTATGAGTGACCTCAGATTTGTTTTTAATTATCAGAAATTGAATGAAATACAGTTTGAAGCAGCTTTATCAGTTACTATAGCATGTTTTAAACAGTTGTATTTCAACCAGTTCATGATTGTGCAGACTGCAGTGTACTCTAAAATTTTGTTAACCCACCAAATTGTGCTGCTAAGTATTGAGGTCACAGTTTTAATTGCCGGCTGTGGCGGCTGCGTTCTGGTTGAACTGGAATGAAACAATGCTCTACCATGCTCTACCAGTATCATGTTTTAAGCTCACATTAGTGAACACCAGGTGGTCAAAATTAACATGGAGTCCTCTACTAGATACCCCTCATAGCCCCCTAGGTAGTCTTGCGACATTAAACTCCATAACCGATTTTTTTTTTTTTAATAAGAAAGGCCTCAATATTCTTGACAAGCTGCTACTTTGATGTTTAAATGAAAAAGATAAAATCGCTGATCACCTCGCCTCTTGCTTAATGGCTTCATAAGCAGTTGAACTTTTGCCCACATTTTTTCCAGTTTACATGGTACTGAATAAAAGAAACATTACCAGATTTAGTTGGCGAAGTGTGTCTCGTAGTATAAAGTTTGACTTGCCTGGCTGTGTGTGATGGGGATCTTAATTATGGAATGCAGAACTTGAGTGAGGACTCTGAAGACTGTGACAAGAAAGATCGGGACTATGTGCCCCATGGCATACCGTCGCGGCAAGCCATCAAGCCTCCCCATGACCGATCGGCCCGTCGTTCCAAGCGCCATGGCAAGGAACCGCCAGAGTGTGTGGACATTGTCGCAGTGAGTTGCAATGACCAGCTCATTGTCACCAAATGAATGGACTCCATTGTGTGTTTTACCCTTGCCCTTTACTGGAACATGGTCTCTGGTATTTTTACAATGCCTGCCCAGTCCTACTTAAACTGAGGGAGTTCACTTAAAGGCACCATTATCCGAGGTGCTGGTTCATATTTGTGGAGCGTGAACCCATTGCTGGCAACCTCTTTTCATAACCCCAGTTATTGAAAGCAGAAGCTACGTTATCGCTTGCTTCCTTGCTAAATGGACTTCACAAAAGGTATTGACGTAACAACGGTAATGGTAAAAGAGCTATGAGCTTTCTGACGAATATGTTCAATGCAAAGGGTGGCTTTTTCCCCTTGTTTCCTCATTGCGAAAGCTTATGTGAAGGCTTTGCTACAAGTTCCTCCACGCCACATGCACAACATAAGTTATGCTTGCATTTGATTGTCTCTTTTTCTTTGTTTGCCCATGAGAAAGTAGTGCATATTATTTGTATGTTACTGTTATGCTGTTTTTTTTATTGTGCCTCTCGCTTGTCCCTTATTTCTCCATTATGCTGTACATAATTTTTCGTTACTAATGCGTTGGTGTCACGTTAAGGGGTCATTCATCTTGTCAAGCTACTGAATACATCAGCTTTTAGTAGATGTTCCTTCCTTTCTAGTAAAAGAAAAAATACAGAAAATTGAAATTTCGCTACACGTAAGTTGTGAGCAGCATGCATAGAGTTGTTGGTCAGTGCACTAGCAACACCAGGCATAAAACGTTGAGAATGTTGTGTTGCCTGCAGTGCTTCCGTACATTTCGACGCAACTGGGCAGGCTTTGTAAAAACATGAAAGGCTGTGGTCTTCGTCCGATTAAGGGTGGCGGGGTCTTGCAGACAGTGTGTGTATACACAGGTGCGAATGCTTAGGTGGGCATACTACTCATTCAACGCCCTCTCTCTCACTGTAGTGATCTCAAAAAGGTGATAAAGTACAAAGCTTGAGAGTGTAGTATATGTCGTTGATAATTACTTATAACATGCCTGTCAAAAGGAACTTGTTTGGAGCAACAGTGTGCTTGTATGGGCATAGCAGGCATTCCTTTTATGCGAAGCATATTACGAGAGCTCAACCCAGCTCCTCAGGCGCGGCGGTGTCGCCTTGAATACCATGTGACACCGTGACGTCACGACAGAGGAAAAGTGGCTTTGGCTCAACTCTTGCAAGATGGGCTGGGTGGGAATCGAACCAGGGTCTCCGGAGTGTGAGACGGAGACGCTACCACTGAGCCACGAGTACGATGCTTCAAAGCGGTACAAAAGCGCCTCTAGTGAATGCGGTGTTGCCTTAGAAACGAGGTGTTTCTAAGGCTCAGGCGTGCGTCGCTTGCTCAGGCGCACATTTCGTTGCCGCGCCGAACGCTGCGTTGCTCGACGCTCACCGCGTCCAATGCGGAGCGTCTAAGGCGAAGCAGAGTAACGCATGAGTTGTTTCTTCGTCTAGCCGAACCAAATATAGCCAAGCAACAGCAGTTCACCAAGCTAAACAGTGGTTCAACAACTAAAATAAAGGCTAGTATGCTTCGCATCCTGGGCTTAACCTTACCTAAGCCACAGCCATTTTTTCAAAAAGCACTTAACTGTAAAAATGTTTAGCAGTCTCATCTGAAGAAAATGTGCCCCAGATGGCACTGATAATATGCAAATGGAAATATTTGCAAGAAAGGATCTCATTCAGTCTACTTTGTGCATTTGCTGATCACTGGAGAGGGATGTTGAAACCCGTTCCTCTCCCCACGCCCAGTTTCTGAGTAATAATTGTCAGGTAGGCTTCGCGCTGTCATTTACTGTTGTGATCATCACAGAATGGAAAGATTGTTATCCACTATAACACAGTACTTTGATCGGAAATTATTTATATGCTACTATGATATGTGATGCTTATGTTCGGGGGAACCAAAGAGTAGGTGGGTAATCAAAAAACTATTTTTTTTCTTTAAGTTTAGTCATATGATTCATTTTTCTTTTTATTCCTTCTAGACGGGTTGTGCACCCGCTTGGAAGCCCTTGCCCTAAATTGCATGTATGTTTACTAAAGGACTTGACATCACTCACCCTATAGGGCAACAAGTATTTACCCATGAAGTCTGTCATTCATAACTGTGGCACTGTGATTCAGTGAAGCGTAAAAATGTAGGGCTCATTTATAGCAATATATTACTGGTTTGTAATAACAGGTATGCAGCTCCATCATTGCCACAAATTGCACATTATTGTAGTATTTGCATCGTTGATATTTTCATGCATGACCTAAATTCATGAGCCAAGCTCGGCACGAGTGACCTTTCTTGTTTTTCAGAAGAGGCAAAGCCATTTAAATTAATATGCTTCCACGGCACTCGCACTGTGCACTAATATTCATTTTTATTGCACCTGCGACCGTTGAAATGTCTGACGCTACAATTAAAGTTCGTCAGTGAAGCATTGAGCTTTTTTCCACATTGCACGGCTCTCTGAGTTGTGACATGTGCCATTGTTTAAGAGACAAAATATTCCATTTCGCATCCACACATAGTCTTGTGGAGAAAACAACTGCGGGCTTCTTTTTATTGCACAATAAAGCTACGACGCATTCCAAGGGCTTCCTTTTTCATGCATAATTTTCTTGTGCTCTTTTCATGCTGGACACCTGTATGCATGCGTCACATGATAAACTGTTACAGATGAATAACTTTGTTGCAGGGTGATGATGTTGACTATACGAGCAACAATGAGCTAAGAAAATTGCAGTTTTACGGAGCAGGACCGAAGATGCCTGGCTACTGTCCTAAAGGTGAGCTGGTGATGTTGGTATAAAAAATTGTCCATAGAAGTACTAGTCCTTTGTTCTTCTTTTTTCTATTCATTGCATTCATCACAGTGATAAATGTAGGCAAGCTTCCCAATTATCAGCTTTGCTACAGATCATCTCAATTTGAGCTTCGATTTTAAATGCAATAATTCTGTTGGTTGAAACTACATTTGTTTGTGTGGTCTACTCAGATTGGCTTGTGGGGACCACACGTTTTTGTTTAAATTACCCTAAAAAAAATGAAAGATTGTATGCGGAGGTAGCATGCAAGAACCAACTGTATTTAATGTACTTATTCGTTGTGATAATTTATGTATTGTGGGTATTTATTTAAATGCATACTCACAATTAGTCGACATAGCATTAAAATCAAGATATCATTATAATCTAAAAGGTGGGTAAGATGTCTACACCCAGATTAAATAACTGAACATGCATAGCAGGTTTTCAGCATTACCTATATTCATATTTGCTTTATTATGAAAAAAGCTCAGTATTTGGTATTGTCCTACTATTTCTATGAACCTCAATTTGATTGATTGGCATTGGCTCCATTTCTTGTAGACTGTGTGCTGTTTCTTGTATCCTGTTACTTGTGTGTTATGCTAGCTTTATATAATATGTACATTCTGTTTGATAGTGAGGCATAGTTAAGCATTGTTGAAACTCCTTTTGCTTCTGATTCCCTGGTAGAAAACTGCCTTGCATTTTGTGAAGTTGTTTATAAATGATATAATTTGGAACATTGGGGAGCATAGGGCGCCTAAATAAATAAAATTGTGCTGGTATTGCTGTGGTGATTGCTTTGTGGGCCAATGTGCTACCCTTGGCACTTAACAAAATGTTCTGAATTATGTTGGAAAGCATATTTGTGATTTCTGTGCACTGGTGCTTGTTGTAATGCGCTTGGGTTTGTAACAGCTTTTTTTTTATGCACTTTGTTTCATGATTTCTCAGGGTCTGGAAGCACATGCACTGATGACATGAAAGACGAGTGCTGTGAACTGAAAGATGAGCGAAAACCAAAACCTGTAAGGGGCCTCCTTTTTTTGTCAAGGCCATTGAAACATGTTTATATACCTGCATCATTGTGTTCATTACATATACATTACTCTGCATCCCACTTGGTTTGTTAGAAGTCGACACCTCTTGCAATCTCTTTGTTGCATGAATTTGCTTGCTCTTTGTCCTGTGTTGTAGATGTCAATAATGCAATAACTAAACAGTTAAAAAATTTTTGCCACAGATTATAACTCTCTGTTGCAAAGAATTTTAATATAATAGCAATGTAGACCTTTGATTAGATCATTAGATTTCGTGTGCATTTACCGTGTTTACTCGCATAATGACTGCACTGGTGCAATAATTACACCCCTGAATTTTGTCGTCAAAATTCATTAAAAAAAATTTCCTGTGTAATGATCGCACCCCAAACTTGCTGCAGCGATATGTCGTGTGCCAAGTCTAGCTAATAATGATCGCGCTTACCATCTGTCGAATGCTATGCAAACGACTCAAGACAAACCAAGCAGTCTGCACACACCAAACATTCTTAAGTAGATGCCCCATTTCATTACTTTCATCACTATCCGCACTTCCATGACAAAAAGAGGTACAACCAAACTTGCCTTTATTATGTGTAGGCTCTATAAAGGTTGTGGTCATCAACAACAACAACAAAGGCGCCTTTCGATTCTTCTTGTCTGCACTCGTGGACACGCAACAAATCGCGAGCAGCAACGATAGCAGCCACGTATACACTGATACGTTAGAAGTGTGCGCTATTCATACGCCGACGCTTGTAACCCAGCTAAGATATTCGCCCACCCTTAGCGGAAACGTGCCGTGTTAGGATAGTAGTGAAGACTAATGCCGCAGTTTCCGCAGCATGTCCGCCATGTGTGTTTATGTCACTGGCAGCTAAGCGTGCCGATCTGTTTCTGTGCCCTCAAAGTGGGCATGGCTACGTTATTGCCACAAACTTGCCGATATTAACGATATTACTCATTACTGATACGGAAGAAACTGTTTCAGCGCACGTAACGTACTCGCGAGAAGAAGAAAAATCGCGTTTGGTGCGTTCAGCTTGCTCCGCCGGCCGTCATTTTTGTTTTGGTGTCTCGCACTACATAAACGGCAGCGGCCTATTTGTTGACCTGTTGTCATCCTGCAGCAAATGCGGGATGAAAAAAAATTTTTTTTCTGGAGATTTAATTCACGTAATAATCGCACCCGTGAATTTGTGTCAATTTTTTTTTTTTTTTTACAAAAAAGTTAGATCATTATGCGAGTAAATACGGTATATCTTCTCGCTGTGATCAAACAGCCGAATCTTGACTTTGTGTTCTCATCAATGGTCACCTGTTACATTGCGTGCCAATTGGACAGGGAAAACTCAAGGCTTTGCTCAAACAGTATGTACTCTTACTAAATGGCCTCAAACATCTTAGTAGACAAGATATACACTCAATATATTAATATAGTCCACTGTTCAACGGAAACTTTCCTTGCAAGGATCAAACATAATTGAAATAAGACACACTCACCAAATGAAGGATTGATTCTGATGTATGGTGCCTATGTGTGTCCATTGTTCACAGTGTTGATGAAAAGCTAGGGCTGTGGCTTATGTTCGGAAAAAATTTCGCATTGGAGTAGCATAAATGTCAGGTAGATTGTCTCGTGTCACGATTATCATATGTGTTGCAACTTGTATATGCAGTAACTCTTTTAACAGCAGATCGTTGCTATTAACAGCAGATGTGTTAGAGTCACTGCACATACAAGGTGCACCACATGCGATCTTACATACACAAGGCTGTCTGCCCAACATTTACGTGCTGAATCTGGTAATCAATCTGGTAATTGCCCATAAGAATTCAGTGCATATATCGACTGTACTTTCATCTATCTGCGGCGACAGCATGACAAGGGTCGAAGTACAGACCACAGTTTTGTAGCAACGTCTTCTGCTTGATTCAGTGCCACTCCATTGCTCCTTACTAAGCCATACCTATAGCTTTCTTAAGGGGGACACGGGTTTTAGAGACCAAAAAATCTCGAAAACATCAATATTTTTAAAACTGTATTTTCAAAATTTCCACTTGCTATTCTACCACTTCACCAAATATTGCGTATTCTAAATCACTATTTTAGCCATAATATAAATTCTTGGCACCAGTGTGGGCTAAATATGAGCTAAAGTTCCCGTAATAAAGCGATTTTTCCACCGTGCGTGACGGCGCCCCGCGGTCGTTCGAACGTGCCGACCCGTATATCGTTTCAAGAGCAGTCTGTCTTCATTTTCCCGCCACCACCGGCTCTGTCCGCACATTTACAGTGAAGAAATTCCACCTCAAAAAGAAGACCCAATGCGTGCTGTAATTGGTCAACAAAGGCACGTGACCCTCAGCTAGCCACGCCAATGGCTAGACTGGCATCATCTCCATCACTTCGTAGCTGCTCCACACACGCCATACGTGCCAATGAGGTTTCCCACACTGACAGTGATGCCGATCTCGACTCCAAAGTTCACTGCGAAGTTCAAATTTAGAAAAATAAAAAGGAAGAGAAAGTCGACATACAACGTCGAGAAACGACACTCCGCTGCGCCGCTTCCCGATGACATTGCTAAGTAGCATTTATAGTCCGACGTTATTGGCGCACAGGCGAGCTTCGCTCGACACGGGATGCATTGGAGTTTGTTGGTTGTGTCCGGTTACGCTGGCTGCATCAGTGTGTCAAACCATTGGTCTTATGGTAGACGCTGTTGTTGTTGCCAACGTGACGTAATGTGTGCACGCGCTCACGCTACGTCGAGCTTTATTTATTTATTTAGCCCGCCCACCCGCTCCTGCAATCGAGCGACGCCCGAGATCCTGATGCTGTGAGGCCTAGTCCCCCTAAGCGCTCCTGACAACGGCCGCGTTTCATCGATGTTTCAGCACAGCACTACTATTCTGTTGCCAGAATTTTTGCGGTGTATTGACAGTGAAGCTCAAGGAAAAGCTTCAGGATTAGCGCGAACTCCTGCTACTGACTGAAAATCAGAACTACTAGATCGCGCTGACAACGCTGCTGCCGAGACAAACTAGGTGCTGGCAACGTCTGCTGAGCGTGCATTTGCTGAAAACTTGCAGTGGGTGCTCTGAAGGTATCATCGTAGTGACACTAGCCAGACTACATTCCTGGAGGCTACTAATGCAATTGCACTTGAATATATTCAAATATTTTGTGGTGTTATAAATAATAAGCTCATTTTGTTCTTTCAAGTTTTCTCGGAATCTCATTTTTGCTGTTTCTTAATCTTGAAGCGCTATCTCGGTCTTCGGGGCACATAGAACCATAATTTTAGCTGCGGCATGTAGCTACATGTGTGTACTATACAATGCTAGGAGCAGATTTTTTACTTTTCACTTTCGTAAATTTTTAAATCTGGCTACTTATTTGACCACATGATTGCCATGTGTGGAGATCGAACTTCAAATTGCTGTAATATTGGTAATACCTGCAATATAAGCAACGTAGTCCTACAGTTGTGTTGCTTGCACTTTGTAGTATCCAGCCATATGTCTTTATAAACATTCTGGCTGATACTCTTCTTACAGTTGTTCAGATAAACAATAGGTAATCAATTTTAATTATATCTGGAACTACTCAATCAACTTAAAAAGTCATATTTTTGAAATCAGTATGAAAATCTCTGTCTGGGTGACAATGTTTATTAAATTTAGTCAAAAAATAAAAAAGTTGCTAAACCCCCCTTACACCTTAAGTCAACATTGTGATTTGTGAACAAAAGATATGGCCCTCGAAAGTCTAAATCAATATTTTATTTTGGAAGTGTGTGTTCTATTTCAATTAAGCATTAGCACTGCTGCTTTATACAAGCTTGTGTTTCATCATAGATGTGACGATGCACACAGCCATGTTGAAACGGTGTTTTTGTCTGCTTTTTCATCCTAACATGAAATGGTACTGCTTTCTTTACACAGAGGATGCCGGTTGTAAGTAGTAACCTTTCATTTGCCTTACCAATATTGCTGCTGAAGCCAAATGTGTCTTTATGTGGAGAGGCCACAATTCAAGAAATTACTGTATAAGTTTATTTGATAGATGCACTTCTATATGTATATTGGAAGTTATCATTGGTCTGCACTTCTGATGAGTGATATTTTGCTTTCTTTGTTGCTTCTTCTCTTAACTCCTGAAATTTCATGCTTTAGTTGTACAGTAAAACCTCGTTAATTCGGATTTCATTGGACTGGAAAGAATGTCCGAATTCATTGAATGTTGAATTACCAAGCGTATCAAGAAAACAATAAACAAATGCTTACTACGTCAACTTGCTTTTATTTACTGAATGAATCGGCAAATCCTGTATTTACTTTGCACAAAAGCAGTGTGGAAGCTGCAATTCCAGTCGTCTTTTGACTGATTAGGGCTTGCAGCAGTGAAGGCCTCATGACTGCCTTCACAAAGTGACTGCAGCGCACGTCTTCACCTGAGATATGCTTTTCAATACTACGTGCACTAGCCCATTACTTTTTCATCAGCTTTCTTTGTCATTTTCGCCTATATGCAAGGCACGGGGTCGACGCGTGCACAGTCAAAACTAAACTACTATTTGCTGGAATCGCTGTGGACGAAACCATGGTCACTATTGACGCAGTCATGAATAGCAACTACACAATTAACGCAGCCAGGGCGGCATTATGCACACCATTGAAGAATGCACCATTATGTGCAAGAATGAAGGCTATAAAGGCACGAGTAGGCACGAAGCATTCCAGCCTTCCTATCATTCACATACAATTTCTGCTGATGGCTATGGCGATGAGACTTTGCCGCTTCGTTTCGGTTGGAAGCTGGCGCCATTTTTGCTCTATTGCATTGCACAGTTGTGGCGCTCCGTGCTTGCCAAGTTCCAATTGTTGTCCAAATTAGCCAGTGTGCTTCCAGATACATTTAAATTGATGAGAGTTTGATTTGATTAGGTAATGCATACACCTGCTAGTACTAGAGGATTCATACGAATTATCCGATTTTTTTAATTAACGAGGTTTTACTGTACTGTAGTTATCCAATTCTACCACACCCCTGAATCTCATCTTGCACTTAGTTTTCTGTGCTAGCATTGTACAGGACTTGTTGGCTTACCTAGCAGCTGTTAGGGTGGGAGCAGCATAGACTGATCAGCAGAAGACTAAAGTGTGCATTTGGTGTCTTCGGCGCACATGACGTTCGGCTCGTGGCGTTTAATACCCATGCTCACGTACTCTTGTGGCTAGGATTCAGTTCTATAATAACCCGTACTTTAACCATACGTTAGGCACGTTTACTCATGTGGTCGTGTTATTTTCTTACGGACTGCTGGCATGGTACAGAACCACTATATGGAGTAACAGTATCTCATGAAAGAATTGTAAATCATGGGTAGCAAACAGTGAAACTTTACATGCCAACGACAGCGCCTTAACATGCAGCCTAGTGTGTGGATGAAGAGCTCTTAGTAGGACATGCTTCAATTGTGCATCTTCACAGCACATATTGCGGCACATGTCCTGCAAATGACCTGACTAGGCGTCAGCATGCTAGAATGTGGGGGTGCATATGCTCCTTAGAACATGCATCCCCATGCACTGAGGTTGATAAATGCCCAATGCAGCTAGCCAAGTGGTGACCACACAAGTGTGCATATCTTGTCGTTCATGATATCATGCCATTTTCGTGGCTTCCCTGTCGAACAGCGCCAGAGCATTTCAGTAGCACAAACTGCTGTAGCATCTCCTGGGCAGTGCTGGTACCCTATATGAGTTGGAGTAAAGGAAAAGACAAAGGGTTGATAGGCTTGATAGATAGAAGACAAATGTTTAGTGAGTTTATAGGTAGCTATGAATAGAGGCAGAGTTCATGCAGTTTTTTTGTGTGTGATAATTGACCTATAGGGAAGTACAGTTGATGACCGATTATTGCGACAACGTAATTTGAACATGCTTGATTATTTGGACAGCTCCATGGCAATGCCTCTAGCCTTAATGTATACAGACGATCAAAATATTGGGCGCTAATTGGGACACTGCCTGCACGATGGTGTGCCAAATGTGGCTACAAAATCAAGCAGAAATGATATTTTCGTTTTCAGCTGTTGCTGTAATGGTTGTCAGACATGTTGCTGACACTCCACGGAACCGAAACTAGTGAAACCTAATAATTTCGACCACCAGGAGTGTTAACATGCACCAAAATCTAAGGGCACAAATGCTTTCACGTTTTGCTCCCATCCACTCTGATGAAGCGCTCTGTGGTCAGGTGATGAAGACCACCGATGAAGCGCGAAAAGTTTGAAAGGAAATTGCATAAAGAGCATTGCTAGAGAATCGTGATGCACTGAATGTCTAGGCCTAAGGCATGCATACGTCTGCGCAGTGCCTGTTGACAAACTTGGCCCGTATTCATGAACAATAACTTTGGAAAGCTACTTTCATTTTCACAATATTTCACGTGACTAGCACCGTATGGGGCAATGGGGGGGGGGGGCAGCGTTTCTGCACAGTAATAGGTGATGTTGCTTGGAGCTCTGCCAAGAATGATGCCGATCATAGACCCCGATGTGTCTTGCACTGGGCATGCGAAAGAAAGCGTGTTTGGCACTATGCCAAAATTGCTGCCGTTCGCAGGCGCCGATTCATCTTGTGCTATAATCACACAAAAGATAGCACACTTGGTACTGTGCCAAGAATGCTATCGCTCCTAGATGTCTATGCATCTTGGACTATAGTTGCGCGAAATTGAAGGCACCTCTGAAAGTAACGATTCAATAATACAGCACACCTTTTTGGCCACTTGTGAAGTAATATAATTTACTTTTGGGCAAATCCAGCATTTCAAATTCGCAATTATTCAGACGTTTTGGCAGTCACCGTCGAGTTTGAATTATTGGTCAGCGAAGCGACTGTCCAATGCTAACATATTGTAGTTGCTTAGGTGTAGCACGTGCAACTATCAGTTGCATTCGAAGTACAAAGAAATTGTGCACATGAATCTAATGCACACTCAGTCTTTTTAACAAGAAAAAAAGTAGCATGTCTCTAATTCGTTATTGGAAAAACACGAAATGTGCAGATTATACTTTCACAGAAATGGAAATTCATTCACACTTGCTGTCCACTGTTGTCACTCTTGGGCACTTCCCTTTGTCACTCTCGAATCTCTATAAACAACAACACACCATCTTGCACACTGTCCATTGCATTTGGTACCCAGCATTTTTTGAATGACTTCACAACTACAGTGTACTCTCGTTTCAACGGACCCTGAAAATCCGACAAAAAATGTCCGTTTTATCCAAAGTTCGTAATATCCGAAACACCTCACCTACGAAACTTTCGTCGCGAGGTCTAACAGCTTCATTGCAAAGTGCGAGCGACAAACGTACAAAATAAAAAACAAACAAAAAAGTTGCATTTTTGCCAGAAAGGCAGAGCATTGATTGTTATGACAAATTAAGCAAGATAAGCGCAGCGGCAGCAGCAGGGACCGAATTGACCTTCGTGCTGTCTCTCGCTTCAACACGAACTAAGCGTTGATAGCACAGTGCATGTGAAGCTACTGGCACTGGGCGCACTTTGTCCACATCACAGACCATATTGAAGATACGGTGCCTGCGCTTGCGCGGATGCAGTTTGTTCACATTGCTGATCGCTTTCAAGATATGACGCCCGCACGGCAGCACCGTAGACAGTAGCCTCCGGAGTAGACCCTCCCTTGGCTCCCTCGCCTCACCCCCTTCCCTTGCGCATGTACAAAGACTGCGCATTTCCGCCTTGCCTTCCTCCCTCGCGTCTCGATATTGAGCCCCAATCGTTGGCTGACCCTCGCAAGTCAGTTGTCATACAATGCGGCAAAACTATGTTTTATACACCAAATTAAAAAATAAATAAAAAATTGTTGCTAATTTCAGCCACTGTAGCCGATAGTCCATTGTAGTGCTTATGGGTCCATTGTAACGAGCGTTGACTGTATCACAAAAGAGATTGTGGCCCATGCCTCCACTAACCAGTCCTTCAGTTCATCTGGTGAAGTGTACAGGTCTCCAGAACAACTAAAAAACAGTTGTGTTGCTTATCATAACATGCAAAATAACCTTTTTTTTTAATTAAGTGGGCTCTCATAGTGAAAGCGGCACATCATCACAACCTACACTGGAACATGCTCTGTTGCCATCTAGTAATAGCAGTGGCAATGGCAGGCTTTGATGGTAGGCTGTTTTTGGCACTGTGAATATGGTGTCAGTTTTGTATCTGATATGCGTTGGAACTGGGTAAATACGGAAAGCTTTACTTCTGCCCCTCATACCTGCACGATAACAGGAGCAAGGGCCTCTGTCAGGTTAGGAGCCTTTAACTCTTGCTCCTGTCTTATGAAATTTAAGATATTCCCATGCTCCATGCTTTGACACCCTATGTTGTCCCCGCTCCCTTTTTTGCATATCTGTTTGTCCAGATTGAGCAGATAGTGTGCCACACGTGTGGCCGGGGCGATGACGAGGAGAGCATGCTGCTGTGCGACGGCTGTGACGACAGCTACCACACCTTCTGCCTGCTGCCTCCGTTGCCTGAGATACCGCGGGGAGATTGGCGTTGCCCACGCTGCGTTGCTGCCGTCAGTGTTCCTCGTTTTGCAAGTCTTTCTGGGGTGCACATGTTTCAGTGATCAGTGTGCAGTTCTGACTAAGAAGTATTAACTGAGCGCTTTTTCCTAAAACAGTGCTAAACAAAAGGTTAAACAAGAACGAGGTATTGATTGGTAGGGAAGAGAAAAGTCTGCTGACCACGTCATAACTGTCTGACGTGCACAGTCAGCAAAGTAGAGAAGGGACGAAGATTAGCACAGAGATGACACAAATGGTTTTAGCTTTACTCGTGTATATTGTCTTATCTCGAAAACAGGTGATTGGAATTGCGGTATAGCAGCAAAAATATGATGATAGTAGCAACGTTGTCTCTGTGGCTACGTGCTTCTTTGTTGCATATTCTTTAGCAGTTCATTGTAGGACCTTTCTTCTAGAATATAGAAAGTCAAAATTTGGTTGACCATTACTTACAAATAGCGAAAATTACTTTCATATTTTTTTGCACTACCAAGAACTTTCCGTGGTTTCTTCATTGAAACAAATAGACGGTGCATCATGTTTTCTACAATATTCTGAATAAAACTGAAAGTACTTCGGAGCTCAGCTTTGGGTATTTGAAGGGCTCTTACTTGAAAACGAACAAAGTGGTTGTTTTCGGAAGTATGAATGCATTATTTGGCTGTTTGCAGCCGTAAAGTGAGGCTGCAAGCCTTTAACATTAGGCTTGTGCAGTGGTAACAGGTGTGCAAGTTATTTGAGGACGCGAGTTGGAATTGCCATAAACACTAACATTCAAGTTGTGTCTGTCTAGGTGCTTTATTTCGTCTACGCCAGCCCCTGTCACCTATCTAGCACGTTTATTCAAGGGTATCAGTTTTCAGTCCAACGATGTAGGTGAAGCCATATACAGTGAAACCTCGTTAAACCGAATAGCATGAGATCGCCCACTTACCGGTCGAAAACGGAGCCCAGAGAGAGTGCGATGAAAGGGGAAAAAAACATGCAGTATTTATTCACTCCGCGGGACAAAAGTGTTATTTTCGCTTGATGCCGCGGCGGCCTAGCACGACGACCACAGCGGCCTCAAACTTGCTGAAGCTGCGTGCAAGCTTTTCAGCCAGCCCCCTCTTCTCGGCAAACACTCGCATGGCAAATTCCTCGTTCGCATTACATATTCTCCGTGCACGTGCGCAGTAGTGCTACAGAAGTCCCGGGGGCGCCTTTTTCATTGCCGGCTGCCGGAGTTTGGAATACTTTTCATTTGGAATAGAGTTACATTATCGAGCCCCTGCTCTCGTCGCGACGATTGCATTCACGAGGCTGACATAACGAGCAGCTTATGCCACTGTCGGGCCTGAATCGCCCGTGCTGTCGCTTTTCATGTCGTCCTTATCACTGTCGCTAGTCGACACTTCGGCAACAACACAGGCAACGATGGCGAAAAGTCGAACCTCGTAGCCGACATGTCTTCGCGGTCGCAGCAGCGCTGCCGCGCAACTTCTTCGCATTCCAAATGCCACACATTGTAATCAACAGCAGATCCCTGTTGCGTGCCAGCGCCGACTTCGTGTCACGTTCGATAGCACGGACGATGTCTAATTTTTCTATGCTGAGCACCCGGCGTTTTCTTTATCCGAGCTTCGGAACGACGCGAGTCGTCGGTTGGACGATGCCATTACGCTCTCTGGCACTGCGTCGAAATGATGTTGATGTTGATGTGGCTTCTCGCGCAAACGCACAGGGCACTTGGAGGCTGTTGTTCTGATCTCTGAGGCTTGTTCTGCCGGGCCGCCCGATGGAGACGGCGCACCGCCGTTCTTGCGCGACGAAAAGTTGAAACGCTACGTTTTAACCGATGCGTACGCAATACGGTGGTACGGTTTATGCGGATACAAAACACATTATGTTCAATGGCCGCTGAGTCGGGGATTTGACTTTACTACTTTTAAAACGAAACTACTGTTTAAGCGGGTACGGTTTAATGAGGTTTTACTGTATTCTCTTGGTCTCTTACATACAGACCACAGTGACTTGGGAGATAGCCACTTTCTTGAATGTAGTGAAATTCTTTATTTCTGGCATGAGTTTTGAGTTCTTGGTCAATATAGCCTCTGAAAAGATACAGATAGGTGCTGCTGGTGGTCAGATGCCATTCAGGCAGTTGAGTTTCTCTAGCAGGTAGAGGTCATGATAAGTGAGAAATCTAAAATTCACCGGCAGTTACGATACCCCGTAATGCGAAATTTGAGCACAGCTCTATACGTGTTTTTATTTCACTTTATATTGGCTGGCACGGACAATCGGTCTCTTGTAGCATGTTGCAAACGGAGCGAAGTGTGGCATGACTACCTAGCTAATCTGGAGATTGTGAGAGCCAGTGCATGGGGGCCAGTGCTTGGGTGATGAACAGGTGCAATTCACAGAAGCCGCCACCGACAGACCTCCAAGACGCACGCTACTCTGGTGCCATCGTAGCCACACTATGCTTTTCGCGCTTTCACCATGCCCTCCTCCACTTCCCACCTTGAAGTTCTGATGCACCCTCCTCTCCACTTCCCCCCTCGCACCTCTTCACTCTCGCCGCTTTATTTCATCCCCGCTGCATGTCGAATTCGCTCTCACCTTACACTGTGCTCGTTAGCTTGGTTATGCCGGTAACACCGACACTTGCGGCAGGAATGGGTGCCTAAGAGCTGCTCTCTAAAAAATTAATTATGGGCATTGCGAAGTAGCTTCAAGTGGTAAAGTTAATATTCAGGCTTCCTATGCATGATTTTATTAGACACCACTCCTAAGAAATGTATTTGCTTGCTCCCACAGGTGCCTGCGCGACCCATGGATGTCTGGTTGTGAACTTTTGTGGTCACATCGCCCTTAATGCAGCTTTTTAGTTCTAAATTTCTAAAGCTGTGCACTGCTATGTATGGCAGGCGTCACAGAGAAAACAATGGTCAAAATGCTGTAAAGGCTGCTATAGTGGAAGCACTGCTCAGCATTGACATGCACTATTTGACACAGAAATACAGCTATTATCGAAGATGAATTCAGTTGATAATTCAGGCTGAAGGTGGTTTTATTTAAGTCTTATAAAAACAGCAAAAGGAACACTAAAATATTTGGAGCGAATATATTGAATCTGCCTGAAATTATGTCCTCAAATACCTCACACACCTGGTAATATTGCAGGTACAAGTATTTTTAGTATGGCAGCTTAACCTGCACTGGCAGTTTCGCCTTTCACGCTACGTGCCCTATAAGTAATGCACCAATCCACTATTTGCCTTGCCTGCAGGAAGTGCGGAAACCCCAGGAAGCGTTCGGCTTTGAGCAGGCAAGACGTGAATACACCCTCCAGGACTTCGGTGAGATGGCGGACCGGTTCAAGTCCAACTACTTCCAAATGCCTGTGCATGTAAGTGGCTGGCCCTGCCTCCAGGGGGCATTGGTGCTCCTGTCTTGCTGGAATGTCTGCTCACATCCAAAAATACACAAAAGTTTGGTCATTCTTGCTGAAGGGTTGGTGTTTAAAAGGGAGAAATGAGTGGGTAAGCAATAGCACAGTAAGCTTATGTAAGAGATGTTTGGCTCTTCTCTACCTATGAGCCACCAATATTGCAAAGTGATGTGGAATAAAAGCTGGTGTATAGTCTCTGAATGATGTAACAGTGCATTTTTGTTATAGACAGCAAGGAGTTTGAATGAAATTATATCTTAGTGTTTATAATGTGAATGTAAATAGTACATGCTGCAGTGTGTTGTCCATGCCATCGACTTGTATCAAGGGCAGATTTACTCATCATCAACAGACAGCACATGCAGCCTGTGTAATTCAGCATTTGGCACAGTAATGGAAAAGGCGCTTGCCCTGTTGTTCAGCCTGGTGAGGTTTGTAAAAAATATTCAGAGCAAGAAAACTTGAACCAGTACTTTTGTTTGAGGGAATTGCTGGCTCAAGGTTAGATTTTGCAGTTTTTTTCCTGTAGCACAAATAGTACAAGGACATAAAAGAGAAAACAGAGACACACACAATGCCTGTGTGCATCTGTTTTCTCTTCTACATTCTTGTGCTATTTGCACAACAGGAAAAAAAAACTGCAAAATGTTACACCAACAAGCCCAAATATCTACACCCAAGGTTAGAGGCAGCCTGTAGCAGAATTATTATGTTTCATGCCTGTAGCCATTCTCCCCACCCTGCTTTATTTATTGGCAAGTCTTTCTTTTAGGCCTGATGGTGTCACCTGCCTTTATTTAATTGACAATGTTACAAGCATCACTGGCATATTTACTGGCATGGTCAGGATGGTCATTGGTTAATGCTAATGATGTTTGATTGTGTACTGATATACATAATATTCCTAAAAGCAAGATGGGAAACAACTGTCATCAAAGCATGGTTGGTGTTCTAGAATGTCGTACACATAATGAGTAGTCAAATGTTTCTTCTGCCTCAGTTTCATCTTGTCTTTTGTTTGAGTTTAATCACTTCAACATAAATAATTTTGTACATTTATAAGACATGCAATGTTTTCCAAGTTCTATGTGTTCAAAGTAGTGAATGTAGGCCTGTTTTGGCCTGTTTTGGCTTGCATAACGCCTCAGTGCTTCTTGATTATAGTCTTCCCAAGAGGAATTGAAGTACCTTATGTTTAGCTGAGACACAAGATTCATTCTGAAATTAGATGTTTTGTTTCATTCAGAGGACAGTGAAAGAAAGAAGTTCTGCTCAAGCTTGGAGACAAGTGTTTTGATGTTTTGTCATTGCTGCAGATGATTTCCACCGAGACGGTAGAAAAAGAGTTCTGGAGGATTGTAGCTGCTGTTGATGAAGATGTCACAGTGGAATACGGTGCGGACCTGCACTCAGTGGAACACGGCTCGGGCTTTCCCACAAAGAACAGTGACCTTCTGCCTGGTGACGAGGTGAGTCGGCAATGCAATAAGATCGTGGAAGAACATCTGTGACTAAGTTGTGTGACATGCCTGCTTGCTTTCTTGATTCTACCATCCTCTTTTTCTCGCACGTTTTATTTTAACCTGCGGTAGCTTCATTTATATATGCAAGAACACAGCTGCTTTGATATTTTAGGTTTGGTTCCAGAATATCTCTTGGTTTTGATTTTGTTAATTTCCTGTCAGGTGCAACTTTTGTACATGAAGATGGCTTTAGATGTAAAATAAGTGACGTAGTTAGTTTGAAATCTCTGAAAAACTACCTAATGTGCCCAGTAAGGTTAAACATAAGTTTAGATGTAACATATGCTTCAATTGTTTCATTGGGAACATTTATCTTTAGTTTTCCTCAGACCCTCATTATCCTGTATATGATTGTAATTTTTACTGAATTTTATCATTATGCTCAGGAATACATGAACTGTGGCTGGAACCTGAACAACCTGCCTGTTGTGGATGGTTCTGTGCTGCGACACATCAACGCAGACATCTCTGGCATGAAGGTGCGTGTCCAAGCTGCTTGTTTATTATTTTACACTACACTTGTTTCGTCTGCTATTGAAGGTTACACGGAACACATTCTTGTATATGTGGGTGAGTTTGACCATCAGGGCCTTATCTCTGGAACCATGCCCTCCTCCTCCTGAGCAAACAAAATTCTAATAATACGAGGGCGAATCAGAAAGTATTTTGCATTTACAGATATAATTTCGCTAATGAAAATATTTAGCGAAATTATGGCTATAAATGCAAAGTCAATCTAGCCACTCCCTGCGGTGAACCTTTCTTGGACTGGCCCCAGCCTTATCTGCCGGTAGCTCCGCGGCACGACACTGCTGTCAGCTGTTGAAGATGGTGGTTGTGCTTCACACGTCCATGGGATACGAGTAACAAAGTATGATTCGTTTTCTATGGTGCGAGGGATGAACACCCATCAAAATCCTCAGGGAAATGCAGCCCATGTACGGGGAATAGTGCCTCGCTGTGAGAAGTGTAAGTTGGTTGTGTTGTGAGTTCACAAAACGCCATGAGGACTTGTATGAGAATTAATGTCTGGGGAGGCCGCGTGCGTCGCTGACTTACAACTGGGACATCTCAAATTTAGTGCTGCGGTGGGACAAATGGTCTGAACTGGGGTGGGGACTATGTGAAAAAATAGTGTAAGGTACACAGAATAGTACATATATTTGTAGTTACCTGTGCGTACCTTGTTTGGGCTAATAAAATATAGGGGCAAAGACTTTCTGATTTGCCATCATACAATAAATATTGGTAGTGACTGGCAGGTAGTGACTGCGGATCCGGATCATGAGACAGAAATAATCAGAAGAATAAGAATGGGCTGGGGTGCGTTTGGCAGGCATTCTCAGATCATGAACAGCAGGTTGCCATTATCCCTCAAAAGAAAAGTGTATAATAGCTGTGTCTTACCAGTACTCACCTACGGGGCAGAAACCTGGAGGCTTACGAAAAGGGTTCTACTCAAATTGAGGACGACGCAACGAGCTATGGAAAGAAGAATGATAGGTGTAACGTTAAGGGATAAGAAAAGAGCAGATTGGGTGAGGGAACAAACGCGAGTTAATGACATCTTAGTTGAAATCAAGAAAAAGAAATGGGCATGGGCAGGACATGTAATGAGGAGGGAAGATAACCGATGGTCATTAAGGGTTACGGACTGGATTCCAAGGGAAGGGAAGCGTAGCAGGGGACGGCAGAAAGTTAGGTGGGCGGATGAGATTAAGAAATTTGCAGGGACGGCATGGCCACAATTAGTACATGATTGGGGTTGTTGGAGAAATATGGGAGAGGCCTTTGCCCTGCAGTGGGCGTAACCAGGCTGATGATGATGATGAATAAATATTGCTGATCACTAACTTGAAGACTGACTAATTGGGTGCATTTTATGTCAAAGAAGTCCCTGGATCTGTGCATGCGTCAGTTCTTAGAGCCGTACACAGTTGATAGTTGTTCATTCCCCAATACTGTCTGTACTAGCTAGTAGTAGTAGTAGTAGTAGTAGTAGTAGTAGTAGTAGTAGTAGTAGTAGTAGTAGAATTAGGACAAAATAAAGGAGGAAGGAACTGGGTGGGGACAACTGTCTAACCTTGAGGTTAACGTCTGGTATGGTCAGCGGAGAGGAAGGAAAGGGGTGATGAAGGGAAAAAAGAAAAAGACGGATATGGCCTGAACTTTTTTCCTTTTGTATTTTCTTGTCAGATTCCATGGATGTATGTCGGTATGTGCTTTGCCACTTTCTGCTGGCATAACGAAGACCACTGGAGCTACTCCATCAACTACCTTCACTGGTAAGAAATTTTGCTGGGGACAAATAACTTGCCAGCAGTTTCAGTGCCAGCATTCATTCAGCTTCCTTGAGCGAGCAAAGCTAAATGCCAACTAAATGGTGCTGCAATTGAAACCTTTGACAGGAGTTTGTGCTTTTCCTTTAAGGGGGGAGCCCAAGACTTGGTATGGAGTCCCCGGTGGTAAGGCGGAGGTCTTCGAAGATGCCATGCGCTGTGCTGCGCCAGAGCTTTTCCAAGCACAACCAGACCTGCTTCATCAGCTGGTTACCATAATGAACCCCAATATTCTCCAGGCCACAGGAGTGCCTGTGAGTTGTACCTTCTCTACCAGAGTCCTGTTGCCTTGAACTTGCTTTGTGAATTGTTGCTCCCGAAAAACTCTTGTAAAAAATGGCAAGAGAGTGTATTTATTTATTTATTTCATTTTATTTTATTTACTGCTACATCAAATGCCTCGTTTGAGATATTACTTGAACGGTTTACACTGTTGAACCTCTATATAATGAAGTCTGTAAAGTCAGCAATTTTCTTCGTTACAAAATTTTTTTATAATGAAATATAATGTTTTATGCAAATAAGTACATTGCCAATTGATTTTTCTTATGCAGAAGGGGCTGTAATATTTTCTGAATTATCGGGTAATCAGAAAAAGTAAATTTGAATGAGAAAAGAAATAATTTTGTTGGATTTGAGAGTTGCCGACAAAAGATGATTTCCTGCCGTGTCGACGATATCTTAATATCAGTGGTAACAAGTGAAGCCCACTGCACTTACGGGACCACTCTGCCCCGCTGCTGATTAGTATCTCTGCAGTGGGACAATGGTACAATGAAAAGCGCCAGCAGGAGGTTGTCTTTTTCTCAAATTCTTATACAGTGAAACCTTGTTAAGCCGTAGTTCGCTGGAGCCCGGAAAAATATGTACTAAACTATAGCACTGCTTAACCGAAATAGCGTGAGATCCCACTTACCTGTCAAAAGCAGAACTCTTAGTACAATGAAAAGGCAAAAAAACATGCAGTATTTATTTATTTCGCACAACTAAAGACTATTGTTTTCATCTGATGCCGCGGCAGCCTAGCAGTGACGACAGCGGCCTCAAGCTCCCTTAAGCTGCGAGCCAGCTTTTCCACCTGCCCCCTTTTCTCAATAACCACCTGCATGAGGCTGACGTAACATGCAGCTTCTGCCGCTGTCAGGCCTGAATCGCCCGTGCTGTCGCTTTCATCCTCATCACTGTTGTTAGGCGACGGCAATAACAGAGGCAATGATAGCAAAAAGTCAAACATAGAAAAATTGAACCTCGCAGCCGACATCTTTTCGCAGTCCCAGCAGCACTGCCAAGCATCTCCTCCTTCGCATTTTGAATGCCACACATCGTAGTCAACGGTAGTTCCCTCTCGTGTGCCAGTGTGCTGGCTTCATGCCACGATTGATAGCACAAATGATTTCCCATTTTTCTTTTATGCTGAGTACCTTGTTTTTAGCTGAGCTTTGGCATGACGCGAGTCCTAGCTTGCACAACGCCACAACACGGGCCACGACTAGCCAGCCACAACGCTCTCTGGCTCGGCGCCAAAATGACGTTGATGTTAATGTGGCTTCACCCTTCCAAGTGCCCTCCGCATTTGCGCTCGTAGGCTGTTCTGATTTCTGAGGCTCGTTCCTCTGCCCGGCCAACCTACTGCTGTGATTGTGCTACGAAAAGTGCAAACGCTACGTGCTAACTGATAGGTATGCAATAAGCTGGTACGGTTTATGCAGATACAAAACGCTTTATGTTCAATGACCACTGAATCGGGGATTTAACTTTACTACTTTTAAAACGAAAAAACTGTTTAAACGAGTACTGTTTGACGAGGTTTTACTGCACTAGTGCTGTACTTTTTTCAATGTTGCACCTTGTCTGTGATGCGGCGCAGGTGTCTTGGCTGGAAAATAAATGTCTCGCATATTAACCTTGAACAATTGTACACAGGCTGCTGATGACTGCCTCTTCGCCTGTTCTCCTGTTTCAGATATATCGAACAGATCAAAACGCTGGAGAATTTGTAATCACATTCCCCAGATCTTACCATGCTGGCTTCAATCAGGGCTACAACTTTGCTGAAGCTGTCAATTTTGCACCTGCTGACTGGGTATGGCTTTTTGCCCTTGTTTCACCATATTTATTATTATGTAGGCCAACACTATCTTCTTATCCTTTTTTTTTATTAAATCTTCTCAGTGTGTAGGTCTTGGATTAGTCAGGCTTATGGCTACCTGTATATAGCCATGAGTTTTGCATGGAATTTGCAATTGTGCAGATAATTCACTGATGAATCTTTCATGTAGTGCCCTGAATTTTATATTATTCTTAGTTGCTTTTACTGTCATAGTTGCTGATCGTGACTGAAAAAAAGGAGGGAAATGGACAGAGCGCTACCTTTTTCCTCACTTTCTGCGCTGCTTTCCATCATGTCAACACACGAAGTAGCCCAGTAAAGCATCTTGCTCGACAACTTAGTCCACCTTTGTGCACATGTTGGTGTGAGTGCTCTTAGGTGAAAGTAGTACCTTTTCTGGGGGCCCTATAAATTGGAGAGCTTATGCAAGGGTCGGCCTAGCACTAACATATACAGTATATGTAGCATTCTTAACTTCATACACTGTGCTTGTCCATCGTTCTTGGTGCCAGCGGTGCTGGGCCTTGCTGTTGCAACAAGATAATGCAGCATTTTCTAAAATTTTGCGCAAATCGAGAATTCCATATGTACGTCATTGTATCGCACCCTCGAATCCAATAGGCACCCAACTCTTCTTAGAAGAAGAAAAGTGGCATAGCCCTGTTTCTTGCAATCTGAAAAGAAAAAGAAGCAGAATTTACATTCATAGATGAAAATTTATTCATTCCTAACAATTGTCATGGTCAGTATCATTACTCAAACAACTTCGCAAACATCGCAAATGTTAAGATGGCTAGTATGCCGACTAGCCATTTCGCCAATTGAATGATGAGATGCACACAACGTATTTAAGCATTTTACAGTGTCTGTACAAGGAATATGTCCATAAAAACTGCTAACAATACTTGCAATTCTGACATCCTTGGCACAGTGCTACATTGTCATGTACTCGGGCATTCCGATAGTGCATTGAAACTGCTTGTAATCATGGCGACTAAACAAATTACATGCTTGTCTTTGAATGTCTTGAAGTTATTCTATTGAGTTTGAATCCTAGGTGGTTACTGGAGGCATTACTGAAGATGTTCCAGGATGCTCGGTTGTTTCAGGTGTGCGTGTGTGGCGCACTTTTCTGTTGGTGTTTTTCAGCTCCCCATAGGGCGAGTATGCGTGTCGCACTACAGCATGCTGCGGCGATTCTGCGTCTTCTCGCATGACGAGCTTGTGTGCAAGATGGCGGCCAATCCGGAGCATCTAGACATCAGTCTAGCAGCCTCCACATACCAGGTACCGTCTGAGCAGTTTTTGCCACGGTGCAGGTGTGGGTAGCCTTTAGAGCTTGGAAGCTTATCTCGTGCTGTTGGCACACAGCCTAGAACAGAAAGGACCACTAGGTGCTGGTTTCTCACTCCAAACATTACACCTGACATTTTACGTCTCAAAGGGCCAACTGTTAGTTTGTCCCGTTCAGCAGCCAATCCAGGTGATAGAGGAGGCATGGTTTTACGTAAGCCATTGGTAAAAGGCAAAAAAAAAAAGATTAGAAGAATTGTTACAAAAATAGCTCCAGTGCACCTTGTGTAGCCTGTGCTTTGTTTTGAAGTTATTTTGTTTGCATGTAAACAGACTTAAAATGTTTATCGAAAGGTATACCCTTTCTGCAGCCCTCATTTTCACCCTGCTGTGCACAAATCTTTATTGGTGATGTAGGTTGGTAACTTGGCTGGTGCTTTTCTGTGTAATAAGGCTGTGGTACAACGCCTGCCATGGTAGCCCAGTGGCTATAGTATCCCGGCTGCGGTAGCCGCATGTAGATGGGGGTGAAATGCAAAAACTCTTGGTTACTTACATATAAGCGCATGTCAAAAGAGCTTCATGTGGGCAAAATTATTTTTTAGTCCCCCACTAAGGCATGCCTCATGATGTGATTTTGGTTTTGGCATTTAAAAACCCCAGAATTCAGTTAATTTAATTTTGATTAATTTAATTTTGATTAAGGCTGTGGTACTCCAATTCTCAGGACATGTTGAAGATGGTGGAGACAGAGAGGGAGCAACGGCGGTGCCTGCTGGAGTGGGGCATCACAGATGCGGAGCGCGAAGCATTCGAGCTTCTGCCAGATGATGAGCGGCAGTGTGACTACTGCAAGACGACGTGTTTCCTTTCAGCTGTCACATGCTCATGCAATGGCTCCAAATTGGTCTGCATACCTCATCGGGACCATCTTTGTGATTGCCCGCCTAGCAATCATTGCCTCAGGTTAGATTTTTACATTTTTTCCTGTGCTATTGGTGGTTGTGCAACAAATACGCCATTTTTTTGTTCAGCTCGCCGTGACATCGGGTATTCTCACAGCACCTGTTAGAGCTTTGGGGGTCACAAGCGTGCTCTTGGGACAAAGGAATGACAGTACACTGTAGAGGAAATAAACCAAAAGGCATTTATTGCACCTTCTATACAACAATGCCAGCTGGATGAATTACAATAGAACATACCGATTTCCAGTGATGCATTGAGGAAGTCCAACTCACCATGCAGGAGTATCGAGTGGATGCGTTCGCCCCTGCCAATGTACTAGTGCCTAAGTCATTCGCGGGCACAGTCACACGAACAGAGGCTTGTTCAAACAATTGTATTCATGCATCCCGTTGACCTAAAGCCATAGAGAAGGATGTTGGTTCCCCTTGAGTACCCCTGTTATAAGGTGGCATTAGCAGCAGAACACTCACACCATCTCTCATACTAATGCACAATTTGGGGTCTCACCCATGCTCCTGGGACAAATGAACGACAACACAGTAGTGCAAACAATCACAAGGGCATTTGCACGAATAATTAACCAGTCCAATCTGGTTTTCTGTTGCTATTTAGTGTCCATTTAAGATGATTTTGCTTATCTTTGGCCAGTGAGAATCCCACCATATGAAAGCGTGGTTACGAACTATTGCGTGTGACTTATGACGAAACATATCAGCTGCGAAACGCCAGACAATGAATAATGTGCAGTGCAGGCATTTGTCCTATGTGGCGATTGTCACCTTCGGTCGCTTTGTTGCATTTCTGGATTTCATATTGAAGACAAAATCTATACTGACTAGGCCATCTTGCACCTCTATTGCTGTGACATGCACACAGGTACCGCTACACGCTAGATGAGCTGCCAGTCATGCTCCACCGCCTGAAGGTCCGGGCAGAATCATTCGATAACTGGGCTATCAAAGTGAAGGCTGCACTGGAGGCCACCGAAGATGAAGACAAGCTGGAGCTTTCTGAGCTGAAGGAATTGGTTCAAGAGGCCGAGGAGAAGCGCTTTCCGCCGACGGAACTGCTTCAGTCACTGACAAAGGCTGTGCAGGAGTCCGAGAAGACGTCCAGTGTTGCCCAGCAGCTGCTGAGCAAGAAGGTGCGCACCCGTAACCGTCAGTCGCAAGATGCCAAGTACACATCTCGGCTCACCCTCGACGAACTGCAGGTGAGAAGCGTGTAAGCTATTTGAAAGTTTGGGCGCCTCTTTTTACTGATGGTTATTTAGGTGGTACAGTAGAACAAGACAGTTTTCGGAAGCAGCATCTTAGGAATTGGAAAAACTTGCCAAAGCCACAGTCACTCATTAACTCCAATTTTTGCAAGCACAAGCAAGCCAAGTGCAGTTTTTTTTTTTCTTTTCAATCTATTGCCAAGTGGAATTCTTTACCACTCGATTGTTTTGAAGCTGATGACCTTTTGGCTGTCCTGGAACACCACTTCTATTAATCTGTGTCATTTTGCTGTGCTGACATGATTGCTCCTGATGATTTCTCTGTTCAAATCACTTCTAATCTTCTTGTGTAATGTGATCCCTCCTGCTGGTGCCAATTCCTAACCTGCAGTACAGTCAAACCCATTTATAACAAACTCTATAGCTCTGTAAAAAGTGCTCGTTGTACGAGTAGTTCATTGCATGTGGTATCGCCCTTTGGCAGTTAGAATTCAACACCTCTTTGTTCCGAAAATATAATTTTCAATACCTTCATTTTTGTTTTAACTGCAAGTTTCCGTTAAAACGTCATCTAAAGAAGGAAATTCAGCGGCATAGCTCCTTCAAAACGGAGCCCAGCTGGTTTTAATCACCTCCTATTTCAAAAGTATGAGCCCATCCACCGCCATGTTTTTCCTTTGAGAGCTTGTCATATACTTTACTATCCGTAGGACACAAGTGTACTCTGCATATGGTGGATTCTACATGTGCCCAGTTTGGTCACACTTCTGTGCTTCGGAACTTTTCTTGTGCGCCATCCTCTTACAGCAAATGGGTCAACACTTACGAAAATCTGAACTCATTTTCAATAGGCAGGGTCAAAAAATAGTGCCATGAAATATGGTCATTATAACCTACAAATCATTATATCTACACAGTTTCAATAGGCAGGGTCAGAAAATCGTAAATGCCATGAAATATAGTCGTTATAACATTCCCGGATATAATTATCTATCGATTATAAGTGGATTCGACTGTATTTTGAAATAAGAAATAAAAATACATTTCACGGGACGGTGAAAAAGTTGTGTGTATTATCCGCATGTCATGTTATCGAATTACCCTGAAAACAATGAACCCTGTCTCATCTGAATTGAGAAAAACATTGAATTGAAAACTAGCGACATGAAAAGCAGAACAGCACATTGTCAGTTCAGACCTTTCTGCATTGTATGCGAATGTGGTCCAGTTCATATTTTGTCAGCCATGTTCTGTCCTCCACACACTATATTTGTGGCAGTAAGGTTGCCAATTCACTGTTCGGAAAGTTTGGAGAAGAATATGCTGGTAAAATCCACATTTCCTGTTTTGTCCGTGTTTTCATTTAACTTTATTTAATTTCATGTCAGTACTGCAATCTTAAGTCTTGAGCCTTATTTATCTACTTTCATAACATGGTGATCTTCGTAATGTAATAATGGAGTAAAGTCACATTTCAGCTGAATATTCACCTTGGCGTTTTCCACCCTAATATGCTCCACATGCATTTGATTCATTTGTATCTGCCATCTCCTGACAAGGTCTGTACAGTAGAGAGCTCTCTCTCTGTGGGGATGGCATGACAGAAAGGACTTAGGTTGCAGAGCTTGAGGAGCTTTGGGCCAGTTCCAAACTGGGAATTGTTCAAGATGCTTATGGCACACCTGCGCTTTAGGGTCAGAGCCAGCCTCCAGAGCCTCACGAAGCCCTAGTTGAAATGGCACTGGCATTCTCAACAGGATGAAGTTAGGACTCAAGGTTACTAAGTAATGTCCAAGGAGGTGCACAGTGTGACAAAATTTGGGAAACTTTGCAACAATATGTGGCAGTGTTGCAGAGGTACCTGACTTGTAATTTGCAGTGGACCCTTCACTGAGGTGAAGCATGTCATTGTAATGGTAACTTGCAGGTATTCTACGAGCAGCTCTGCAAGTTGCCCTGTGTGATCAAGGAGTCTGCAATGATTCGGGATCTTGTGGACAGGGTTGTCGACTTCCAAAGCAGTGCCCGTGACCTGCTCACCTTGGATGAGATGGGCGAGTCGTGGCGCCTAGAGAAGCTTCTCGAAGCAGGCCTCAACTTGGACATGGATCTGCCAGAGGTGCATTTCGGTCGCTATGCTGTTCCTTAGTAGAACCATGGGCCTTGTGCCATTTATTTTACAGCTCTTGGGCAACATTAAGCTTGCCATTGAACATTTTGAATATAACTGTTGAAATTACTTGTGTGGAGATTGATAAATGTTCGTAGATTAAGCATAAAATAGTGGGATCCGCATTTCAACGGTGGTGAAATGCAGAAATGCCCATGTCCCATGCTTTGGAATTTAGAGATGCCCTGGTGGTCAAATTTAATCGGGACTCCCCCACTACAGCGTACCTCATAACCTAATCGTGGTTTTCAACACGTAAAACGCCAGAATTCATTCATTCCTGAGTAAATTGGAAATAAGAAAAAATTTTGTATTTGAGAAAATATGTTGTGGTGTTATTAGAAATAGCTATGGCAGACAGGTTGCATACACTTAGAAAAAAAAAATTTCTTTGTTAACGATACCTCAAATCTTCTCTGAACACTTATTCAGTCCGATTCCTTTAGTCCGATTCATGCCGAAGGCCATGAGTGGCCACTGATGCTGTGTTCATATTTTGAGAACTCTCTATTGACACCCCTCGTATTGCAAAGCCAAAAGCTAAATGAAGTGCAAGATTGTTCAAGGCGTGCTCATGCTGAATCTCGGGGCCTCAGCTGCTTGCTGCATGATGTATGTGCAGGTGCCACAGCTGAAGCAGAAAGTGCAGCAGGCTCAATGGCTAGAGGAAGTGCAGGCCACTCTGCTGCCACAGCCACAGCCACAGTCGGAGATGCAGTCGGAGGCGCAGCCACAAGCGGAGAGGGATCCACCGACACTGGATGAGCTGCGCCGCCTGCTCGCAGCTGGGGTTGCCATACCCCCTCACCCAGTCTCTGAGCGTGCCTTGGCTGAGCTGCAAGGTCTCCTGACAGCGTCCGAACGGTGGGAGGAGCGCGCAAAAACTTGTCTGCAGGCACAGCCACGCCAAACACTGGCTGCTTGCGAGGCACTGGCCGACGAAGGAGTCGCTATTCCTGTCCACCTGCCGAGCCTCGCCGCCCTGAAGGATGCCATCCGCCGGGCGAACGAGTGGGGTGCCCGTGCTGAAGCCCTTCAGGTACCAGATGTTAAGAAAAAATACAAAGCCGAAAGTTGCATTTACATTGGTGCATTGTGGAGTTTGTGCAACCAATTTTGTTGCACACAGTTGAAAAAGTACTGTTTCCGCTTAGTTGCTTGCTGCTCGATTTTCCAGCTCCACTAGCTGTCGAACCAATCAGTTGCATAGAAGCAGGATTTCTGAATATGATGACAGTTATTTGGCATGGCAGTGGTGGCGAGCGTAGATGTCTCACGACTAGTGCAGTTCACATTTCGGTGTAGCAATGAACAGGTTGCACTTGTTAGTGGGAAGTTAGGTTGCCTTGAGTCACTCCAGTGTCTTTAGCACTGATCAGTTGCGGGACTTCTGTCATTCGCTGGTGTGAGTGCCATCTCACCACGACAGTGGCAGAAGTAGGCATGGATCTCTCTGATGGTACTGCTGTCGCCAGGGCTGGCCTGCTGTAAGAGTTCCTGTAATATAGATATTTCAGAAATGCTCAGGCCACGATCAGCTTTCGAAAAGGGCCGAGAGACGCATCAGCATAGTTTGGTTCCTCATCTTCTGCATGCACCGCTTCCTGAGGAACACACCCTTCCACAGAGACGCTACAGGCTTTTCCTGATATTTAAGCGTGCTTCTCTGCATTTCAGATTTACCTAACTTATAGCAGTGCCGCTTACAGTTCAGATTAAGATGGAAGTGCTAGCTGCACATGTCGACACTTGTCTCTTGCATGCGGTTGCATCACGAGAGCAACGTGTACATTTTCCAAGTCGCAAAATAAGCGAATTCTGCTCGTACATGTTAATGGCAAAAATGGTCTTGCAGAGCTAACTTATGAAAAGGTATTATTCCGCGCACCTTATCCTACAGGAATAAAACTGAAGAGTCAACTGCATCAATGCAAAATTTGTCTTCTGGATCTAAATTTGTAGCACCGTAATCTTATGTATCTGCTTGTATTGTTCTTCTCTAGATATTACAACGCACTTCCACTTTAAGTGAACTTGTTCTGCATCCAATTGGTCGAGTTTTGTGAAAAGGTGACAATGTAGAAAAAGTCCGGTTCAGTGATGCTAAAAACTGATCACATTCATCTGCTTCCTTGTTAACGTTTCTCTCTCTCCTGCAAAGTGAGCCTTCATGGCAAGTCCACTGGCTGCTCCACAATAAGAGTGTATTGACTCAGCCATAGTTATAATAATGCTACCTCGGAGCACTTATAGCACAAAGATTGTGCAAACTGTCTCTCCCAAATCAGCCCTGTTCAGCAGTGCAATGTAAAGCTTGAGTACAGCTGTAGCTTGTCAGTCGAAATTTCATGGGACTGAAGTCTCATTCATTATAACGTCAATTCATCATCATAGGAACCATTCGAGAAATTCCTACTCGGCGAACAGTCCCGTTTGGTTTGCTGGTGAAATGCTGTGAAAATGCACAGAAAAGAACAGGGCACTGCCCATGCCAGTTTCACATTTCTCCACTCCCATTTGTTCGTAAGATGGTGGTGCCGGACTGTCTCCAACTTTGCCATCTGCTGTTTCAGGGCTCGGAGTCCAAATACCCTTACCTAGAGAGCCTGGAGAACCTGTTGCAGAAAGGCCGGCCAATCCCGGTGCGCCTGGAGCAGCTGCCCCAGTTGGAGTCTCAAGTGGCCGCAGCAAAGGCCTGGAAGGAGCGCACGGCACGCACCTTCCTCAAGAAGAACTCTGCCTACTCCCTGCTTGAGGCATGTACCAGTTGCCCCACTCGGCATTATCAACACTATTTTTTATTGTTGCATATCAATGGGGGCAGAATGCAAAAACAAAAGTGCACCACCACATTAAGGAACCCCTGGTGGTTGAAATTGGTGTGCAGCCCTCTACTACAGTCGAATTTCAATAATTCGAACTCGAAGGAGCCCGAAAATTTGTTCGCATTAAAAGGACTTGTTCTTGAAGTATTCGTGCACCGTAGCACAATGCACGAACGGTGTGAGTCGTGAAATATCGCGATGCACAAGCACACAGCGAGTGAGGACCACCAAACTTCCCACACCAGCCAATGCTCGCTTCCTGATAATGGCAGAAAACGAAAGTTCAAGGAGCCGACTAAGTTGGCGCCAGGCTAGCTGGGCTGGCAGCGCAGGCATGGAGGCAGGCGTGTGCGGAGACCATCGAAAGTGGAAAGAGAAAAAGAGGAAAGTGGAAAGAGGAAAGGCAGGAGGGAAGTGGATTTGCTTTCCTGCCAGCTTGCTGGATGGTGCTAGTTACCTCTGCCACTGAAGCAGCGGAGTTGCTGAGGCCGTACTGGGCCTCCGCTGCTGCTTCCCTCTCCGTGCTCGTGTGTTTTGTCCCTCGTCTGCTGACAGATCGGTGCTGTGTTTACGTTCTCTGTCCTGCATTCTTAATGTGAGTCATATCTTATCAAGACGACGAAGTTGTTGCCACTGATCATAATCACATTGGTGTGCTCCCTTCTGTTGTAGCGTCGCCGCATTCAAAAGACAAGGAGAATGAGGTACTGGATGTTGCCTTCGCATCCTTGTATTCAGGGTCTTTCTTGTACAGAATTGGATATGGCACACTGTCTCCAACAAAATTTCCATTGACGCGTCTCGATTTAGATGCATTATTGTAAAAGCAAAAAAAATGAGACCAACCAAGCCAACCAGTACAAGTGCGAGTGAGAGCTGATGCAAGCAGATTATAGTGCAAAACAAGCTGTCCGGCTGAACCAGACTCCACTATGAACCGAACGGTCAGGCGGGTCCACATGATACCAGTTTCCCACGCATACATCACTGTAGGGGCCACTCTTATTGGTCTCCACTGCTCTCGTGCTGCCGCAGCGAGCCACAAAAAATTGGCCCCGGACCGAACCCTCCCGCGGCACGCGTTCTGCCGCTAGTGTGGCTGGGGCATTACAGTGCGATGCAGAAACGGCCACCTTGCCATTTGAGAGAGAGTGAAATTTCTGCCATTCTTTCTTTTGCCCCCCCCCCCCTCCCTCTCCCCACGCGGTGTTGGATCTCTCGTGAGCCTTTCATCTATGGCAAGGTCAGAACAATGCTGGTCGGAGGTGCCACCACATTATTTTATGAGCTGCAAAGAGCATTGTCAGAGTGCGGTATGTTTAAATTAACCGTCGAGAATGCTTGTGCGTTCGAATTAACGGGCATTTTTATTTTTGCCCATAGGAGTATACACAACTTTAACGGGACCATGGCGTCAGTTCGAATAAACCGGAAGTTCAAATTAACGAGATTCAACTGTGTGAAATTCTGTACCTCTCTCAGCCCAGTCTTGTTCCATTCTTCCTCAGCTCGTGCACCGTACATCTTTGTACAACCTCATCTCCGGACTGTAGTCGTCTCCTGCTTGTCGTAAACTTTATGACAATGTGGTGCACACTTGGGTACATGCTGCAGGTGTTGTCACCTCGCCGAGACATTGGCATCTATCAGGTCACTGCACGAGGCAAAAAGAAACGTATGCGTGATGGACCACCATTGCCAGAGAAGGAAGAGCCACCAGAGATCAAAGTGGAAGAGGCCAAGGATGCGGCCAGCATTGTAAGTCTTGGAAAAAGCAACTGGGCACTTCTCTGCATAATTTATTTTTAAGAGAGATTGCACTTAAAACTGCCAAAGTAACTGTGAAAATTTGAAGTTTGTCATTGTGCACTGAAACTTTGATATGTCTATTTTTAATTAGCCTTAGCTTGTCTCTAAATTGCAGAATACTGAGTTACCAGAAACATAAGCATGAACAGCTGGGTTGGTCGTGCCATCTTGCAGCACTGAGCCTAACCAGAGCGAATACATAAATATTATTGCAGTAACTAACCAGTTCTACTTAACTGGTGGTGTAAAGTGCCGGCAGCGATGTAGTCGATATGCAGCGTTTTATTTTCCCTTGATGTTTGCGCCCATGTAACACAAGAATGTTTCTAATGAGTCGTGGTTGGACAAAATGTCGCATGTCAGTACCAGTGTTGCTACTTCCATCGACGGCTCCAGTAACCTGGTATTCTGTAAAGGATAATGCACATATGTGGACAAGCTAAAACTCTATTCAATTAGCCGTGCGAGTACATTTTCCTGTACGAATGTTTTTCTGTCAGAGATAAGTGATAACTGCACAGGTTAATGGTGACGCACCCATATTTGGTCTAATCATGCCAGGTGGCTGCTTTCAAAGAGTCCGGTGCACAGGAACTGGAGAGCATGAAGCAACTACGTGCACACAATTTGCGGAAGCGCCTCGAGGACACGGGCCAGGCGCGCTACTGCACCTGCCACAATTTATTCGGAGGCCACATGCTTCAGTGCGAGCTCTGCAAGGACTGGTTCCATGGTGATTATACACTCTCTCTTCCTTTTCTCTCCAATGGCAGGAGTTGCCTGCCTTGTAAATGTTTGTAAAGTTTCATCAAGAGTTTGGTACAGCCATAAAGTCAATGGAACCGCGTTTGCTGTAACAGGGTTCAACTGTAACAGCCTGTTCGGAGCACTAGCTGAGGTAAACAGAACAATGAGAAAAAGAATCCTGCGCAGCAAATGTGGTGAACATATAGTACCTTTGATTAGGTATTAGGTTGTTTCAGAACACTAGCAGTGGTCTACATGCTGTGTATAGGAACAGCTGCCATATTTACACGATTGTAAGTCGACTCGAATGTAAGTCGACAACCCCCCCATATTGCGTGCGACAGGAGAAAAAAAAATAAAGAACATACCCGAGGGCGCATTCGATAACGAAAATTTATTAGTAGCTGACATGGTCACTGGAGTACTCGTCTTCACTACTGCTGCCATTGTCATCGCTGCTACAATCCCACAGCGCGGCGTCGTCCAGCGAAATTCCGCATTTGGCAAATGACAGCACAACGACATCTTGTCGAACAGCAGCCCACGCCGAATGCACCCAACCACACGCAGCCATCAGAGAGGCTCTTTTGACAGGTCCGGTAGGCGTAAGTTCGCAGTCTTCTGCCACCAGCCACTCGTTGCACTCGCGGCAAAGCAGGTCCTTAAAAGGCGAAGATCCGGGCTTGTTCCGTGACAATGTCGCACTTCATTGGCAGGGACCGATCACGCATTTCAGGGACGTATGCCGCAAGCCTGGCCTACAGCTTCAGAAAGCGTCCAGACTTCGGCACGTGGGAAATTGCTCACTTGCTGTCACAGGTGAAAATTTCGCTTCGCTGCAGTCGCCACTCTCGCACCACCCGTTCAGAAACATTGAAATTGTGGCCCACTGCGCAGTGATTTGTTTATTTGGCGTAAAGGAAGGCAGCCCTCTTGAACACTGCTGTGAACGAGTGCCGAATGATTAATGGGCCTGGAGCGCTCATGACGACTGAGGAAGCATGGAAGTAGCACGTAGCCGGCAGTCAAGTCAAACGCGTCACACCAATGCCTTTGGTCAAACTAAGAGCATAGGAAAGAGCTACAAGGAAAGATAAACACGTGAGCAGTGTCTGCTCTTCCATGAACTACCGATACTCTCCGAAAGTGCCGCCGTTTTGAAGGTGCCGCCACAAATGGAACAGCGGCGCTTCTATCAATTATCGACACCCCCGTGAGTGTTGTGTGCACTGCGAAACTCTCAAAAATGTTGAAAAACCTTTCCGAAAAGCGAACAAACATGTGGGATAGCGAAAAGCTACGGGTAGGGCCATAGAGCTAACATAAAATTGTAACCACGTTGTAGCTCCCATTGGTCTCGCTTTTATGGCGGTGCTATGTGTTGGTTTTGATTGTAAGTCGACCCCCCCACTTCAGATATTCAAATTTAAAAAAAAAAAAAATAGGTTGACGTACAATCATGTAAATACGATAAGCGTTGTTAACAAATTAGAAGAAAGTGGCTCCCATTATGTACAGTTGAATTGAACTCAATATAATGAAGTCAGTGTAAGTCAGTCAGTTAGTGTCAGTTAGCAGTTTGCTTTGCTATATAGAAATTTTGCTATATTGAAATTTAATCTTTTATGGAAATATCTTGGAATTAGTACAGTTGCCGATGGACTTTTCTTACGCAGAAGGGGCCACAAAATTTTCCGAATCATCAGGCAATCAGAAAGAGCCAAATTTGAATGAGAAAAAGGGTTTGATTTCTTGGGGGAAAAAAAAAAAAGCTGACCCTCAAAGGGTTTAGTGGTGTCCAAATTCATAGCACTTCTGCAAGATTCCGAGTGTGAGTCAGGTATTTCATGGTCTGAAATAATGGCGTTCTGCATTTACAACAGCATAGCATGGTGTGATCTCAAATTTTGAGACTGTGTTTTTGGTGATCTCTGGTGTCACCATTCGTTCTCAAACAAGCACAACATACGAAATGCATGGAAGAAATTGACTTGTGTTCTGTGGAGTTGAGTTTAGAATGTCAAAAGCCTAGGTAGTTGATCAGCCAGCTCCAAAACACCCACTATCACCTTATTGGGGCACTGGTATGAGACAGCATGCACCAAGAGCATGGGTGGTGAAATGTCACATACTATTATTTCATACTGTAACCCTTACACAGGCTCATACAGGAGTGGGTACGCATAATACAGGCAAAGAATGTCAAACAAAACACATCAAAACATGTAAATGGAAGACTTGCCATACACTAACATAGTTAATATTGTTAATCTAGAAGCTTTTGGAAATGGAGTGAGTGTCTTCTTATTTTGGAAATGAACAAAGGGAAAAAAGGCACATACAGTGGAACCCCGATTATACGACTTTCTCGGGACCGCGAAAAAGCGTCGTAAAAAGCGGGTGCTGTAAAATCTGAACATAAATTATGCCTATAAGAATACTACTTATTTCGTGCGACGGATTTACGTTCAATGTAAACTGCTAACATACCATAAAAACCCGTGTATAATACGAACCCGAATATAATACGAGGTGAAATTTCTGGGACGAGAAATGGAAAAAAAAAAAAAGTTTTACCCGCGTATAATACGAGTGAGAGAAACTCGGGGAAAACATTTATTTAAATCAGACTCGGCACTTCATTCACTGTCGTCCTCTGCTGCGCTTTCATCGGACAATTCCTTGTCTGACATATCCTCCCAGAGGTCATCTGGGAGGATGAACGCCATCGAGCGCGTTCGAGATCCCGCACTTCTTGAAAGCGCAACACACAAGGTCTTCTGGGATGCTCGCTCATGCGTCCACGATCCACTTGCACAGCGTGGCTGGCGATGCCCGCTTCAGCCGCCCAGTCGGCGTCACTGCAGGTTCACCTGACCGCATCCACTCTGCGTAGCACCGCTTCACCGCGTCCTTGAAAGGCTTGTTGACGCAAACATCTAGAGGCTGCAGCTGAGACATCATCCCGCCCGGGATAACGACGAGTTCAGTATTACAATCGCGCAACAGCTTCTTCACTGAGTCGGCCAAATGGCCACGAAACGCGTCCAGCACGAGGATGGATGGGAACGACAACAGTGCACCGGGCCGCCTACACCAAACGGACTTTATCCAGTCGAACACAAGACTCTCATTCATCCACCCTTTCTCATGGCATTTAACGATGACATTTTTTGGCAGGTCACCTTTCGGCATTGTCTTGCGCTTGAAGACGACATAGGGCGGGAGCTTGCGGCCGTCTGCCGTGCATAACAACATGACGGTAACACGCGTCTTCTCGTTCCTAGTGGACCGGACACAAACTTGTTTCGAGCCCTTTTCGTGCACGGTGAGGGGCGATGGCATGTCCAGATAAACTGGTGTTTGGTCAGCATTGCCGATTTGCCCTAGCTGAAAGTTCTTCAACTTGCGCAACGAAATAATGTGGCGCTGGAAAGCCACCAGTAACTCTTCAAACGATTCCGGCAGCTTTTGCGAAATTGAAGTTTTCCGGCGCAATGAAAATCCTGCACGGCACATATACCGATAAATCCAATGCTTGCTTGCTTTGAAGGTGGAGCTCGTTAGGCCTTTTTCTCTCGCAAGCTCCCTAGCTTTTGCCTGCATGAGCTCCACGCTCACAGCAAGATGCGCGGCTCGCTGTTCTCGGACGAATTCCGTCAGTTTGAGTTCAATTTCCGGGAATGTCCCATTCTTCAGGCCGCGAAAGCGTCTTCGCGTTCCGCTGCACTCGAAAAGTGCTTCTTTTTGCCGTCGCCATCTGCGAATGCTTCCCTTGGTGACGCCAAACTGCCTCCCGGCCGCACTGTTGCCGATTTCCTCTGCCGCTAAAATCACATTTCGCTTGAAAGCTGCCGAGTACTGCTTCCGTGCCCCCGACATCGTGCTCCTTCACTAAAGACGATGCCCTTCGCGAAGCGCGGTTACTGCGTGAACTGCCAAGGTCTGCACTCAACAAAGAAAGAAACGATGCCGTAGCCACGCTGCAATAGCGAAGGCAAGCCGAAGCCAGGCAGTAATAACAAAGCCAAGTCGTAGCCATGCAGATATCACGAAGCCAAGCCGTAGCCACAGAGCAATAACGAAACCAAAACTTCGAGCCGAACTTCGAAATTTTTGTCCGGATCCGCATATAGTACGAGGCGGAAATTTGGGACGCTAATAACAGGAAAAAAAACTCGTACTATATGTGGGTTTTTACAGTACTCTGCAGGGCTTGGAAACCCAAATTACCAAAAAAGTAAATGCGATAAGAATTAATGCTGCAGTACAGGTACCAATCATGCTTTATTCAAACGAACCTTTACGGCACTCCACTGCCGTGATTCCCGCCAGCCAGCGCGAACTTTAAAAAAAGTCGGTAAGTTTCTTTTGGACCTTGTTTGATACGTGAACCAGGAGCTTCCGCTCGAGTTGGGCAACGACGAAAAGGAGGTCCTCTGCGGCTGCGGGTGAACAGATAAAGTTCCGGAGGCCGTCTACGTGCCATAGCACCTTGGCGAACGTGGTAGGCACAGGCACTGCATCTGTGGTGTCTCCATTGTCCTCGTCCGATGTCGCAGCGATGTCGGCACTAGGTAGAGCCTCCTCCGAGGGGTCATCCAGCAACACCTCGCCGCAGATCGCAACGTTGTCGTTGGCCTCCACGTACTTGGTGAAGGTCATGGTGAGGTATAAACCCTCAAAATCGTCGTCGGCGAAGCCTGCATCAGCGTCGAGCGGCATCGAGGCTGTTGCGTCCCCAGCTGAGGAGGCAGTCTCTCGCTTAAAGCCACAGTGCTTGAACAAGTTAGTGATTATGCTTCGTGGTACTGCGTTCCACAAACTGGCAATAAAATGCATGGTGTCGAGCACAGTGATAATTTTTTTCCAACTCGCTGCGCTCCATAGCCACCAGCCGATGCTGCCTTAACAGCTTCCGGTACCCTTGCTTGATGTACTTAATGATGTCGGCATCCAGCGGCTGCAGCCGGCTTGTGCAGTTGGGCAGGAAAAAAAAAAAAAATCTTTATGTCCGTCAGGCTGGACGTATCGGGTGGGTGGCACGGTGCGTTGTCCACGAAAAGCAGTATTTTCCTCGCCTTAGCACCCATTTTGTTGCAAAAAATTGCTTAAGAGCGAAGATGTCATCTACGCCTATTTGTTGAAGTTGTAGCTGCACAGCAGTATCTCCAAGTCCTTAAAGCACCGTGGCTTTGCAAAATTTCCAACAATGAGCACGGGCAGCCTCTTGGAACCGTCCTCGTTAGCACAGAATAGTGCCGTCACATGCCCTTTACTATGCTTGCCACCATGATAGCTGTCACCCTTACACACAAGGGTTTGCTCGGGCTGCATATGGTAAAAAATACCACTGTCATCGGCGTAGAAAACGTCGCAAGGCTTGTATGCAGCAATCGTCTCCGGCAGCGACTCTATCCACCTGTTCACCGTTGAAATGTCCACGGAAGTGCATTCTCCGCAGGAGCGGCTGTGCACACTCCTGTTTCGTTCTTTGAAACGATCCAACCACCCATTCGATGCTTGAAAGTCGGCGATGCCCAGATGCAATGCCACAAGGTCTGCCTTTTCTTTTGGAATGGCGCCATCAACATTGTTCGAAGAGCTCCGTGCTTGATGCAGCTACTTGACGAGAACTTTTTATAACTTCTCATGCTGTCCTTCTTTTGCCGCTTTCCGCTTCAGTTTGAACATGTTGGCATTCTGCAATATCACTGCTTTGTTTGCCAGGATCGTCTTAAGCGAAGATTCGGGTACCTTAAGGTCCCGGGCAATGCTGGCTTTCGTGGCTCCATGCCGCTTTTCAGTTTCCTCGATTATATTCAGCTTATCGCCGAGCGACAGAACTGTCTGCTTTCGGGACATTGTGCGTTGCGTTGCTCCACACAACTCCAAGCCTCTGCTGAACGCTGGTCGCTAGGATTACGACGAACACATACGTTAAACGTAGGCCTCTCCGTGCTACCTTGTCGGCGATCTGCTGCTGGGAAACTGGAAGGAGAGAAACGCTTCCCCAACGTGACTAGAGGCAACGCCGCCGAGAACAAAGGGAGAAAGTGATTGTGGAGAAAAGGCGCTATTTCAGCACAGCGAGCATCGTGGCTGGCTGCTGACGGGGGAGAGAAAAACAAATGAGGCAGGGAAGAAAGCTGCGTCAGAGCGAACCAGTTGAGCGGTGTCGAGCACTCCGCATGCGGAGAGACGGAGCAAGGAAAGAAAACCCGCGGCACTTTTCTTTTGTCCGCCGTTCCGTCCCTTGCTTTGTGAGGGTCGCCGTATGATGCGGGTCAGGCATAAAATTGCATCGGATAACCGGGGTTTTTAATGCATTGCTTCTATGGGGACTGGGACCCATGGGGCCAGACTGTGCTAATCCGTCGTAAAACCCGGGTCGTCGCAAAACCGGGGGACGTCTAACTGGTGTTTCACTGTATATATACATATGCTTATGGATACACATTTGTGTTCACATACATGGGTATATCGGGAACAAACAAGTTCGAAAAAAGTATTTATAAAAAGGTTAAATCACAGAAAAGAGAGAGAGAGAAACAGCTCAGGAGTGATAAATTTTTATCGGTTGCTTTTTGCAAAGCAATTCAAGTTTAGTGGTGAATGCGTCTGTTGATGACAGACCCATGCACTCACGTGGTAGCTTACTCCAGAGTTCTATTGTAGATGGAAAAAGGATTGTTTGAAAGTATCACAGCTCATTAAAAGAGGCCTTATACACTTAGCATGGTTGGTTCTGCTTGAGTGTTAGTAAGGGGGTCCAAGGTAATTGCTGTTGTTTATAGCTAGGTTGTCATAGTAAAGGCGGTATAAGAATTTCATAGCCGCAGTACGTCGACGGCTTTCCAGGGTTTGTATGGCGGCATGGTTGCGCAGTGCAGTCACACTGTCACTCTAGGAGTACGTGGAATAGTACTTGGAATGATTACTTAGAATGATTTGGGCATCACTTATTTGTGCATATTCATTCAAAATGTTATGTTCTAATGGGCAAAATACACTATTTACAATCTGGGCCTTTAGCCATCATGGCTAGGCCATACATGAATGTTTGGCAAGACACTTTAAGGTGAGCATGGGTGAAGCAATGAATAAATACAATATGACGACGTGTGACTTCCTGTCCCACATATGTAAGTCCACATACATGGTGAAAAGGCAAAATAATAAAATTAAACTAATAAGCACATGCCGGTGTACAACCAAGGACAAGCTAAAATGGAGACATAAATTTGTTTCTCCTTCCTAATTCAAGTATGCACCATCTAGCCCAAATGAATGTTGTCCTGAACTAAGAAACAACTTTCTCCTGGCAAAAGTAAACCTTGAGCTTGTTTATGTCTATGGGTAAGCTGTTCAATCTTTAGGTTCCTGACTACTGAACGCTTTTTACAGTATATATTGTGAATGTCTGAGAAATTGAACCACAGGTTTGACGAATACCGAATGTACTGCTACTAATCTGGTTGACTTGTGCTCCAAGACGACGAAAAAGCTGATACGGTCTGACATATCTGCCTCTGCAGCCAGTTGTGTGCCGACACCCAAGCCGAGAGGTGCGGGCAAGGCTGCCAACTCTGCGGGAGGCAGCAGCCCCGGTGGTGGAGGCTCTTCCTCTCCAGGGGCGTCCGTGGCTTCTGCTGTCCCGGCCAAAGAGAGCAAGTTCCTGTGCCCTGCGTGCCTGCGGTCGCGGCGGCCTCGGCTCGAGACCATACTGTCGCTTTTGGTGTCACTGCAAAAGCTGCCCGTGCGGCTGCCTGAAGGAGAGGCACTGCAGTGTCTTACCGAGCGAGCCATGTCGTGGCAGGTACGGGCTTGCTGCCGACCAGAGTTTCCTATGGCAATACGGCATTAGTGTCTACTGGAGGTATAAGCATGATGGTTCCGCTTACATGGAAATAAGTAGTACAGGGGAGTCTAAGGGCTGCACATGAGTGCAGAGCATGTGCCAGTTTTTTTTCTCTTGCATGTACACAATAGCCGATGCCCAAAACATTAAAACTTCTTGGGCGAGTTGGTTAATATGTACTGAAGCCATTGTAGCGCAAAGGAACATGGACAGAGAACAGGACACCATGGATGCTTCTGATGCTTGCAGTACACAAAAGCATGGCTTTCGTGATGGCAGCCATTACTCCGAGAAAGCTGTCATTGGGGGATATGATTTGGACAGTGTCTGTTGCCTGGCTTAGCCACAAATGACATGTAGTTGGTAGCACTGCCAGCTTTCTACACCCCTGTGCAGTGAATTGACACAGCTTCACCCTGCAGTTGCAGCTAGAACTCCATCAAAGTGCAAAGTTCAGAAATTGGAACATAGGCAAGTCAGGGGGAGAGCTACAGAGTTGCACGAAACAAAAATGCTCAATTTGTGCAGTGTATACAATTTAGTAATATAAAAGCTGAAAAAAATATTTTGCAGAAAAAAAAAGTATTCTAAGAACATAGCTGTAGAGAATGAAAATTTAAAAAAAAAAAGCGGATCAGATCATAAAACAGATTAGTTACTAAGCACTAATACAAAGGGACGAGCTGAAATGTATTTGACTTTACTACATAAACAGAGTACAAATGTGTACAGGAACATAATTGCTTTAAAGTGTCATTATACCATTCAGGTGTGTCTAAACTTCAGTAACGCCCAAATGATACAACCTGCCCTGTTGCGTAGGACCGTGCCCGGCAGGCACTGGCCACCGATGAGCTGGCGGCAGCCCTGGCCAAGCTGTCGGTCCTCTCCCAGAAGATGGTGGAGCAAGCAGCACGCGAGAAGACCGAGAAGATCATCAGTGCAGAGCTGCTTCGAGCAGCTAGCAAGCCAGAATTGCAGCCACACCTGCAGAGTGTGGCACAGTCAGCCTTTGGGGGCCTCCGAACCCAGGATAAGAGTGAGTTCTGGGGTGGCTGATGAGATGATTAGACTGCACCTACCTTCATTTAAATTGGAACTTAACAAAACATGTTAACTTACTGTATGTATTTGAATCTAGTGCGCACTTTTCTTTTCCGATAAAATGGGTCCAAAAATTTTGTCCGCATTACTATCGAGTACGACCCTAAATCTGTGTTACCATATCGCCATCACCATTTCAAAATGGCCACCTCGTACACTCTTCGAGCCTAGCTGCCATAGCTTCCTCCAAGTGCTGTAGTATGTGTGCTTGGGCAATTGGCTTAGGCATTGCTTGGGTTAGTACACCGTCCGTCCTCCCGTTTTCTACGTTTGCTCTGTCAGCATGGAAGCGCCGACTGAGGAGACACGCGATGCCGTCATTAAAAGGAAAGTGGTCATGTGTGTAGAGACAGGCAGAAATCGGGCCACATCACGGGCATTCAGAGTGCCGGAAACTTGCAGTAGGTCTGCGATGGAGACAGAGTCTACGCATCTAGGCGCACCGCGCTGCGTTCTCATCACTTAGCTTGCGTTGAAGCGAGAGGCCACACAAAGGTCAATTCGCTCGCTCCTGCTACAGCACTTCCTCACTCCAGTGTATTGATAAGAGTTACCGCGGTCACTGAATGAGATGGGTTCACGTTTGCTTGCACGCGCGTGACGCCATGCTTGTTAATTTAGTTATTAACTGAATGTCTAAAAGTTTATATGACCGATAAAACTACAATACTTACTTTTCATAAAACTGTCTGCTAACTTGCTATCGCAATCGATGCTTCGCCTCTCGGGCAAAAGTTGTACTTTTAGTGAAAAACTTCATTAAATCATAAATTTTGTTAATTCAGGGTTTTAAAGTTTTAGCAGTAAACACAAATTCTCAGAGTATTCCTAGTGGATATTATCCTGTCAGTAAGCACTTAGTCAAATCTTGATTCAGTCAAACCTCGTTATAATGAAATGTGATATAACGAAATTATGGATATAAGGAAGTGAAATTCGCCTTGAAATTTGCATAGAAATTCATGGCACAGTATGTTCAATAATGGATGGAATGAAGTAATAGTTTCAATGAAATAATTCTGGCTGCCACATCAACTTCGTTTTAATGAGGCTTTACTGTATGACGAATCCCACGGATCGCCAAAAAACGTTTGTTATTCTGAGTGGTCGTTCTACTGAAAGCCCCAAAATTAACCATTACACCCATCAATCCATCAGTTCATAAGTTGTCACAGTTAGAGCTATCCGCGAGAACGTTGCTGTTGGCTCTCACTCCTCGCTGTTGCTATTTTCTATAGATTCTGCTGCCACTGAATAACGATCGTTATTCTGAAAAGTTCAGTATTCTGACGTTCATAGTACTTGAATATTTGTACATTGAAACCATAAGAAGACAGCGGGGGATTTCTGAAAAGTTTGTTAATGTGATCTTTGTAGTAACGAGGTTTTACTTTATAAACAAAGTGAAAGAAGGTAAGGTGATAACAGTGCAGTTATGAGTGCCAGCATGTGCGGTGTAGATCACGCGCTCAGGCAAACACGATAACCACTAACTCGCTGTCACAATGCGTGCGAACGCTTTGCATTGTGTCTCGGAAACTTGAGATTACGTGACCGCCAACACTAGACACGTGAGAAACCAATGCGCATAAAAGCACCACCCACCTCGGCTCGGCCTTTGCACTTGCCGCAGGTCACCTCCAAGATAGGGTGCATCCCTCTTGTGCAAAATGAATCGTCGACTGTCGTGTTTCTCCGAGCGCTGCAAGCTGCCGCGCATCCCACAGCCTCCGCAAGTTGTTTACCAATGCCAAAGCAGTGATTATTCCTGCATACCACATCACGGCGCGTGAGCTTTACTGCAGTTCTTGTCACTCACACTTTTCATGCAGGACACTGGGAATAGCTTTTACCTCAACCAACATTTTTATACCTTTTTGCTTGATTTACTAGCCTTTAGGCTGTAAGTGCATGCTTGAAAATGTTGAAATCGTTAAATCGAAACTGTGCCATGAAATTACTTTGTTAAAGCAGGAAAAAAAAAGAAACATGGTTTTCAGTATAACTAAGATCGGGAAATGAAAATAGTCTGTTACGCCACGAATTTTGTTAGATCGATGTTCGTTGTAGACTTAAACCTCGATATATCAAAGTCAGTAAAATCGGAAATTTGCTTCGCTATGTCAAAATTTCAATCTTTTGAAATCCAACTTTTTGCGCAAGTAAGTACAGTCGCCAATAGATTTTTATTGCATGGAAAGAGGCCGCAGAATTTTCCGAATTATCTGGCAATAAGGAAAAAGCAAATTTGAATGAGAAAACAATTCATTTTGATAAATTTGGGAGTCTGAGAAATGGTATGGTTTTTATACCCCGTCGACGATATCTTCACATCAGCGGTACAAATTAAAGCCATCCCCGCTTTCACGTGCACTCTGCCCCCATGGCTGATAGCGTTGCCCGCACTGGGATGATGCTATCAGAAAAATGCCAGCAGCGAGGAGTGAATGCTTCATATGCCTCGCTCCAACAGGTCACCGAAACTCGAGATTACGCAACCTAAATGCACCAGAAGACAGCTTACATGGTGCCACGGCATCTATCTCGGCATGCCCACTCTTTGCACATGCAGTTGATTACCTCTAAGGCAGGGTGCGTGGCTGCCTATGCGCTCAGCTGCACTTATAGCCATGGCAGCCTGGTTAAGATGCATGCCAACTTACCCACCACTCTGCCCCCTCGCGTGCGCAAGGTCACGTTAACACAAGCTCGCTTCCCTTTCCCTCTGTCTCTATGCTTGTGAGAGAAGGCAGCACTCGTGTAGCTACCATATTCTCTCATTCTCGCACACTTTTCACTCGCACCTATAGCACACAGTGCGGGGCGCAATAGGTTCTTATCACACTTGGACTCTATATGGAACATGATATGGCTCCACTTCCACGGTGGCTCTTGTCAAGGGCATGGGTTTTGAATGGTTTGTATGCAAGCTTGCAGACAGCAACTTGTAATTCGATTATTTGACCATCTGCATATGAAGAAGTTTCCATTTATTGTCTTGGCATTCGTTTGCGGCAGCAGTGAAATACTGTTATATTGAAATTGCATACAAACACACTTCGTTATATTGAGTGTACTAAATAAATGGTCTTCTATGGACAAGAGGTTATGAAAAGTGAAATATTTTGTTATATCGAGAATTTCGTTATATTGAAGTTTGTTTTATAAAGGTTTAACTGTATTGAAATTTGTCATCTTATGCAAATAAGTACAATCTCCGATGGATTTTGTTACACGGAAGGGGCCACAAAATTTTTCACATTATCGGGGAATCGGCAAAAACAAATTTCAATGGAAAAGAAAGATCTCATTTTGTTTAACTGTAATTGCAGATTGAGTTGTGAAAAATTACTTTGCCAGAGTAATCTTAGTGCTGGTCTTTTGTGTCACTGATATACCAGCTTGACATTGCGGGCTTCATGCACAAGGTGTGTGCATTGAAGGTTGCCTGGCTCGATTTCACATGAGTGGCTGTCCTCATTCAAGAATTATAAGCATCGTTTACTATACAGCATGTCTTTCATGTTCATTTATCATTTTCTGCAGATGGCAGTGGCTCTGACATAGAGGCCACTAGTGTCCCAGAGGATGCTGTTCCGACTGTTGCTGCAGAACAGGAGGTGTCTCTGGTATGTGTGACCCTTATAGTGTTTTTTGTATTGAGCTTTCTTCATCATCATCATATCTCTCATTGATTTTGTAAAGCAAGGCTTGCATGCCTGCACATTGGGAGCATCAGCAGCAACTGTGTACAGTGGCATTTGTAGTATTGATTGTGCATTGACCAGAACTACGTACTGTGTTGCATATTATGACATAGTCAATTTCCACACAGCAGTTTACTTACGACCAGGCTGGCTGATACTGTAAAAACTGGAATATAGGTCGAACGTTTTTTCAAAAGACCATTGCGAAAAGTCTACCTTCGTCTTATATACCGGTCATTGGCGGAAAAACTATGGAAGTCTTGCACCAATGGGCAGATGAAGTAAACAGCCGCCATCGCCATCAGCAGCAGTGCGGCGTGGCGACATTGTGGCACCGCCAATTTGCGTTTGTATTGTCACAAAGTTATATTGCTTAAAGGCTGGTTTTTCACATTTTGTTTCAAAATGAGCAGAAGCCGACGGTAATTCACCGTCATCTTCAAGAAAAAAGGCTATCGAGTACGCGGAAGCCCACGGCAACCTGGCGGCATAGCACAAATTTGGAGTATCCGAAACTGACGGAGGCAGAAGCGGCGTATCACAACTTGCAGCAACCAAGGGAAACGACCGCAGCATATCCAGAACTGAAAGACAAAATTGCGAAGTTCATCCAGGAGCTGCGTGTAAGATCACTGCCTGTAACTGCCGAATGCATCCGTTTGAAAGCGGTAGAAAGCGCGCGCGCCTCTGGACTGACGAGGGCGCAGTTCAAGGGCTCGCCATCCTGGGTGCGACGATTCATGATGAGGAAGGGCTTTGCGCTGCACGGCACAGACGACGATGCGCTATGGGACGTGGGCAGCGAGAAGAACTCGTCACCTGACTCCAGTTCAGACGACTCTGATTCGGAGTCGTCTGAATCTTGCACGAATGCTTGCGCACTTTGTCCCCTTCTGTGTACTGTACACACGGCCAATTTTTAACAGAATCGCGCGACCATCGACCCGCATGTTTGTCAGCACCTTATCATCATGGCACGGAGTGGCGAAATAGTGAAAGTAAGCGCATGTGTCCACATGCACGTATCTCGTTTGTTTCGCCGTTCAGCGCCGTTAATAAGGTGCTGACAAGCACGCGGGTCGATGGTCGCGCGATACTCTTAAAAACTTGGCCAGGTGCACATGCGAGCAGCACTTAAATAACTACTGTCACCACTGTGCAACCAGCTGAGTCGCATTTGTTTCAAGGCAAGGGTGTCTTTCGGTACTTTTTCCATTGAAAAAGATTTGTTTCATTTTTAGAATTGGTTAGTTGGGGGCTCGACCTATAGTGCAGTTTTTACGATAAGTGGGAGGCAATGATCAGCAACCAGGACTTTGTGTAACATGTAGTGTGAGTGGCAGTCCTGTAAGCGTTCAGGTTTTCATTGCAACAGTATGTTTGTGTTAGGTGGGGTACAAGAAAATAACGGGAACTAAACACATAGGAGCGCTTTTGTACATAGACTTAGTTTACAATCACTGCAACTACTCGTGAAGCACTAAGTTACTTTCCACCAGGATAGCTTTGTGGCTATAGCGTTCAGCTGCTTAGCACAAGGTCGTAGTGGCCGCATTCCGGTGAAGGTGGAATGCAAAAACTTGTGTACCAAGCTTTGCATAGTTGTTGAAGATCTCCAGGTAGTCAAAATTGAACCTGTAGCCTTTCCCACCTTGGTGTCTCTCATAGCCTGTATGTTGCTGTGAAATCTTGAATCAGCTGTCAACTTACTGCAGTATGTATGAAAGTGTGAGTTGTTAGCACAGAGCTGGTTGTTCATCACTTATCTGTTTTCTCACTCCCCCTCAGTCTCAGGATGGGCTTGGTGACGGCGACGTGAAGCCATCCATGGACGATGAAAAGCCTCCATGCGACAGCTACAGCAGCATGGAGCATGCCTATTCAACTGCATCCAAGAACAATGCTGGTCAGTATTCCATCACATCACATTGTTTCGGCATGCGTGTTTGGACGATCGTGATCCAAGCCCCTTTTTGGTACTTGCTGTACAGTGCAGTCCACTTATAACGATACCACATATAACGATATATTGGTTATAACGATGGGTCGATATGAGAATGTCATTTTATGCATTAGGTCTATGGGGAAAAAAACATTTATAACGATAGGTTATTCACCGCATATCGGATATAACGATCAAAATTTTGCCGTCTGGACGGTGTTTTCCGTGCCAAATAATCGTAACGTTTGCGTTGCTTAGTTCCCTGAAACGAACGATGTCGAGACGAGGCGATGTTTACCTTCGTAGTTTGTATCTGCCGCCATTACCGCGCAGCGTGTCTCGCCCCGCCCGCGCACCGGGGAATAGCTGAGTAGGCGCAGCACGCCACAAGATGGTGCTAGCTGCTTCATGCGCGTCGGCCACAGCCGCTCCGAAAGAGAGAGAGAAAAAAAAAGCGACAAGCAAAGCGGCACGGTGGCGCCCGCCCCGCGTCTCTCGCGATAGCAGGCTGATGCCACCGAAGCAGCGTGCAACCAGCGGTTCAACCCAGTTCGAAGATAGCGCCGACAAAGCTCAAAGCTGTGTTGCTTGACACGAAGATGGATATTTTGCAGGACTCTCAATGCGGCTTCAAGGTGAGCGCCTTGGTGAAGAAGTATGAGCTCATCCAATTAACGATATCAACCATCTTGAAAACCGGGAGCACCGCGATTGTGAAGGCAGGAGCTATCGGCGGCCATGCCGATCAGCGGAAAAGGTTTAGAGACCCTTTGTACGCCGATGTTGAAGAGGTGCTTTACCAGTGGTTCATCACCAATTGCTTCAAAAAGGCGGGCTTTGTGCGTAAGGACGAACTTCCCCAACCCACTGAGACCAACACGGCGGAAGTCGCTGACATAACCGAGCTCTGGGAGCTCGTTCATACTGGTGACACAGGTGGTGCGTCGAAGGAGGAGTTTTTGACTGCAGACAGTGCTGCCTCGCTCTGTGATGAGGTCACCGACAAGGCGATCGCTGAAGATGTGCTGTCTCGATAGACGGCAAAGTTGTGCGACGGTGGCGACGACAGCAGCAACAGTGACAACGAGATTGACAGTGGCTCCTTGACCCCGACCACGATGTCCACGCAAAGTGCACTGTCGTCAATCGACTCCTTAATTGATTTTATGCATGTTAAAGGATTGCCGCCAGTGTTCGCGCAGCAGCTGGAATCCATGCACACCGCAGTTGTAAAGCTGAAGCTGCCGCAACAGCAAGTGCAGATTTCGGACTATTTCGGCGCACCTAACCCTTGACACGGTCATTGGCGCTAGAAATAACGTTTGTTTTTCACGGCCTACTGTCTACATAATCTATTCTTTAGAGCAAGTAGCGAATTTGAGTTCGGAGCTGCAAAGGTGTGTTCCGCGTTTTTTTTTTTTAATTCTTTTTCGATTATCGGTTACAACGATCATATTTTTCGTCTTTCTCGATATCGTTATAAGTGGACTGCGCTATATCACTCTCCGACCATACATAAAATTCTGGCGAAGTTCCATCGTAGTCAGTATGCATATACAGTTAAACCTCGATATAACAAAGTTGATAAAATCGGCAATTTGCTTTGTTATATCGAAACTTTGTTGTATTGAAATTTGACCTTTAATTCAAATAAGTACAGTCGCCGATCCATTTTTCTTGCATGGAAAGGGGCTGCAGAATTTTTGAATTATTGGCCAATAAAAGAAAGCTAGTTCGAATGAGAAAACTATTCATTTTAATAAATTTGGGAGTCGGCGATGAATGATACGGTTTCATGCCACATACACCGACGATATCTTCACATCAACGGTACGAATTAATTCTTTCAGGGTCGATTTTTTTCGCCATATGCGACTGCCCAGGATCGATTATCTTATTGCAAATTCTAATTCACCCGAGGGACGTATTTCGAAAGAAATTTACCTCAATTTTCTAGGGTGACTGTAAAGTGAGAAAAATATTTTGCTTTGGTATCCATGTACTCTCTATTCATGAATAAGAATTTAAAAAAAAAAGGAAATAAACTTATAAGAACAAAAAATTTTATGCATTGTTATAGTTCAAGGCTAATATGCGCACATGAGAATATTTCGCAAGTCTCAAATTTTCCTTCTCTTACAGTAATATTAGCATCCATAGCGTAATCGAACTGCATAGGTGGTGCACTAAGGAAAACTGTGTGGTTGTGTGCTCGTCAAAAAAACAAAACGTGTCACAAACTTCCGTTAATCTTCATCTTATCGCCAACCAGAGGCAAATAATTTTTGCGGGTCGGGAAAAAAAAAAAAAAAGGAAGCGCATGCACGGTGGCATCCTTTGCGTATGCGCACGCCCGTGAGCAACAAATGAGCGATTGACAGGCGGTCGTGCTTTCAGCGATTAGTAACGATATAGCCATCAATTTTGCGAGTGCAAGAAGCCGAAACCGCCCCCACGCGCCAATGCGCAAGCTGTAGTACATTGATGCAGTGGAGCAAACAAACCATGTAACGAGAGCCAACAGAGGAAGGCGCGAGAAAAAAATACTCTGTATTCCTGTGCAGTGGCAGCACATGCCAGGGAAAAAAAAGTTTGGAAATTGGCGTGCCTTTTAAATGTACAGACAGCGCTGTAAATATATGGCATCGACCATTTTGGACTTGTTTGCGGCGCTGTATATTTACGTCATTGACCCGGAAAGGGTTAAAGAATTCCATAATGCTGGTTCCCGAAAGTTAGCTTTGGCGCAGTACAATTGTGTTGCGCAGTCGAGTATACTGAGGGTGTAAAGGTGTCACTGTCACAGGACATAAAATGACTTCCTAATTATGCATGCGTGCACCCGCCATCTCCTGTCATAGTATGGGCACGGAGATGCGTAATATTTGTGCTGGCAAGCCTTTAACGCTATTTCGGACGTAGCTGTGGTGATTTGACTCCTTGAGGGCAGTTAAAGACATGCGTTCATTCTTTTGGACGGCCTGATTTTTCGGAAGTTTTCGTTGTACGTAGGGAGCCCAAATATCTGACATTGACTGTTTGTGCAAGTTGGGTAGACTGGTGGCAGTTCAGTAGTTCCTTGACAGAGACGCTCTAAACCAAGGTTATCTGTTGTCTGTTTGTTATGTTGGTTTTTCTACAATATGTGTACTGTTTTTCTTCTAGCAAATTAAATTTGAAAGTAGCGCTGGGTTTTTTGTAGTTTGTGCTTGTGTCCTGTCTACCACATATTTGTAAATTAAACATGAATTACTAAGTGGCCTAAGTTCGTGCCCTATTAAGATGCTGATGGAACTGCTGCAAACATGTCTCTCGCAGTGTGCAACCCTTCACCACGCAAGCATGCACGCAAGTCTCCGCTGGTGCCACGGCAGGTCGAGAGCCCTGTACTGGAATTGAGCACAGGAGCAAAGGCACGCCTGGAGGCCCTACTCACCGAGGGGGACCTGCTGGAGGTGTCGCTCGATGAGACTGGCCACATTTGGCGCATACTTCAGGCCACCAAACCACCAAGGGACCCCCTGTCCCCTTTTGAGGCTTTCCCCGAGTTTGAGGTGAGGGAACTACTTGGCTTCTCGTAGTTGAGAACTCTTCAGAGTCTCTAAGCTGCAGGGTTTCCATGCCATGTAACGAAGGTAAACATAATGCCAGTATCAATGGAGTCATAAAGTGAAGCTGAAGCCTGCACCAAACCCAAAAGATTGTCTTCACCTTATTGTCTGAAAATTGTCCGATTTTCCTTCCTAGGACTACTCGGAGGCTTCAAAGAGACTAGAGAAAAGAACAAAAAAACGCAAGGTAGAGCTGCCTACCGCCACGGCAAAGGTAAGCTCAACAAAGGCTTTTTTTTCCCTCCCAAATAAGGGCCATTCCTTGAACGAATAGGCAAAAAGTCGTGTTTTGCGTTCCTATTGCATATATGGCCAGTTGAAGGTATAGTATTACTAAATAAACAATCCTTGCATAAATTACTGCGCACATTGTGTTATGCATGGCAGAAGTAGACTGCAATCTGTGCAGAAGCCACTCATTCACTCTAAGTGCTTGAGGCATCGCAGAGTGTTTAACAAGGTTAAAAGGGTGTTGAAAATAGACAAAGAGGCTATTCTCTGTGCCGAAAGAACTGACATTTGAGGCCAAAGTGGCTTACGAATGTGCTTGACATTGCAACATTCAGTACAGTCGAGTTCATTTATAACGAACTCAATAGTTAGTTCCACAAAAGTAAGTGGTCATTGTATCAGTAGTTCATTATGTGTTCACAAAATGCAAACAGCATTTATTGAATCTGAACATGCAGAGCTCATTCAACGTCGTCGTCGCTGCTAGACTCGTCGCTGGGTTCCTTGCCACTGTCACCTTCAAACGGTGCACTATCTTCAGTACCGTCAAGCGCATTAGATATGCTGAACTTTTTAAAGGCGCGCATGATCAAAGTACCTGGTATGTTGTCTCACGCTGGCCCGCCAGCTGCGATAGCGATGTACGTTTGATGTGGCCCGTTGCCGTTAGCATGTGGTCTTCGTCAGTCAACCAGTCCGTGTAATATTTCCACAGACGATCCTTGAAAGGTTTGTTGATGCAGACATCAAGTGACTGCAACTGGCCCGTCATGCCGCCCGCTATGACAGCGGGGTCCGTGTTTGCTTGGGCGAGCACAGCCTTCACGTTGTTGGTCAAGTGCGCATGGTAAGAGTCGACAACAAGGAGCGAGTTCTTTGTCAAAAGGGCTCCTGGATGTCGTCGCCACACAATCTTAACCCACTCTTCCATCATCGCACCCGTTATCCACCCGTTCTCATTTGCCCGCACAATGACATTTCTTGGGAAAGTTTCTCGAGCAGGCAGTGCCTTTCTTTTAAATATTGTATAAGGAGGGAGTTTATGTCCATCAGCTGTGCAGCACAGCATCACAGTTGTGCACTGCTTCTCGTATCCCGCAGAGCGCACATTCACCTCCTTGGCACCCTTTTCATTCACGGTGTACGCCCCTGGCATATCAAAATACGCAGCCATGTGGTCGGCGTTGCCGATTTGCCCAAGGTTGTAGCCTGCCGCTTCTCTCTTTCGCAGCACGTAGCGCTAAAAAGCTATCAGCTTTTCTTCGAAATCGCTTGGCAGCTTTTGGGTGATGAAAGTGCAGCGTCAGAGGCTGAAGCTAAAGTGCTTCATGAATTTCTGAAGCCAGCCCCGGTTGGCTTTGAAATCCTTTGGCGTTAGGTCTTGCTCCCTCGAAAGTTCACTAGCTTTCGCTTGGAGCATGTCTGTTGTCACTGGAAGGGCAGCTGCTCTCTGCGTTCGAACAAAGGCGGCCAAAACTGTCTCCACTTCGTGGTGACGGCCTTTCTTTGGTGCGCTAAATGCCATCGTCATTGCGGCGCACGCAAAAAGCTGCTGTAGTTGTCCCGTCCAACAACGGACGTTTTTCTCGTTGATGCCAAAGTCCCGCCCGTCTTGAAGGTTCGACGATGCCTCTGTGGCTATCACAACTTTTCGCTTGAAAGCGGCACTGTAGTGGCATCTCCTGCTTGGTGCCATCGCGATAACATCACGCTGCACACTGATACGGCCGACATGACACAGGTCAAAATGGCGACCTTGCTTGTGTACGGTTGGCTACTGGCACGGCTAGTAGCGGCTGCGATACTGACTTTTCTAGATGGCACTAGCTATGCACCATATTTAGCAGTTTCAATAGAAAACTGGCGCGTTTTTTAAAATCCCTGAATTTAAGCTGACCCTAGAGTTTGGAATATGATTATTTGAAGAAAAAAAATATCGGCTTAGATTCGAATAAATACAATATTTGTGATCTTAAGGGGGGATGAGGGTCTTGAAAACTTTTTTTTTATTTCGTAACATATCTTCCTGAAAATTGGCATGCAGATATATCTTTGAATGCTGATCCCAAATATATATTCAGATTTTATATATCTCATCTATAAATGAAGATATTGCAAAATAATTCATCCCACATAGGTCTTTTCTTACGGGCCATTATGATAATTTCTTAATTAAAAGAACTAGTTTCAAAGAATGGCTGTCATTTCCAAGGGCCCATTGCACATCCTAAAGCTAAAGAAATCTTTAAAAAGTGATCATATAGGTCATGAATGAATAACAAAGTAGGAAGAAAAAAACAATGCGGGAGTAATTAGCTTACATCTGACCTAATTGCTAGTCTAATGGGTTTAATGAAAAATGGAAAGCTTTAGGATGTAGTTGAGGTTTTACTGAAAAAAATGATACCTAATTCAATAAAATCAGTTGATGCAAACATTATGAAAAGTTCCGTAAGGCAAAGGCATTTGATCGAAAAAGCAAAGCTGAGAAAATTGCATTCAAAGTTTTGCTTACTCTGCCACTTTTGTTTACCTATCACATGGAAAAATTTAATGCTTTAGCATGCAGCCCAGTCATTACTGAACACAATAACACCAAACTCAAAGAAATCTGTTCATGTAAAGATTGTGAAAACCTCTGTATTGCATTGGTACTTGGCAAAAAAAAAAAAAAAAGCTCAGAAAGTCGTCTTTACTTGCTGCGCCGACGTTCATTAGCTCGAACTTGCGGGAAGTCGCGGACTTCTTCGCCAATGAAGTTTTATTGTCTGCGTACTTTTCACGCCCCGCGCACTCCGCGCAAAACACCGCGTCGAAGCGTTGAGCACGCGAGCTCGGTTCAGCCGCGTCCGTCGGCACCGAAGCGGCGTTCGGAAACGCCGAAGTCGACGTTAGGCTTAGGTCAGCCGGCTCGGCCGCTTCCGACGACACGGAATCCGAAGCGACTTGCAGCGTTTCAAAAGTTAGCATTTTCGACGGGCTTAGTCCAGGCGCATCCACCGGCACTGCAGAGACTTGCGGTAACACCGAAGTTGACACCGATCGGGACTGTCCGGCCGCGTCCACCGGCGAAGCTGTTGTTGGCGAGCTCACTCCAGCCGCATCCACCAAGGCCACAGCCATATCTCTATGCCACAGCAGCTTGCGGCATCACCGAAGCTGTAGTTCTCGACGATGTAGCGCTCTTATTCCATGCGCGCCTCTTTTTGCTGACTGCTTTTCGCGTGCTTGCTTTCAAGCGCGCGTCTCGCGCCATCGTGACACGCGGAACAAAGACACCAGGCACGCTAAAGCAAGAAATTCGTGGTTAAAAGAGGCGACTCAATAGCCAAAATATCTACAAGAACGATAAAGAAAAAGGCAGAACGAAAAATACAAGAGGAATGCGAAAAATGACGTGCGCGCCGGCGAAAGCAGACGACGCGAAGGAGTCGAACAACGCGGCCACGGGGCCGCGGCAGGCGAAGCATGCGTCACGGCCAATCAGAGGGCTGCGCCTCGGGGAGGCGCCCGCTTCACCCAATCAGCGTCTGTCTCACGACGATTTCGCTCTTGAGAACGGGTGCTTGAGGTGCCGATCGCTCCGCTGCACGAGGGTCTACAGCGTGCCGAGGGGCGCCAGAATAGAGAGCGGGAAACCAGCTTTCAAACGAGACCAAGATGGCGCCGATCGGTTCGTGTCGCGCGGAGCTACGGCAGCTTGAAAATGAGGCAAATCTTCGCGCTTGGCGTTCAATTTCGGCTCACCGACGTTTCTAAATTGCCGTTTTTTTTATACTTCGAGTAGGAATTGAGCCATAATATTTTGTAGAGGCATAGTTGGGACATTAAAGACTTCAAAAACGCAATTTTTGAAAATTGCCATTTTTGACCATTTTTCGCGATTTCAAGACCCGCGTCCCCCCTTAAGCTGCAGGGAATCACCACAAGCCACCTATGGCCTTCACGAGCATAATTCAGGGGTGTCGGTAGAGCAGCTGGTCACAAATGGTGAAATGAACTGCTTGGCATCGAAGGGTTCGGGATACAAGGATGGTTGATGATCCAGATGGATAGTCAAGAATAGAAGCGATCCACGGGTCACGACGTTGTGCGGTGGCAAAGAAGTCCATGTCAAAAGATGACACGAAGTGTGCACAAGTTGTGCCGCAGGCCAAGTCTGGAGGTAAAGGGAAACGGGACAGGGCGTCTGCGTGTGAGTGTGTGCGCCTGCTGTGGTATACGACGCGAATATTGTACTCCTGGATGCGTAGTGCCCAACAGGCAAGGCAGCCAGTGGGATCTATCAAGTTGGTGAGCCAACATAGCACCTGATCATCTGTGACCAAGTCGAATGGGCGCCCGTACAAGTATTGTCGGATCTTGCCAAGTGCCCATACTAAAGCCAAGCACTCTTTTTCGATCACGCTGTAATTGGCCTCAAGCTTCGTCAGTGTGCAGCTCGCATAGGCGACTATGTGTTCGGAGTAGCCGGGCTTTCGTTGGGCAAAGACGGCGCCGAGACCGGCCCTGCTGGCATCTGTTTGTACCTCCGTTGCAGCTGATGGGTCGAAATGGCGAAGAATGGGTGGAGAGGTGAGAAGACAACGCAGCATAGCAAATGCGCAGTCACATTCAGGTGACCAGGAGGAGAGGTCGGCGTCACCATGCAGAAGCTGAGTCAATGGTGCCATGATCGACGCGAAATTCCGAGCAAAGCGCCAGAAATATGAGCACAGGCCCACAAAGCTTCAAAGTTCTTTGATGGCTTCGGGTGCTCAGCGACTGCTCGAAGTTTTGCAGGATCGGGTAGAATGCCGTGCTTGGACACAACGCGGCCTAATGTGGTCACCTCCTGCGCGGCGAAGCAGCACTTTTTGAGGTTGAGTTGGAGGCCATGGCGGGCAGTAGCATTCGTGGTCGCAGCTCCAGTGTTTCAGGTGATGGGGTTTGAAGCCCAGCACCTCCCCCAATTGAGAAGAGGTTTATGAGCAACCCCTTATGCAAAGGGCACAGCAACCGGGACCAGCCAGGCAGCCTGAAGCACCATCCAAGAAGACGCCAGAAACCAGCAGCGCGAGCAGAGCCTAGCCGCGCGCTGACAATGCGGCTGTACAGCGAGATGAGTCTTCTTCTTCACACAAGCAATATCCATAGCTCAAAATGTCTGATTACGGTGTTTACCCAATTCTAACATGCTGTATAATCCGATACATAACCAAAGCCGCCTTCCCGGCAATTGTATGCTATACTGCAGTACACAGATGTATCATGGCAAAGCTGACTAAAAATATATTGTGGCGCGAAGCTGACTGTAGGAAACTGGCAGCCATTGTGCAACACATATTTTTCTTGCTAAAAATTTGCGTGCTCTCTATGGCTCTTTGTTTAGAAGCTTTAATGTTGTTTCTATGAAAATTTTCTACTTTGGACTCGTAGAAAGCGGTCACCTGTTCCGAGTCGAGGGCGTTATAGAATCAGACAAATACTGGCAAAGATACACTAGCCTGTTCTGGCGTTTTTCTGTGTCCTTGTTTAATTCAGTTTGCCTGATAATTCCATCAATTTTATCGGTCCCGTCATGGTCCAATTAACCCTTTGAGGGTCGATTTTTTTCGCCATATGTGACCACCCAGGGTCGATTTCTTTTATTGCAGATTCCAATTCTTCTTGGGGACTTGTTTCTAAACAAATTTACCGCAATTTTTCTAGGGTGACCGTAAAGTGAGAAAAAAATATTTTGCGTTGGTATATATGTACTCTTCATTCATGAACAATAACAATTAGAAAGGAAATAATCTTATAAAGATTATAAATTTGATGCATACTTATGCTCATAGTTCAAGGCCTTAAAAATACACAGATGAGAATATTTTGCAAGACTCAAATGTTCCTGCTCTTACACTAATATGTACATCCATAATGTAATTGAACTGCGTAGATGCGCGCACTCAAGAAATCTATGTGGTTCTGTGCCTGTCAAAAAAGCACGTCTGACAAACTTCCGCTAATCTTAAGCTTATCGCCCACCAGAGGCAATTAGTTTTCGCGAGTGTCAAAAAGAAAAAAAAGAAAGAGCAGCGGAATCGCATGCACTGCAGCATCCTTCCTATGCACACCCCTGTGAGCACTTAACGAGCGAGAATGAGGCGGTCGCCCTTTGAGCGATTAGTAACGAGTTAGCCATCAGTTTTGCAAGCGCAAGAAACCGACACCACCCACGGAACAAAACCCAAACCACTGCCCGCCTGCGCGCACACCAATGCGCCAGCGGTAGTATATAGAGGCGCGGGAGCAAACTAGCTCGAAAACAAACCATGCAGCGAAAAAAAAAAAAGAAAGGGGGGCGCGTGAAAAAAATTCCCTGTATTCCCACATAGTGGCAGCACATGACAGAAAATAAAAAGTTAGGAAATTGGCGCGCTTTTTAAACGTACAGGTGGCGTTGTAAATATACGGCATCTACCATTTTGGGACTTGTTTGTGGAGCGGTATATTTACGTCATTGACCTTCGAAGGGTTAAGGAAAGTCTACTGTGATTTTCTTCAGTGGCCCTAATTCTTTTTAGTTTTTCTTTAGTTTTGTGGCATTATTTAGATGATAATCACTAAAATGTCCTGAAATGAACTCATGTTTTTAATTCAAATTGTCATTGCAAGTTTTACTTATTAATATTAAAATAGAATTGGTCCGGGTGTGGTTCTGTGTCAGTGTTGTTGTTGTTGCCAACATGCACAGCCACGGCCAAAGCCAAAGCTGCAGAAGCGAGCACCAGCCAAGGACGAGGCTGGCAATCCGTCCACAACAGCCAGCCAGGGAGTCTCAGTCACGGCCGACTCTTCAACCAAGGCAGCCAGCGGCGTCAAGAAGGTGTCCAGAGGTGGGACCGACGCAGGAAAGCAACCCGAGCGCAAGGTTCGTACATTTTGAGTGCAGGCTGGAAGAATTCATACAAGGTCATGAGCCTAGGTCAGCAGAAAAAGTCACTCATGCGCACGCACTAATATATTCGTAAGCTGTTTACTCACTCATACTTGCGTGCACTCGCATTCATTGGCACCCACTCACGTTCGTACTTATGCATGAAGTGGCATCAACTTCCACTCACCAGCAAATGTTGACATACGCACTCACACTCGCTGACAGTCACTCACGTTCATTCTAGCGCCTACACAAAATTACTATCACTGACTTCTGTTGGTACTCGTGTTAATTGGCACACACTCTAGTTTATGCTCATATCTACTGAAACCTGCCATCACTCGCTCTCGTTAATACCCATGTTCATTCACAACCTTCATCATTCAGTAATGCTCTTATCTCACGCCTGTGAAATCATTGCGGAGAGATTATGAGTCACTGTATTCGTGATTATGCCAATCTGTGATCTCGGGTTCATAGCCTGACTGCATCCTGTAGGGGGTGAATTCAAAATTAATCCGGAGCCCTCTGCTATGGCATCTTGTCCCCATCATGTGCTGATACATTTAACCAGTAAATCAATACCTTCATTGATAAATTGGCTGCTGAATTTGCTTAATATTGGAATATAGGTTTTAAGTTTACTAGAGTTCTTTTATTTGGTCATTAGGCACAGCTCACCTGCCATGGCAGTTTGTGGCTTTAGCGCTATGTTGCTAAGCACGCATTCGTGGGATCAGCTCTCAGCTGCAGCGACCGCATTTCGATGAGGGGAAGATGCAAAAATGCCCTTGTACCGTGCATTAGGTGTACATTAAGGAACACCATGTGGTGAAAATTCTCCTCTCCTCGCAATCTGCACTTTCTCGTTCTGTCGCATAGTTTTGTCTTGTCGAATGCCCTCAAGTGCTACCAAACAAAGATTATGTTGTTTTTAAATAAATTGATTTGTATGTGTTGCCAGCATCGCTGTTGGTGTGTTTATTTTTACTCTCTAGCACAGAATAAAAGGCGAGGTCATACGTTTATACGAAGCTTTAAATTAAGAAATTGTGCGTTTTTGCAACTTTTTGTTGTCTATCTTTCATTGAGTTCATGTGCAAACTTGTTCACGGGAGTTTATATGCATGATTTTATAACGACTATTGGATATAATGAAGAAACCTTTGTTTAATATCTGACTTCATTATAACGAGCTTCGACTGTATGAGCTGTGTTCCTTACAAGAGGCTGGTGTAAAGAACAGCATAGTTCTTTTATCGAACAAGACATGGATGCTGAGTCACCTCTGACCCATTGCAGCTTTCTGGTAGCACAGCAGTGAGAATAATAAACAAATTATATGTGCATAATTAGAACACATACTAACTACTGCTTATGTTCCGTACATCACAAAACTAATTTTCTTGCCATGCTGCCTAGGTCAAGGATTTTTGTCTGGCACGCATGTGGCTTTTCCTCTGTCAGTGACTGAAGATTCATTCTACATGAAAATACTTTTGTTATATCCGAAATTCGTTATGAGCATATATTTGTTACCTGCCGATATCGGGGAGAAATCATTTAGATTTACTTTGTAATATTTGATAATTTGTGATATCGATGTTTGACTACTCTTTTCAAACAATGCCTTTGTATTAAATGATGTGTCATACGCCAAAGTGAAGCTGTGTATGGAAACGAAGGAAAACATCTTTCATCCAGGTGCGTCCCATCAAGAAGGTGCGCCGGGAGGACTCTGGATCAGGTGGTGCTACCCCTGGTGACAAGGTGGTGAAACGACGGCGAGTGGCCCATCGCCCGCGGACTGCATCGTCATCTGCCGAGACAGCCGATGTGGCTGATGAAGTCTGCTCTGCGCCAGACTGCGTCCAACCTCAAGGTAGGGGCAGTCACTGTTATACCTTGAATCACTTTAAGGGGGAAAAAGGTGTTCAGAAACTTTTTTTAGTTTTTTGACGACATTTAATAAAAATTGTCACCCTGACAGAGTTTTTCATGCCGATTTCAAGAATATAATTACTTCTTAAATTGACTGAGTAGTCCCCCAGATATGATTAAAATTAATCACCAATTGTTTATTAGACCAATTGTAATAAGAGTATTGGCCAGAATGTTTATAAAGATATATGGCTGGATATTACAAAGTGTAAGCAACACAACTGTAGGCGTACTTTATTTATATTGCAGATATTACCAATTTTACAGAAATTTGAAGTTCAATCGCCAGACATGACAATCATGTGGTCCAATTAGTAGCCAGATTTTAAAATTTACAAAAGCGAAAAGTAAACAATCTGCTCCTAGCATTGTATAGTACACACATGTAGCTACGGCCGCTGCTAAAATTATGGTCCTATGTGCATTAAAGACCAAGATAGCGCTTCAGCAAATTAAAAAAACTCCAAAAATGAGATTCTGAAAAAACATGAAAAAACAAAATGAGCTTATTTTTATAACATAATGCCACAAAATATTTGAATATATTTAAGTGCTATTGCATTAGTAGCCTCCAGGAATGTAGTCTGGCTAGTGTCGCTACGGTGATGTTTTCTGAGCACCCGCTGCAAGTTTTCAGCAGACATATGCTCAGCAGACGTAGCCAGCTCGTTTGTCCCGGAAACAGTGTCTTCAACACTATCTAGTTGTTCCGATTTTCCGTCAGTAGCAGGAAGTGATGCTAATGCTTGAAATTTTCCTTCAGCTTCACTGTCGATACGCTATGATCTATGATGTCACTTGACTTACCAGTGCTGGTGTTCCGGAATTATGGCCTTTGTTTTCTTTTCTAGTTACGAATCTTTAACAGTGAAATTAATGAAAATAGAGTTTTAAGGGAATAGCGCAACCTAAAGTGATTTAATATATCTGTTTAGTGTCCCTTAAGCAGTAATCTTGCCGAGACCAGAGCAGTCACAATAATTTGTATTGCTTTCCAGGTGAGGCGGTAAACTGGGTGCAGTGTGATGGAGGCTGCGAACAGTGGTTCCACCTGCTCTGCGTGGGTCTGAGCATGAATGAAGTGAAAGACAATGAGGACTATTACTGCCCGCAGTGCAGTCAGCCCGATGCTAAAGCCTCGAGCCGCAGCAGCCAGCACGACTTTAATGGGAACGGGGAGTCATCAGAGTTGCCCGACGAAATGGCAGACTCTGCATCGCCAGTGCCAGCGGAAGCCGAAGATTCCAGCGGCGTGACTGTTCCCACAATCTCTGAGCCTCCGACTGCTGCTGCACTCGTAACAGCGGCCGTGTGAAGTGTTGTCTAGTTTTGTTCTTGTTGAAATAAGTGAGGGGTGTGGGGAATGCTGTCGCGTTTAAAGAATTTAGAGAAACGCATTATCACAAAAGGTTGAGCCTCAGGTATGGAAGATGTGCTGTAAAAGTTGGGGAATGATGCGTGTTGGATTGTGTTGTAGTGAGATTTCAAAGTTTGTGTGGCTGCGTCGTTCCGGTCATTGTGGTGTTCATTATTTTCGCGTGTGTGTAACGGGGGCATGTGAACTGATTTATGGAGGGGAGCTTATTTGATTTCTACCCACCTGTGCAGTCACCGGCATATAAGCTTTTCCACCCTCGGTCCTCTTTCATAGCAGAATCGGGAAGCGTCCCCCGTTTCGTGTGGTTTTTTCCTTTTCATCTTTTTCATTATGGCATGAATTGAACTGCCGCTGTTTCTTGCTCTGTGGAGCATTCTCGTGCACTTCCGTTTTGTTCATCAGTAATATCTTTCACTGCATATGCTGCTCTCTCTTGTTTAACATTGCATACTGCTGCATAAGCCCTGCATGCACATCTCGTCTATAGGTGCGTTTAGGTGTGTTGTGCTTGCTTTGCTAAGGAAGCGTTATTGTAATATTGGTGCGTGGCATGCACTTGTGCACTCGCACACACACCACACACACACACACACTTGAGGTAACACCTGCAAGCCTTCCCTCCTAGACAAACCGTCAGCAGCCAGCACCATTTGTACATATATACATACATTGAATGTCATATACGACCTATACGAAAACCATAAAAATAACAAAAAAAGGATAAAGACCTGTATTATTAGATGATCATGGTGCTTGCTGTTGTTCCTCACCATGTGACCACGTTGTGTTCGTTTGTCACTTCTGGTTTAGTGTGTACATGTACAGTCAGCATGCAGGACGTCACACAAAAGTAAGAGCAGGTAGAGCTCTGTGGCACAAGCATCTCTGATCACGGAGACATCTTGGCGATGTTGAAGCTGCAGTTTGTTTTAGCGAGTGGTGCCCTGTTAACCATTTATTCGACGTTGTCATAGCGCGCACTTTTTTCATTCGTACAACCTCCATTCAACCCAATTTTGTGTGTTTCGCTGGTGCATCCATACAAGTAGTCATGATGAGGACGAACAAAACAAACAATTGCACTGTGCCCCCTTCTCTGACAAAATAACTTCATTGAGGGGGGGAGGCCACGATTTACTCTGGGTGTACACCTTTTCGTTCATATTTCTTGGCATGTGCATGAACGAGGATATGGCACTGCATTTGTCATTACTGCATTCATCAGCTTGCTTGTACCACTTGTATGATAGGTTTGAAGCTCTGGCAGAGAAAAAAAGCCACGTTTTATTTATTTTCATTGTGTTATATTGTGGCTCCAAGGTCAAGTGAGCGATGAGGTTTCAAACCCTTCCTCCCTTTATTATTATATATATATTTTTTTAGGTATGGTTTTGTGCAATCCTTGTTTTGTACTTTTTTTCGTCAAGTAGCAGTGGATCACATAATCGTGACTTCTTTTTTTCTGTTTGAGCCTTCTTGGTTACAAAGCAAACTGGCAAATCATGTTAGAACATATATGTGCACCTTGCATGGAATCGTAGATTTTTTTTCCGCATGTAATTGTGCAGGTCTGTAAAAGGAAAGTGCATTTATCAAAGGCTCGAGAATTCTTTTCATGTCGGTAATAGCATGGTTTACGCAGCAGAAAAAATGTTCTTGTTCCTGTGTTTGACATGCGATTTCACACAAGCTGCTGTTAGACAAGAAAATACTTGAAACTAATTAGGTCTATCTGTCTCTTTTTGTACATATGCAGTAAAAATTTTCTGGAGAACACTGTTTTGTATTTTTCTTAATAGCAGAACATCTCACAAAACATGTTCATCTGTATGTTCTTGTTCATGTGTTGATAGAAATATATAGCTGATTTGGCTGCTGAATAAGTGCACCTGTTTTGCAGACCACACAATAGGACACAACTGTTACATGTAAGTACTGCTTTTGCAGAAATTTAATGGCTAGGGATGGTGGGGGGGGGGGGGGGGCAGTTGAAATTCACTTCTAAAACTTGGAAGTGGGCATATTTATGATAATTAATATGCAGACAAATGGTGCTCTGCACAACTAAATTGTGATGAACCAAATGTTTGAAAGTACTACTACCACACATAATATGAATGGTTTATCGCACATGAAAGGCGCTAAAGAAGTGAAGCTGCATCTACGAGTCTTGGCTAAACAACTGTCCTGTACGCACGCATATTTTGAACAAGTGGCAGTTTTGGCAGTTTGTGCCGTGTAATATGTTTGGGTGTACTTACCCATTTCATTCAGCTTAATGCACAAGGTATCTGCAGCAATCATGCACAAAAAAAGATGCAATTTCTCTAGACAAATGGTGGCATCGTGTGTGAAAGGGGTAAAACATCATGCATCATGTTCTACTGAGCAACCTTGTTAATGCAACATTTGAGTACATTCTGCTTCAGCAATGTGTACTGGCATGAAAAACTACCTTTGCACAGGTAGGTGCCTACCTGATTGTGCATACATATGCTAAATTTGGGATTTGCTGCAGGGTCAAATGTGTGTTGCCTGCATAATTTGAGGCCACTTGTACAATGCTCCTTGACTACCTTACATGGCATGCACCATATCGAATTACAAAATAAAATGTTAAAGGTGCTTAAGAAGGGCTAGGAATAAGGCTGGAAATGATAGCCGTCAGTTCAGGACAGATTCCGGGTATTAAATGGTGTCCGCCAGTTTCCACAAATTGACCTATCAGCGGCGGCTCCTTCGGAAACACTGTATCGAATATCTCTTTCATGTATGAAGTTTCGACAGTAATGAATGGGTACAGATTAGTGCACAGTGGCCCGTAAACTAAGAACCAGAATGACTTACCGGTGGCATTTTTTTAAAAGTCCTTGCATCGGTGGAGTTCCCAGCAGGTGGATTGCTTTTTTGACCTCCTCTGCCACTTTATCATTGCTGCCGCATTCCTCTACGCAGGGCTATGACCCAGTGACAACAATGATGTTCTATGGATATCCTCTAAACATCCAGTTCCAGGACAATGATATCCTAGTTTGTGTCGAATATTTCCTGCAGGCATCTCTCACACGATCATTTGGCCACGCTTTCCGTGTCCTGTGAACATCCTTTGCATGTATGCAAGGGACATGACATGCTGCATACATTTTACATATTCCAGGGCCTTTTGCACTGGGTTTGCCGCAAGGACCATTACGATTGCAGCACACAATCTGTGCCAGATGCAATGGGCAGAACGCCTATACATCAAGAAGATGTATACGCTGCGTGCACACTGTATACGCACATGTGTGGAAGTTCAGCATACTCATTCTTCTAGGCCTTCCGCAGGCCTAGAAGAATTCTATTTGTCACTGGTTTATTGAACTAATTGAAGTTTGCAAAATAAATTGCATCGGAAAACTCGTAAAGAGCGACGTACACATGAGCTGCATGCACACACAGCTTCTGATTGTGATTCGAACATGCGAGAAAACGTAATTCTGTCACAAGGAACTCGGACAAAGCCTCGATTCAAGAACATATATTCATGTGTATATATAAAAAAAAAGATGCATGTGGGATTACCTTGGGACATCCATGGTAGGATATCCGAAACGGGTTTATGTACGGTATGTTTGGGACATCCGTGGTAGGATGTCGAAAACAGGACATCTGGAAGACGTCCTATTTGTCACTGATAAAAATGCTTCATGGGCATTGGGGGCTGGTTTGAATGTCATATGGACGAAGTCTTTTCACTGGGGTATGACTTGCAGGATGTCCTGGGCCTGTCTTGTTCTGTGAAGCCCATAAAGGTTTCTACCAAAAAGAAAAACACCAGTAGCGAAAGAGAAATGAAGACTCCTTTGGAGTAAAGGCTTGCTGTAAAGTAAAGGCTTTGGAGTAAAGTAGTTGCTGCAGGAGCCGGAAAAGCCTTCACACTGCCCCATCTCCAAGGCCTACCAGAAAATTGTAGTTGGCATCCTACGGGATGATGGTGGCAGCATAGAGAGAACAAGTGGTTCTAATGACCATCTAATGACAGTAGAGCTAAAAGGCTGTTCTTGTTCCTTAATGCCCTGGTGCAACCCAATCTGGGTGATTGGCCATGATTTGGGCGGCGCAAAGGCGTCTAAATCGAATGGAAACATGCGAAGTTTTACTTTGCAACGGCCCTTAAATTAATAAAAAACCAACTCTATGCAGCTACTACATGGATTGGAAGTTTTTGTAATGTAGGGCCTGCTATTCGCAACTTTCACCGACTGCAGGGGGCGCCACTGGCTGTCGATCCGATGGTCACTTGCGCAGAGATGTCATTCTATGATCATAGAGAAAGAAATTTCTTTCCCTATGCTATGATGTCATTAGCATTAGTTCATTCTTTATTCTATGGCGTCTGTGTTGTTTTGGTCTTTGGTTGCCGCCGCTGGCCTACGATAGAATTATTTTGCGTGGCACTGCACTTATCGTTCAGGAAGCAGCTGGCACTTGAGTGCGTAATGGCACACTGGGTCACGAATGCGCTGCCTCATAATCAATATATCAGGAAAAATCAATGACACATTGAGCCAAGCACTTCACTTTCAAACGCAGTAGAGCCCGAATAGAATCTAATTTATATCCCAAATAGTTCCCTTCTGCATCTTTCGCAAACGAGCCAGTCGCGATCGACGAATTTGATCTCAATCGGGCTTGATCGCAGTCGTAAGTGCCCGTACGACACCGATCATATGGAGCACTTCCCATCGCGATACTGGTTCTCCTCAACAACGACCGTAAAGAGTACCAATTGTACAGACGGAGAATACGAGCATTCTTCTTTCGCAAATACCGTTTACACGTACGTGAATGCGAGACTGTCTAACGGGTGATCGAGTAAGGCTAATTCTAGGGTTTTACGTGCCAAAACAGGCTTTCCGATGCGCGGGTTCACAACCCAAGCCCCACTAGCTTTTTGGTTGTTTGTAGGAAAGGCTTACGACGTATTCTACGGTGAGGGTTGAGCGCTTCGGCACAGAGCACATGCGATTGCTCTTGTATTTCGTTCCAATTTTTGAAACGCCAAAGTTCAACGGTGATGTTTCAACAAAATCCTTCGCAATTCGCTTTCCGCACGCGCAAAAAGTCACGAAGGATAACGGCGACGGAACATAGCTCGTACGTTTTCGCCTGGGAAGTATTCGTTCTATCATTGAGAAAGAAATGTTCCATCATCGGATGACTGCTTTCTGCAGTTGCCGTATGGATGCGCCACTGTACCTGGAAGTTGAAGTCGAGCCGAGCGTAGCCGTATCCGTATAGCTGAAGCCGGGTGGGCACTTACTGTTGATGCGTCGGCAGCCGACACCTTCGTCCGCGATATTTTTTCTCACGCTGTTGTTTATCCTGATCAAGGGTCGCAGAAAGACTGTCTCAAAGTGTCCCTTCCACGATGTTTACCCTGCCAGCTTTCTTGGCGCAATGCTGCAAAGCAGCTATGGATGTGGTAACTAGCGTGCCTCTGTTCGTCGGTTATGCGATTCAGCCGTATTGGACAGAAAGAAACATTTTTGCATTCGCGCTGTTTATGTCGTGGTTAACTTACGTCTGGGAGACGTACCTGTCCTACAGGCAGGTAAGGATACCTTCATTTTGCCCTTGTTACCGCCGCTTTCGGTGCTTGTTCGCAGTGTTGCATTTCTCTTGCAGTACAAGGTGTGCAAAGGTACGCCCCGAGTTCCTCCCGAGCTAACGGCTATAACGGACCAAGAGACATTCTCAAAAGCGAGGCTGTACTCGCTCGACAAGATGAAGTTTGGTTTCTACTCGAGTATCTGGAACGAGCTGGAAACAACGGTTTGTCCGCCCCCTCTACTCACCGACTCTGATATTATCCTCTCGTTGTCAAAGTGCTCAGGGCTTCCATCGCTCACATGTACGTGAGCTTTTGTGTGTGGCAGTTGCAAGAGGTGGCAATGAGAGTGCCTTCTGTCGTGACAGGTTCAGCATAACGTCACCGTAGACGTTCCGGACCAGTTTCGCGATGCTGTTTGTACTCGTCGCTCTCCTAACGTTGCTATCGCCTGACTGTCGCTGAATGCGTGCTACGTGTGAGCTTGCTCGAGAAGATGCTCATTACTTTCATCTTCCTGTGAGCGAACAAAATATACCTGACCTAGCTACATTGCTACAGCTTGCGTCTGGTTATTTTCGGCTGCTCGATCCACATCTCTGTGGATGCTGAAGGTTTGCAGTAAAGCATGAATTAGGCTCCGGTAGTGGGCCATTGTAACAAATAATAATAAATGGCGACGCAGGGAGGCCGTTTGCTGAAACACAAGCACGAACTGTCGTGTTTCGTGCACTTTGTGTCGGTCGTCTTCTTATGATGTTAGTTACTTAGATGTCATTACTGCTTGGACCAATTCACTCTTTGCTGCAGTTCGTTTCTTATGCGCGTGACCCTTCTAATTTGTGTTCAGTGTTTTTGAGACACTTTAGATTAGCTATCTCGAACTATTAAGTGTGATCTCTGCCATCTCTTAAAGATTCAGGACAAGGCAATTGTCATGCTTGACGACACTGTTGAAACAATTCTAGTTGGGCGCAGATCGTTCAAAAATATTTCCATTGACTTTTGCAGGTCGTGCTGCTGTTTGGTGGCTTTGCCTTTTTCTGGAATTTCTGTGAGGCCTTGGCGGCCAGAGCTGGTGCTCCCGACCATGAGGTGCTGTCATAGCTGCACATTATCCTCTCCAATCAGTAGTATTATTCTGGACACTTGTCAAATTCTGACCTGCCGTTGAATTCCTTTGTGTTGGCATTTTGAGTAAAGCAGATAGGCCATAGCATCCCTGTGAGCCATAGTGTTTTTCCTATACTAAAATTACTAGAAGGAACTATCGTGCTGCAATAATTTAGATAGCACAGGAATTATGGTTCGTACATGAATTTGTCTGCTCTTTGCACTTGTGGAATGCTTGTGGCTTCAAACGTTTATGTGGCTTTATTTATTGCCTAAATTATGAAGGAACCCTATACATGCAGGAGGCAAAAGACTTAGTGCACCAGAAATGGGACAAAAGAACACAGACGACACACACGTTTGGCGCTAACTTTCAACGAGTGCTTATTGCGGGGATCACAGCGTACGCATATACCCTTCTCCCGCATGCATTAGAACACATGCTCTGAGCTACCTGATAGCGTCTCTCGCGGCAGAGTGGGAAGTTTGTGCAAAAAAATCATGCCAAGTGCTTAAATTCCACCTCTTTTCGGCATAATAAGATGGATGGTTTGCTGATACAAGACCCACTGACGGTTGCGATGTGATATGCTTCAATGATGAGCCTGGTCATGTTGTTAAGGCTTTTTCTTAGGATCACTGTATCTTTAAAGAGAGGCCGGCAGTGGCATCTTTTGCAGTGCTGTGCAAGAAAACCATTGACCTGCTCTTTGTTTAGATTGCTATTATGCTCTCTTAGCCTATCATTAAGGCATTGTCTGGTCTGGCCAATGTAGCAAGCTCCGCAGGATGTAGGTATCTGGCAGACGACACCTGTTATACACCCTACAAGCTTATTCCGGTGATTCTTTTTGCAAGTCTTTGTACCCACTGGTGTGGTCTTTCTACACAGACTGCCTCTATGTAGTGCCTCGTAGCTGAGGGATTGCTGAAGAAACTTCAATCAAAAGTTTCCTCGCCAGTGTGCCCCAATACAGAGAATAGAGTAGCAGTCATACCTTACATGCATGGATTGTCGCATCGACTCAAGAAAATAGCACAATGCAATAACATTCCTGTGGTGTTTTCACCGCTTAACAAATTAAGCAGTCTGTAGAATGACCACACCAGTAGGAACAAAGAAGACGACTTGCGAAAAGAATCGTTGGAATAAGCTGGCAATGTGTATAACAGGTGTTGTCTACCAAATACCTACATCCTGCAGAGCTTGCTGCATCAGCCAGACTGGACAATGCCTTAATGATAGGCTAAGAAAGCATAATAGCAATCTAAACAAAGAGCAGGTCAATGGTTTTCTTGCACAGCACTTCAAAAGATGCCCATGCCGACCTCTCTTTAAGGATAGTGATCCTAGGAAAAAAAAAAAGCCTTAACAAAATGACCAGGCTCATCATTGAGGCATATCACGTCTCCACCTTCAATGGGTCTTGTATCATCAAACCATCCACCTCCTTATCGTGAAAAGAGGGGAAATTATGTGCTTGGCATGCTTCTTTAACACAGATTTCCCATTCTGCCGCGAGAGGTGCTATCAGGTTGCTCAGAGCACATGTTCTAGTGTATGTGGGAGAAGGGTATATATGTATACTGTGATCCCGCAATAAATACTTGTTGAGAGTTACCGCCAAACATGTGTGTCGTCTGTGTTCTTCTTTTGTCCTGTTTCTGATGCGCTACGCCTTTTGCCTCCATTATGATATCCCAACAAGCCCAACGTGCAACTTTAGCTAACATGCAGAATTTTAGGGAATTGTTGCAGTTGTAACACAATATTTTGCTAAAAGTGAACAATTTACAAAGTCACACTCATTTGAAACCAGAAGGACAAACTAACCATTATTGCCATCCTGGCTGCACTGCCATGCTTGTAGGTCTCATCGACACTAATGCCTGCTAGTAATTTTTGTAGTAAACCCTGTGCTGTGAGCTAACCAGAACAGTCACGATGGCAAATTTGATGAGGCCCAGAACAGCAGCCCCAGGTGTTCTGTCTAACTTGGCTTCACCCATTTGTAGCACATTTATTTCTTTTTGAGCCTGTGACGAGACTTCGATTTTATTGTTTTTCTGATTTTTTAGTATTCCTTTGGAATAAGTGTCTTCTAGTGATTTTTATTTTCTGTTCTTACTGCTGCACCATATTCTTTCTCATCTTTCTCTTTCTTTGTTCTTTCCTTTGCTCCTTCCTTTAGTTAATATACAAGTTTCTATCTCTTCCTTCCTGAACAGCAGGCAGGTGTGCTTCTTCCTGTGGCAGTTTCCAACCTGATTCATCCCTTTTTCATCAATAATCACCATTTCCTCTTATTGCCTTATGTACCTTTGTGTATATGTTTTCAAACTGAATAATAATGGTTGCCTGTAAGGTGCTCACACTCCCTGACAATTTTTTATAAATTGCTTCCAGCTTGTGATCACATCTCTGTTCATTTTTGGAGGATCCCTGCTGTCCACACTGCTCGATTTGCCGTGGTCAATATACTATACCTTTGTGCTTGAGGAGCGCCATGGCTTTAACAAACAGGTGACAAGACTTGTTCTTTATTTTTTTACTTTTTCTTTTTGCCGCTTTGTGTAGCAAGACCTTACCGTCATTTCCACACACTGTAAAATGACTTGTTTAATGAGAACGAAAGAAACATGTTGGGCAGGATAGTGTAACAATTTAATTGCAATTTAGTTATTTTTCACATGGCAACAGTGGTTCAAGTGACTCTTTGCCTACTTTATTAGCCAGAAGGCGGGCTTGTGATCACACTGGGCACGCACCTCCCCCAAAATTTCTGTGTGCCAGGATGCCACCTGTCCAGCCTCCCCTGCCCCCTCCCTTATCAAATTGGTAACCCCACTCCCCATCTTCCTGAAAAAAAATTCTTGGCTATGTCACTGTCGACCGGTCATAAGCAGTGGATGATAAGAAAGAAGAAATAGGTTTGGCACCAAAAGAAATGCCACATTAAAGAGACCATAATGTAATTCCTTTTTACTTAATTTTGTGCTTGCTTGATTGGATGCTTGGCAGTTAACTGTGTAAGTGTTCCTACAATGCAAGTTGTCCATATTTTCACAAATTTAGCAAACTTCTTAATAGAATAGTAGTTCTCAATTAAGTGCGAGGAATGTTTATTGCTGAAGGAACCTATATTTATACCAGTTTGCCTGCTCTTCTGTACATTAGTGAAGATCACATAAATTCAAATATTTTCTGCAAGAAGTGGTGAATTTATTAGTTATACTTTTGAAATGTTTGACATTGCCTCTCTCAGGAAACGTAACGCAATTCTAAGAAAGCATATTAACTGCACTAGGTTGTACAATTAAACCTTGTTTTAACGAAGTTGATGGGACCCAGTAATTGATTGAGTTAAATTAGGAACTTGGTTGAATCAAAACCAGATTAAAAAAACACTAATGCAAATAACATTGCTTATATGTAAGCAAAAAAGGGGAATTTTTGTCTGCATAAACAGTCATTAAAACTTGCCAATCCCATATTTTACTCACTTTCCCAAAAAAGGTTTCAGTGAATGGAAGGAGATGTTTAGTTCACTGTTTCTTTGAGGTTTTCGACACATTAGGCTTCATGAATAAGTGTCACTGAATTGGGAAAACACTTTGCTAAGCTAAAAATTTTGTAACACAAGAATCCATTGAATTGAGCTTTGACTGTACTAAAATATACACGCACTATGAAGAATGAGCAAATGTGTATATGCCTTCGCATTAGCGTTTTTCAAGGCCTCCTTAGCCAAGTTATTGAATGTCACTGGGCCAATTGTGAACCTCCTTGTTTCGTGGCTCATTTCAGACTCCCGGGTTCTTCGCAAAGGACAGAGTAAAGAAGTTCTTTCTGATGCAAGCTGTCGTTCTACCAATTGCTTGTGGCATTGTCCAAATCATCAAGATGGGTGGAGACTATTTCTTTATCTACCTGTGGTTCTTCACCCTCGTTGTCTCGATTGTGAGTTTTCAGCTGTCATCAGCTCGTGAATTTAGATCATTGCTCTAAGCCTACTGCCCTTCTGTTTTTCTTCTTTATATTAAATGTTCAATTTCATGACTATTTAAGCAATCTGCCAGCACGCTTTAAAAGGTTACACCTTTTGGGGTGTTGTAAAAATGTTATTCTTTGTAACTAAGCTGTGTAACTTGTGTTTCTTTGGCCAAGGACACTTGGAAAGTGTATAGTGTTCTCGATATGCAATTACCCAGCACATAGTGTCCAAAAAAAAGGAAGTGCCCACAGGAATGACTGCAATTATTATGTGGGACGTATTGCAACCTAAAAAGTGTAATGCAAGAAATATACATGCAACAGTGCCTTGTTTGTTCCTTTTGGTTTCTCATGTCACTTGGCAATTCAAATCATGTGCTAGCTGGCTCTAACTCAATCACTTCTGCATGCTTGCACGTATGCTTTTGCAATCTTTAAATAGCCCTATGTGTCATTTTACTAGCAATTCAGTCAATGCTGTATGATGAAGCATGGTAATGAAATGGCCAAGAAAGTATGCATATGCACTCAAAATGGGCAACAATGTTCAGTTCATTCATTGTGGGGCAGGCTTTTCCTATGAGCATATTGCTACCCTCATGTTTATGAGCTAAGTCAGCCAACCACCAAGTATGAGTAAGAAACTGTAAGAGACAACCAGAAACAAAAGCAATTAAAGAGAAGTGTAATTTGTAATGTTTTGGGCTTGTGATGCATGCTTGCTCTTTCCACATCTTTCTTCAATTGTGCTGCTGTCGGTCAAGCAGCAAGGACCGTGGCACAATGGAAAGAACAGCCTGACAGGTGATAGCAATAGAAATTACCATAATTTAACAAGTAAAATAGTGTAGGAAGAAAGAAAACAAAAGGAACTGGCCGAGAATTTTTCATTTTTTGCGAACCTAGCAGGTAATACTCAAACTGGCACAACTTTGACCTTTGACGTTCAATCCTTACACATGAACATATTCGCTTTGCTGCATGCTTAATCATACAGGAGTGGCTAGCTTTACACTCAATTCTGTTATGAAAAATGCTTTTCTAAAAAATTTTTGAGCATGCAGTCATTTATGCGTGTGTAAATATCTGAGTGTGTACTACTAGGACACACACAAAAAGAGGAAACTTGTTAAGAATTTTTCTATGCCTCTCCAGGCATGCCACTTTAGTTAATATTGGCATTCAGCGTTTGGTCTTACAGACATGCTGAAAGCTGGCCGATTTCAACTGCCATATCTAAGCAATAAAGACATTACTTTCCTTGACTTCTGTTGTTCGTAAGTGTTGCTGTGGTAGCATTCCTTCTGCACAACCTTCTCAGTACTTTTTGTTTGACTCCTTCCAGCTCATGTCATTCATCTACTCGGACTTCATTGCACCACTTTTGGACAAGTTCACGCCACTGCCTGAAGGAGAGCTGAAAACCAGGATTGAACAGCTGGCAGCCAGCATCAATTTCCCACTCAAAAAGCTTTTGGTTGTAGAAGGTAAGCATATTTAGACTCATCTGCTTTAGCATAAGCATGCTAAAATTTAAGTGCATTGTGCTCTTTAACATCTAAGAGAGTGCTATGTTATTGGCATGAATGGACTATTAAAAATTTAGTAACCTGCTTTGTTTCATGCACATGACACTTATCATTGTATGAATGTGCCTAATGGCTACATTGCAACATCACCATTAGCTCATTGCACCATGTGTGCTTGCAGTCATTACATGGTAATGTGACAGTTTTGTAGCTGTTCTGGGGAAGCATAATTTGCTTCAAAGTATCGCAGAGGACTACAGGCGAGTCTAGGAAGGCTGCAACGTTGAAGGTAACGAATGTTGTCCTGCTCTTCTTCTTGAGAAAATTTACTATTATTTGTGCATTCAGTGCAGTGCTGCCCTCTTGTAATTGCAAAAGGTTGGAAAACGGAGTAGGTTGTGACTACATATTGTTATATCCTGGCTGGTATTAGGCACCTGTACAGCATAGTAGACAATACTTATAAATGATAAATGCATAAGTGGTATTGTAAGTATACTTCACTTTTATAATTTGACATCCCATATTCATTCTAGGCTGATTGAGATCCACTTTTCTTGTGTAAAGTGTGGAATAATGTTTAGAATCACCTAAGCCCTCGAAATGCATGGGAAAAAAATATTGCCTGTTGGTAACATGTCCACCAAAAGCAGGTGCCACATGGCTGCAGTATTATTCATTTAACAGTGAATTCATTTGTTTAGACTGTCTTGTCATGTGCCCTGTAGTACTTGATTTAGGCAAGCATGTTGTGGTAAACATTCTGTGAAGATACTTTGGAATAAGAAATTGCATATTTTTTTTAGTACAAAGGTACTTAGTGCTGGTTAGCCGGGCTGTGACACACAGAGGATGCTACCTAATGCTAAGACAGTGTGCATATTAGCTTCAACACTTGAGAGGTCTATTCCCTGCCAGCTTGGTTTAACTGAAGCAGCAGAAGTGTTTCGCTCGGTCAGATTATGGATACAGGGATTTATTTACTTAATTAATCCTCACGAGCTCTGAGGTGGACTACTGCATGATGGGTGATAGAAGAAAGAGAACTTAACATTCAATGAAAAGAAGCACCAGCCAACTTCCTGCATAACATTCAGCAATATGAAATGCTACGTTATTCCGCAGCTAGAGGCAGAAGTTTCAAGTAGCCCGAGTATCAGACTGCAGTAAATAAAGCTCTGTGCAGAAGTTACAATACAATTGACATGCTTCACTCTTGAACATGCATTTTAAAGAAAACATAACCAAGAAAATAAATTCACTTACATTCTGAATTCAAGACAAATGCTGATGACTGGAAACGCACTGGGCAATGAAAATTGAATGAACCATGATAGAGGGCTTCACATAGGCAGGCTGACGTTCTTTGGTCAATTGATCTATCTTTTCGATGTAACGTTGAAGTAACACTGAAAAATGAAAGTAAGGGTCATGTCTGCATAGCCAGCCTGTTCTAGACCAGGAAGAAATGTCACTGTGTAGTGCAGATGCAGTTTGTAGAATGAATGCTATATAAAAAATTTTCAGCATCAACTCTTGTAATACATGAATACTTTGTTTAGCGCAAAACAACAGACACAAGAAAGACAACAGGACAAGTGCCTTGTCCTGTTGTCTTTCTTGTGTCTGTTGTTTTGCGCTAAACAAAGTACTCATGGATTTGCACCAACTAGCCCATCAACGTCTTGTAATACTGTTTGCAATGCTTGTAATTGGGGAACGTGTTGTAAATGCCACTGCAAATACAGTGTTACTTTTGATGCAGGTTCAAAGAGGTCATCGCACAGCAATGCGTACTTCTTTGGGATGTTCAAGGAGAAGAAGATTGTCTTATTCGACACCTTGTTTGAGAAAGATGAGCTGACTGAAGGTGAAAATGGGGAAATTACCAGTGAAAAGGAAGCAGTCGAATCTAAGGTAGGTGGAAGAGCTGGAGCGAAATTGACAAACATTTTAATTCACAAGTGCTGTTGCATTGGCCGGCCACATTCGCTAATGCAGTCAAACTTGGTTATACCAAACAGGCTTAAGTGTTGAACATAATTCAGTACATAGGGGTAATTCATCGTATCCATACTCGTCTATAATGAACTTAAACAAAGTGTTGTGATGGATGTGTTCATTTTGTAAGCATTTGTTATCCCCATTGGAGAAAAGAAGCAAGCAAAAAACCCATTTAATCAAAACAAATTACACATGGTAGCTAGTAACTTTTGCCTCTGCATTTAAATGTTTCTCAACGTCTCCAGGAATGACATTCATGGTGCGAGGTCTTATTTCTGTCCGCTGAACTTGAAGCAGCTAATAATGTCGACCTTCCCTCGAGAGTGCCAAATGGACCACATGAGTTCGATATAGGCAATGCCCAGTTCATTATGAGCAAGTTACTGTGCATAAGTATTGGCCAATATGTTTTGCTTCAATGTAAAGTATATTTCACTTGATCCGAGTTCACTGTATTTGAGTTCAACTCTAGTACAGTTAAACCACGGTATAACAAGGTCAGTAAAATCTGCAGTTTTCTTTGCTATATCGAAATTTATTTGTATTGACATTTGACCTTTTATGCAAATAAGTACAGTCACTGATCGATTTTTTTTTGCGTGGAAAGGGGGACGCAGAATTTTCCGTATTGTGTGGCAATCGCAAAAAAGCTAATTTGAATATGAAAGCAATTTGATGAATGTGGGAGTCGGCGACGAATAATAGTTTCATGCCACATCGAAGCTATCTTCGCATCGACAGTACAAATTAAGTGAAGCCAGCCACGCTTTCACATGCGCTCTGCCTCCGCAGCTGATAGCATCGCCCGCACTTGGACAGTGCTACTATCATGAAAAGTGCCAGCAGCGGAGAGCACATCCTTCAGCTGCCTCTCGCTTTAACGGGTCACCTAAACTCGAGATTACGCAACCTCCAATACTAATCGGGCGGGAAGACAGCTTACATGATGCCAGGCTGTCTTGGCCTGGCTCTAGAGGCTCTAGAGGCTGACACCCGGCTCTAGAGGCTGACTACCTCTAGAGCCGGGTGCGCAGCTGCGTATGCGCTCAGCCGTATTTCCAGCCATGCGCAGCCACGGCCGAGACATGTGCCAACTTGCCCCCCCCCACTTCCCGCCCCCTTACGCATGCTTACTTGCGTTACTGCAAGCTTGCTCCCCTCCTTTCTTTCTCTTTGCTCATACGGGATGGCAACACTCTTAAAGCCACCATCTTTGTGTCGCCCTCTGTCACAAAAGTGCGCATAATCAAAATGCGCGCCGCATATCACCCAAGCCACAAAAGTAGCTCCTCAGCCCATATGAGCCTATATGCCACAGACAACTGATGGGATCAACGGCAACTAGCTTCGAAGAGTGAGAGGGAACATGCCTAAACACCCTCTCAGACCTCGACACACGACGAGGAGAGTGAGAGAGAGAGATGGGGACGACCCGAGCATGTGCTGACGGATGAGTCGCTGTGGCCGCAGCTGAAAACATGAGAAATGTCTAGAAGGTTCCCAGGCTTTGTTCATGCTATCAGTCGGAAAGTTTGAGAAATGCCGGCGAAGGCTATAAAAGTGCTGTGCTGGAATTGGAGAAGATCGGAGATCAGAATGTGCCAGTGAAGAGATGCGATGTGTAGACCGACTGTCTGCAGAAGGAGATTCCTGGACAAGCTGGCCGATGAGTTTCTAGAGCATCTGCATTTCCAGAAGTTCCTTCTTCGAGATTTGTCACGAGCTACGCCAAAGACATCTGGCTTAAGAGCAGCATGAGTGAATATGAGTGGACACTTGGTGCTCCTATTCATTCTGTAGTGTAAGTGTTGAACTCTTAGTGCTTGTCGTTAATTATTTTCATAAGTTTTGTTAATACCAATCTGAATTGCATTGTGATGCATCTAACTGAAGTGTGCATGTGCGAACGTAACTGCCTTATTTGAAGAATATATTTTGTTGAGTTTTGACGACTCTGTGCTCTGACTCGGTCTTTGGACCACAAGCGGCATTTACTGGCACACCAGAAGGTCGCTTACTAATTGTCCGTGCTTTCGTGGGGTTATTTTCGGAGGCTTTGGAATTTGGCCCGACATGGGCGCCTCGTTCACGAGGTGTGTGACAGCCTCACACACTTTCCCTTGCAGCTAAAGCACACAGTGTATGGGGCACTTGGACTTCATACTATATGGAACATGACGCGTCTCCACTTCGGCGGTCACTCTTGACGCGCTGCGCGCGATTTGAGAGGTGTGTTTGCAAGAAGCCACTTCTAATTCAATCATTTGACTATCTGCATCCACAAAAGTTTCCATTTATTGTCTCTGCATTCCTATGCGGTTGCAGTGAAATTTCGTTATACAGTTGAACCCACTTATAATGATACCGGTTTTAACAATATATTGGTTATAACAATGAGAAGCTGCCGCACCGTCAACTTTTGCGTTTTCCATGGTGAAATAACCTCCTTACTACAATGCCTCGATGCCGTATTGTAGGTTGTAACGAAGTCTGGCTGCTGGGTGTCTGAACTGAAAGGCAGTGAAATGCAAAATACTTGAAAAGAAATGAAAAGAAGAAATTCAAGCCACTGCATGATGGGCCGCTGCTCCAAGAGCCGCCGTGCGCTCATTTTCCAGCCATCTTCGCACGCCTCTCTCCCGTTGCCCTTTCACCCCTCCGAACACAAATAGGCTGTGCCCACAGCTCTATTCTGCCCCACCCTCCAAAACACGAATGCCTTGGATGATGCTGGCAAACTTTGCGTAAAGCATGAAAGGCTGACCGACAAGGACATAGTTTTCTCGTGCAAGCCAATGAGAAGTGTGTGGCGAGGTGCTCATGGCGATCTCGCCTCAGCATTCCTTCTGGATTTCTCAACAAGCTTCTCAACAAGATTTCTCAACCAGAGTGCGATGCCTTGGCGGTGCTCGCATATCGCTTGCCACCCATGACCCCTCTTTGCAGTTGATACAGCAATGTCATTCTTTAACACCAACAGCCGCGGCTTGTTAGGTACATGCGATTGAACCACTCAAGCAGCAGTTAAACGAACGAGCACAATCAGCAGCCCGATGGAGGAAGGTGGTGGGGAGAGGCACTGGCCTTCCCTCCATTACAGTTTTCTCACATCAGCTCTGCCAACCCCCTGTTTTGATTTTTTCATGCAACCTGGTTATAACAATTATCGGTTATAACAATCGAATTTTTCTGGCACTTGAATATTGTTATAAGTGGGTTTGACTGTATTGAGATTGCACGCAAACACACTTCGTTATATTGAGGTTCTAAATGCATGGTGTTCTATGGACAAGAGGTTGAGAAGTTCAATACAGTCGAATCTCGTTCATTCGAACGTCCAGTTTATTCGAACTGACGTTGTGGTTCCATCCAAGTTATGTGTATTCCAGTGGGCGAAAACGCCCGATAATTAGAACGTGCAAGCATTTGTGACGGTTAATTCGAACATACTGCGCTGCGACGATGCCCTCAGCAGCATGCCAAATCATGTGGCTGCGTCTCCGACCAGCATTGCTCTGACTCTGCCATAGAGGAAAAGCTTAGGAGAGACTCCTTAATGCTGCATGCGAGGTTCTGTATAATGTCCAAGGGCTATAACCCTGTCGCCGTGCGTCTGCGTGAAAAAGACAGAGTGCGGAGGAAGCGCGCCATCTTTTGTTGTGTGCAAGGCACCCAACGTTGCGAGGCACCAAGGGGGGATGGGGTAGAGGGGGCAGCATTCTACTCCGGCTGTAACTGTGCATGTGGTGGCCCTGCACGGTCGCGTGGCTGTATCTTGAGAGCAGAGTCTAGGCACGTAGGCAGCTCGTAGCTTTGCGAGTGCTGTGTATTCTTAGCACTCACTTTTCGTCGAAGCGATAGACGGCACAAATGTCACTTCGCTCGCTCCTGCTGCCGCCTTTCCTAGAGTGTTTTGTCAGCAAGTTTCTGCTGTCATCAAATGAGATGCGTTCATGTTTGCTTGTGCATGTGACATCATGCTTGTTTACACTATATTTACAAGTTTATACGGACGATAAAACTATTCTCCTTGCTTCGTATAGCTGTCCACTAATTTGCTATTGCAATCGATGCTTCACCTGTTGAGTGAAAGTGCGATTTTTTTTTTTACAATGACGAGTGCAACCAAGACATCCCGATAAAAAGGTTGTCGGAGACAGTGCGCCACATCAGATTATGTACAAGATGAACCTTGATGCAAGGACTCGAAAGTAGCACCCAGTACCTCATTCTCCTTATCTTTTGCACGCAGTGACCTCGCAACAGAAGGGGGCACACTAATATGATTATGATCAGTGGCAACGACTCTATCATCTTCATAAGACATGACGCGTGAAGAATGCAGGACGAAGAACGTAAATGCAGCGCCAGTCTGTCAGCAGACGAAAGAAAAAGCACACGAGCGCTCGGAGGGAAACGAAGACTGAGGCCCAGTCCTGCCTTGGCAACTTCGCCGTGGTAGTCTTAGGTGGCAGTAAGGAGGCTTAAGTGATAGAGGTAACTAGCGCCATCCATCAAGCAGGCGGAAAAGCAAATCCGCTTCCCTCCCGCCCCTCCTCGCAACTCTGTGGCACGGAACTGTCACACACCAGTAGCGCACGAAATGAGACCGCCAAGAGATTGTCCGTGTTTGTCTGCGCCCAACGAAAGGATTCGATGGATTTACCTTCTTGACATTTAATTTACATTATTGCCAATAAAATGTTGCGGTAATCTAGTTGAAAGCTCACTAGGAGCGTCATTAAATTTCTCCACTGGCCAATGCAGTCTGTTCATTCTTTCCACGTTCACTTATGTGCGGCACTGTCACCACTGTTTTCTACTCTATTTTTCTTTTCTAGGCAGTGCCTGAAAAGAAGCAACACAAGACTGGCTGCAACAATGATGAGATTCTTGGAGTTCTGTGCCATGAACTTGGACACTGGAAGCTTAGCCACGTGATTAAAAATTTCGTCATAGGCCAGGTACAGTGCTCAGCAGTCAGCTCTATGGGATTTAGTTTTCCCAGCAGTAGCACATGCACTCAATAGAAGACGAGATAAAGTAGTAGTCGTGAACACTTGTGGTTCTAGTGATGAGGGTGAACAGTTGTTTGTCTTCTGATGAAGGGAAAGGCGTCTTTCCTTCTATAGTTAAAAAAATAAAGCACATCTGCTATTGCTATTATAACCAGCTTATGTTTTACTCCGATGCGGGATAAAGGTATTTTGCAGAGATCTCTAATTACCCATAACCTGTGTAAAGCCAGCCCATCTTATGCCTCCAGATTTTTTTTTTTTCTCTATTGCTCCATCCTTTGCTGTCCTGAACTATATTCTGTTAATTCTTTTTTTGTATGTTTGTTATTCTGTCTCCTCCCCTGTGTAATGCCCGAATAGGCCTTTAGGATATATGAATAAATAAATAAATACATTTAACAGACCAGTTGTTCTCTGTTCTGCACATTGTGTGACTTGCCCAACTTCACTTCTCTTCAGCTCTTTCCTTCAGTCTCAGCTGGACGTATATTGCTGCCATAGTTATATCATATCGTACCATTAGGAACAAATCTTTCATGAAAAAGATACTGCCAAGTCGAACATACTTTGCATTTTTATACCTCAAGTGCATGAGCTTGCAGCACTACTTATCTGGTTGCCAAAGATGGTGCTAAAGACCTCGCACTCCAGTAGCATACAGGCAGAAATTATGCCAGCATTACATGAATTGGCATAACAGGAAATGAAAACATGTTCTGGCTAGCCAGAACTTTCTTGTGTTTCAATTGTCCACCATAGTACATTTATATGAGTGTTTTACTTCCAACATTTTTATTCAGTAAATTTATTCTGACATGCTTTATAGCACTCTTGATGCTGCTAGTTTTCTATGTCTGCAGGAATAAACAATCTTGTTTTTTGTTAGGACAGTAAAAGAATATTCCAATGCTTACTCTTCACTTCCCTTTCAGGTCCACCTATTCTTTTGCTTCATGATCTTCTCCCTGCTCTATAAGGATGACCGGGCATACAGGGCATTTGATTTCTATAACTCCAAGCCCGTCTTCATTGGGCTGATGCTGATCTTCATGTACATATTTTCACCTTACAACACGGTAAGTAGGCCTTGTACACTCCATTAATATCTTGTGTTTTCTGCTGCAGTTCCTCAGTGGTTGTGATGTTTTACTGTAAATCTTACAAGGCAACGAGTTTGATTGCATGACTGTGTAATGCAAATACTGTACAATGGTGTGCTGACATGTTGGCATATTTTGAGGGATCCTAAGTGGCCAGAGTAGATCGGCCCACCCCCAAATTTCACAGCACCACCATTGCCACAACAGTTGCCAATAGTTGCTTTTGGCCGACAGAATGGCACATATGGCGTCAGGGTTAATGCATCTCTAAAACATATCTTGAACAGGAAGAAGCGGCTGTTTCACCAAGCTAAAAAAACGGAGTACAACTGATAGCTGGCATGCGTACCAGCAGGTTGCTTCACTGTTTAAAGGCGCAGTCAAAAAAGCTAAATGCCTTTTCTTTTACAATACACTTCCATTTCTGCCGGCTGAAAATACTAAGAAATTTTGGAAAATTGTCAAGGGTTCCGAATGTAACACAATAATGTTAACTGATGTAGATGGCGCTGTTGTTCCACACGAAGAATGTTCTGTACTTAATGAAGTGTTTTCTAAATCATTTTTGAATAAAGTGATGCCCTGTACTTCTCCACCTGAAGTTGTTAAGATGAATTTTCCTCAGGTGGAGCTCTTGTTAATTCATTATGATGGTGTCGTGAACTTGATTCGTAAATTAAAAATTTTGTCATCGTCAGAAATAGATGACATTAATTCCAAGTTTTTGAAAAATACCAAGTGTACTCTTCTATACTTTTATGCAACATCATTTCACAATCTATTCTGTCGTTCTCATTACCAAAGGATTTTAAAGTCGGCAAGGTGGTTCCATTTAAGTCTGGCAACGCGCATTCACCTTTAAATTACAGACCGATTTCTTTAACAAGTGTGCCATGCAACATTCTAGAGCATATAATATACTCTAATCTCATTAACTTCCTAGAAACAAATTCATTCTTTTCATCTTGTCAGCATGGGTTCCATAAATTGTTTTCCTCTGATACTCAACTTATTTAATTTACACATGACATCTGTGCTGTGTTGGATAATGGATTTCATATTGACACCATCTTCTTCGACTTTTCTAAAGCATTTGATCTCGTCTCTCACCAATTACATTGTCTAAAATTGATACCATGTTCTTCGACTTTTCTAAAGCATTTGATCTCGTCTCTCACCAATTACTTTGTCTAAAATTAAATACACTGAACATTGACCGTAATATTATCTCATGGATTGAAAACTTTTCATTCAATAGAACGCAGTTTGTCTCTGCTAACATTTGACTCTTGCTCGCTTTGTCCTGTCAGTTCTGGGGTTCCCCAAGGTTCTGTTCTCGGATCCTTGCTTTTTCTAATTTATATAAACGATTTGCCTAACTGGGTACCGTTCTCCATAAGGTTATTTGCAGACGATTGTGTCATTTACAGAGTAATATAATCAAATTCTGACACTCTAAAATTAGTCTGATCTAGACAATGTATCTAACTGGTGTGACACTTGGAAAATGCAACGAAACAGCCAGAAGTGCAAACTAATGAAGATTTCCTGTAATACTGCTTCGTCTAGCCTATCCAATTATCACTTTATGAACTATCCAATTATCACTTTATGAACTCTGTACTCAAAGAAGTCACTTCCTATAAATACTTAGGCATTCATATAACACCTAATTTTTCCTGACAAACACACATAAACCGCATCACTAACAATGCTAACCGCATGCTTGGTTACCTCCGTTGCAATTTCTCTATGGCCCCCACTTACTTTACTTCTGTACAAAACGCTAATACGTCCTAAGCTTGAATGTGCCTCTTCCGTCTGGGACCCTTGCCTAGACTACTTAACAAATGCAATAGAATCTATAGAAAATCGTAGCGCACATTTCATTCTTACTTAGTATTCTCGGACATCAAGCGTAACATCTATGAACGCTACTTTAAGTTTCCCTCTCCTCTCATCCCATATGAAGTTAACATGCTTATCACTGCTGCAGAAAGCTTATTACTACAATCCAAAATTAAAAAGTGAACTTTTCTCCGAACCATCTTACATATCATCTCGTACTGACCGTCACCATAAATTGAGCGTTCCACATTGTCGCACAAACTTATTTTTTTATTCATTTATTCCTAAAACTACCACTGCATGGAATCATCTGCTGGTCTCAATTGTTAATATAACCAATACATCTGCTTTTAGAACTACTATTAAAGAATACTTTTGTTAATCTGCATTTTTATTTTTTTGTTATCATAACCTGTCGTCTGTGCATGTTCTGTATTATCTTCAACTCCCTTCTGTAATGCCTTCGGGCCTTGAAGGTACAATAAATAAATGAATGAATAAATAGCTAAGTAAGTAAATAAATAAATGAATAAGATTTCATCTGTCAAAATATAAGCTTGAAGGTAACCTATTAAACAGCTTTGGGCCTCACAGCTTTAAAAGATTTCTCTAGATCAAGGCTGATGCTTCCTGTCAGCTGTTTAGGCCTTTTATTTTATCCTTTTCTTTTAAATCTGTGAGAGCACTTCTTGGTTGTATTTTCCTAGACAGCATGGTCTACGAATAAGTGGAATGCAGGCGCTCGATTATTAGTAGTAACCGTACGAAACCAGCAGACAATGAAACGAAAAGCCCAAGGAAAGCTACATTATTTTTCATTGAACTGTATAACCATTGAATGATTTTGGCATAGCACTACTGCAGGATGAACCGAAGCATGTTTATTCATGTAGCAGTAAACTGCGTATTACAAAAGAGCTCTCATTTTCTTTTTTTTTAGAATTTTGCATTCTTTTTCTTTTGGTACATACCCACCCACTAGCCAGATTTAATTGTTATAACCAATAACGCTGCATGAGAGCATTGTTGTAAGTAGCTTATTTTACAATAGAACAGTTGCAAAAGTTGACTGTGCATCGCTGCTTATTGTTATATCTGATATAGTGTTACAACTGGTATCATTATGAATGAGTTCGACTGTATTTCGATGGGGTGAAGTAAAAAACAGCCCTGATTTACTTGGATTTAGGTGCACGTTAATGAACACTAGGTGGTCAAAATTAATCTAAATCCCTGCACTACGATTCTAAAACCCCAGTGTTGCTTTGGAATATTAAGCCGTACGAATTAATAGGCCAACAAAACAAGTGTTTCTTTTTTTTTGCTGACAGTGCTGTTCACAAGAGTAGAGGTTTGCTAAGAATGAAAAAAATGTAGTGCAGGTTTTCTCTTTCACCTTGTTTCTTGAATTTGTACGGGAACTTACGTGTGTGCATTACCTGTTTTCATTCTAGTTTGTTGACTTCCTGATGACTGCCTTGAGTCGGCGCTTCGAATTCCAAGCGGATGCCTTTGCGCGAGGCATGCATCATGCATCATTTCTGCGGAGTGCGCTGATCAAGCTGAACAGAGACAACCTCAGCTTCCCAGTCTATGACTGGCTCTTCTCCTCGTGGCATCACTCGCACCCGCCAGTGCTTGAGCGTATCCGTGCGCTCGGCAAAATTGATTAAGTTCGGCTATGTCACAATGACACCCAATGACGTCACTGACTTGCGATCATCAACCTGTGCGACTGGAAAATGTCGTAAGCTGTGTAGTAAAGCGTGTTTTATAATAATTGCAGTTGTAACCATTCAGTTTTTGTTTTACTCTAGTCTACAGTTGTTTACTGCGCTGAATCAGCCTAAGACTAAGTATTTGTTGCCTTACCTAGCTGTTAATGAAGAAGTACTGGAAGTAAACCAAAACATGCCATAGCTGAAAGAATGCCCCCCCCCCTTTTTTTTTCTTTCTTTACATGGTTACAGAACATTGCTGACAATCACCTGGGCCCGTAGCAGTACTGCTAGTTCTGGGCCCATGCAATTTAATACAAAGCACGGTTGAAACTAAGGTTAACAGGTAATGTAATTTGTAAGTACAGATTCTACTAACATTGTTAACAATGTTAACTCAATATTAATAAAATTGTTGTAGCACTAGAGTAAAATGCACAATAGCAAAAATTGGTTGATATTACACTATTAAAACATACTCATTATGAATTATAGCTTGTATTTAAAAACATACGAAAATTTTGGACTCTTTTATTGTCTTTGGAAGGTTCTTCCATATTTTCATTCTAATGTAGGCTAACCTACGCCTACTGTACAAGTTGCTAACCGGTGGTACGTTAAAATTTCTGTTCGATTGTGTCCTCATGTGTCTGTGTAGCAGGATGAAAACGGTACTTGGAAGGGGGTTATTGTCCGAGAGTATGGCATGAACTTAACACTAACAATGAGGAATGGCATAATTCAAAATTTTTTTAGTGCCGGTTCTGTGCGTTCTGTATAACCAGAGAAGGACATAATTTGGAGCACTCTTTTCCGCATCTTAATCACCGGATCTAGGTGAGACGAATATGTTCACTGTCTTGCCTGATCATTTAACTGCCGATTTGGACAGTGTATTTCTGTTTTGTCCAGTGCGTCGACACGCAAACGGGTAGATGTTGCTTTAGCTGCCGCAGACCAGTGAATGATAAGTTGTTGTTTCTGCGAATTTGTTGCATTGCATTCTTTGCCATTACAGATTCATTATAGGCCGCTGTGATCCCATTAGAATGAAAGTTTAGTGCCGTTTCTCGCATAGTGCACATTGCCATCAGCTAGGTACTAACACAGCAAAGCATGTACTTCCTCCATAGTACCTAGGCACAGTCCGCAGATTTTTTTCTCGCAACTCACATATGCACAAGTGCCAGCGGCGCAGCTCTTGTGTGTCTGTGTTCTCGACAAAACAGAAATACACAATTTGGGCAAGGACATCGCACTTTGTGACAAGGAATTGCAAACAAAGGTAGCTAGGTTTTGGTGCATCTTGTAATTCATTTGCATCTCTTAGCGAGTTTCACTTAACCTGCAAACTCTGGTTTTCCGACTCTCAAGGGCAGCAGTAATAACTGGGTAGTATACAGAGGTCAGGAGTAAAGGAAAGAAATAATGAAAAAAACTCTCAGGATCTCTTTCCTGTTTATTATAAAATGACAAGTGCTGGCCTTGGCCTTGTATTTTTCTTTTCATGTCCTTTTGGGGTGTGCTGTGCCACTTATACTCTGTGCCATAAAAATGTATCCGTGTATGTTGGTGACAATTTTATCTATGCATTTTTGTGAAGGTCTCATAACATAATTTTTTTAGTACACAGTTTTTCCTCTTACCTGTATTGGGCTCAGTCTTTTCTGAAGCATTATGCCGCACACATCAGTATTGTCTTTTGTATAGGAAAGAAGGCACATTTTGTTCATGCTGTTGTGTATATGCATGCCACCTTTGTTTGAAAAATGAGCGCTACTGAGCCAGTGGATTGGCTAAAGGGGTCATATACATGGCACTCTTCCTTATGCAACATTCAATAGAAACATTGAACTTCAGAGAGACATTTTCGACATGTACATAATTCATGCCTCTGAGTAGGCTATGGTCTCATTTTTGAGCAGTTGGAGCATATGTGTGGCAGTAGTCTTTACGGACATGCAGTTGTGGGCACATTGGGCCTGTGGCCCATTTATAATATTCATCCATTCTCACCTGCACTCTTCCACATTATTTGCACGCCTTGTCTTCTTGGTTTTTCTGACCATTGCAAACTGGACGATATGAGCTTATATTACTGGTTCAGCTGCTTCTGTATGTAAGGGTGCCTGGCAGATGTGCTTTGTGGGAAGTTGTGATTTAATATTGCATGTCAATTAAATGATTTTCTTTCTACATGGTGCAGTCTGCAGTTCCATTCATTGTTCACTTTTCACATACCTTTCTAATAAATTCATTTGTTCTGTCATGTTCCACAGCTCTTTTGTGTGTGTTCAGGGCTGGCTGACTGTGTGATGTAATGCTCCCTCCTATATTTTTCCTTCCTCCATGATTCCCATCTTGGCTGAACAATTGCAGTGCCGGAATTCCCTCTAGTAATTGTTGTAGGAAACTCTATGGTCCTGGGTAGTATGGGAATGTTTTATTTATTGCATAGAAAGTTTTACTTTCCAGCCTTTTTTTCCCCCAAAATACAGAAAGGCTAGCCCAACTTTGCGGCAGGTGTGTTATCATAAGGCCAATCTTTGCCACAGATGAAAGGATCGCGCATCATGTGACTCGCGTTGCTGGTGCCAACAGTAAAGAGCAGGCGCAGTCCGCTCCGTTTCATGGTCAGGTTTGGCGGGATTTGCCACCTGCCAAGGATTCTGCAATCTGCAGGGTCGGGGCAAGTTCACGCTGCGCCCGCCTCCCCTTGTTGTTCCGTCCTCTGTGCCAATCCATGCAATCGGGTCATGACACTTTCGCGCCCACCATGTAAACTAAACACTAGATTTTTGGCTAGCTGCTAGAAGCTTAAAAAAAGTAGAAAGTAAGGAGTAAAAAAAACTCCAAGCTGTCAGAATTAATCCGGAGCCTCCCATTATGGTGTCTATCGTAGCCTGTGAGTTGCTTTAAAGCGTTAAACCCCGTCATTTTGTGAAATATTTTGCTATAGCATGGGTGACAAGACATTCCAAGGGGAGGAGAATAAAAGTGCTGCTTCAGTGATAGCGAGTATCTGGTAGGGCAGTCCCTGTGCAAGTCTCGAGTTCTCTGACGGTTATCTTAATTCTGAGCGCGCTAGCGTCAATGTAACGCTGGGCATTCACGTTTAACATTTCGGTCGCCTTGACGATCATATGCGTCCAAGCATATATTAGATGAGTTAAATTCTCTTTCCTAAAGTCTCGCAACATTGGCTGTGTACGTCAAAGGGCCCCTCACCAGCCCCCATGGCAAATTTTGGTTGTACGCTGGAAGTTGTGTCCGCTGGGGAGCTATCTGCCGCAAAAATTTTAAAAATTGGCTCATTAATAGCCGAGATGGAAATATTTCAGTGCCGCTCTCTCCACTCGCCATGTCTAGCCTCCGCAGGCGAAATTCCTTCCCTGCGTTCTCCCATACCAGACCTCGAGGATCGCGTGACGCATACGTCACAGGCTCCGCCTTCATTTTTTTCTCCTCGCTTTTCTTTTTCGGCGCTACGCATTTCTGCTGACGGCGTCGCGCGCGAGCTGTTGTCTCGTTCGCGCAGCGCACGATTTTGCGAGCTGTGCACAAGGACACGTCACTAGCGGTATAATGCAGAGGTACACGAATACTACGGCACAACAAGCTGATCGCAAAGTAGGATCACGCGCTGGAACACGGTAGAAAATGGCATAATTTCGGTACCTGCGCAGGTGACCGCACAACCGTGCGAACAAGCAGACGAAGCAGAAGTACATCTCTTGCTTCGGTGCGCAGTACAAAAAAAAAAAAAGAACGCAGACATTTCCGTTTGTGTGGCGTGTTTTATTATTTCTCTAAACTTCAATTCGTCAATTCAAGCAACAGATCGCACAGACAACAGATGTCTCGAATAATTCTCGAAGTCACATGTCACTACGAGCGATGTCGTAGGCCCAGGAACACGAGTACGTCACCGTCCGGCTTGGAGCGCGGTGGCCGCGAGAAGAAAAAACTGCGTTCGGTTTGAAATTTCAGATCTTTCCGCGGTGTGTAACGATGTAATACTTTGCAGACACGATAGTTGGTGCGCATTGTATGCTCTGCGCTTGTCAGCTCAAAATGGCCAAACCTGGTGGGGGTCCCTTTAAGAGGAAGCTTTAGCTCGGGAACTCCTATAGATGAGAATGGAAAAATCGTATTTTTCAGCAACCACTGCACCAATTTTGATTAGGGTTATTGCATTTAAAAAGTGAAACTTAGTCACTGTATGAAACAGATATTTATTTAGGCCAACCGTCTGTTTATTAATCACTAAAAATTGACAATTTCGGAAATCTCAACTTTGATGTGTATGACTCTGTAACTCATCAATGACAAGCGCGATCACACTTGTGTAATATGCACCTAACAACACATTGAAAGTTGACAAAATAAACGCCTCTGAAGTATACAATTATTTTGTGTGAAAGCCATATACAAAATCCTCATTAACATTGTAACAATTGTAAGTAAGCTTCTTTAACGGATGAAGTTTACAAAACTTCGATGTCTGTTTTTGGTGCAGCGATACACTTTTGTGAACATTGTGCTTCATTTTTTTTATACGGGCGAGTTTTCGTGAGTCCTAGTAAACAATTCCAAGCTTTAAGTCGAAATTCTGCCTGCCTGCGGTAACCAGAATTCAACTTTTCTCTCGGATGCAACATGCTTCAGTCAAGACGGTCCTGGAAATGTCTCGTAAGAGCATTTCTGCCTTTTACATGTATTTCAATAAGTGGCATTGGAGTCGGCCCCATGGAAACTAAAGCTTCATCTTACGGATAAGTAGCAGTTCATAAAAAAAAAAACAGCAATGAACTGCTTAATATAGCCGTTGTTCAAAACCCTACAATATATTTCAAAATAATATTTAGGAATAACTGCTGGCGTCGCTGGTACTTTCTGTCGGATATTTCGGGTCCCGTCCCTTATCCGTTCAACCGCGGCAACCTTTTGTTCACCAGCAACGGTGGAGGAGTACCATTGATGACCGTGTTTGAGTGACTTCTGTCTTTAGTTTGGATCTCTTCTGTACCATGCCAGCTCAATTCTTTCTCGGTGACAAAAGTAAAATAAAAATGAAAAAAACGAGGAGCTACATAACTGCACTTTATCTTTTCATGAAGAAGCAAACTCTCGTAAGACAGTCTGAATGAATGAGTAGAGTTTTCATTGAAAATATTGTACCCCCTAAATAGAAATGTCCTTGGAAAAAATTTTTGACTTAATCAAGTGAACATTTTTATTTCCGCTTTCGTTTGGAACCCACCTCATCGTGGCACAAAATTAATTGCTACTACACATCAATGGTGCAACGTTTCTGGTTTAAAGCGAAAAAGAAACTATACAAACTTTTGTTTCCCGGAATTTGCGGAGCCTTGGCACGGTTCAGCAGACAGAACGCTGCTTGGCTTCGCCACGGAGGCGATTGAGCATAGCGTTGGAGGTATGGTATGGTATGGTATGGTATGGTATTCCTTGAGCGATGGCGCACACCCACTGTGGGGGATTGGCCAAGATTTGGATGAAATTAGGCTATCTTTATTAAAAAACTGAAAATGGTAAAGCTAACTGGAGGAAAAGAACAAAAATAAAATGTTTAAGAATTCAAGACAACCTCTTCGTAGCAATTATAAAATCCTCCACGGTTGAGCAAATATCCCTGTGGCACTGTCCAAGAGAGGAGGCTCCTAGAGAAAGGATATTTATAATTGAAAAGCTCAAACCAAGCTGTGTAAATCTTGATTCTAGATTTTTTCTTAAAGAAGTGAAACGGCGGCAGAATATGAAAAAAATGATCGATTGTTTCATCTTCTCCACAGACTGGGCACAGAGGGGAGGGCACCAGACCAGCCCTGTGACGATAAAAGTTTAATTTTGGTATTCGACAACGTAATTGGGTAAAGATGACTTCAGTTTTTCTTGTGTGAAAGGAATTTTTAGGCCAAGGGAATAGGAGGTGTCGATACTCGGAAAAATTTGCTACAGCTGGGTTCAAAAAGTCTTGAGTAATTGTATATCTCCTGAATCTAGTAGTCGTCAGGTAAGCTATTGTAGGAAATAATGGTAATACAGGGCCACTGAGGGCCGCTCTCGCGAGACTGTCAGCCATTTCATTCATGACTAATCCTTTATGTCCAGGCACCCAAAGCAATCTAATTAAATTTATGTGGGCGCCGACTACGCTTCGTCGTCGTTGCAGTCAAACGCACTCCGTGTCTCTGGAGGCCTTCTAAGCGCGAGCCGCGCATGCGTGGTTGAGCGGGACAGCACGAGAATTAACGGCGGTGGCAGCGACGTGTTTTGGTGCTTCGAGAGTCTAATTGCTAAGGCAGTTAAAGAAATGGCGAATAATTTTGCAGTAAACACACACACACACACGAATAATTGCACACACTTGGCACACGCACACACGTACTATGGTTACAGTGTGTGACGCGAATGTTTAAGTGTTAGGCTGCGATGTGAGAGCAAATAGTTTCTTGTCGGCCTGCTAAGTTTTGACGGCTTAATTGATTTTGATGTAGCGATGACGGCCTTTTGATCGCTAATGTGAGTGCCTTAAATTCACTCTTTGTTTTACAAGACGAGGTCGATGCACATTCTTCAAGGTGTGGTGATGAATGGCACTTGGTAGTATGAAGGACCTGCTTACTCCGTGACATGTCGAGGTAAAGCATGTTTGCTCGAGTTCCCACCGGCTTCCTAAGCACACACTGGCGCATCTGAGCCCGCAATAGCGCGCCTAGCGAGCCCCGTCTTAGGCGCTCCCGTCAAAAGGTAAACACGACGTGATGTCATAGGTGCGCAGAATTCTAACGCGCTCCTAATACCTGTGCAGCAGACGGCGCCGACGACGACGTCACGAAAATCGGGAATGAGCTAAGAAAAGCTAAATGCTTTAAAATCATAACACTGAACCAAACACAACGCATCTGACAGGTTAGTTATGGGTGTTTCTCCGCTATGCTACATTACTTGCGGCGAAGTACTCTTTACAGGCAAAATGGTACAGTAACCGACACTAATTTAAAGTTCATACGAGCGCAAGCCTCGATCCTGCGTAGAATCCAAACCAAATCGTTCCCCAGCCCACATTGGCTAGCCATAATTACCAACGGGCAATGGAACCCAATCTGTCAAAATTGCACAAATCAAACATTGGCTGCCCAAAATCACATTCTTTGGGGGTGCGAGGGCTTACCCCCTCCCAGGTCGCTCCTGCCAGCTCCCTCACAACAGACGTGGGAAGAGCTGCTCAGAACGCCGGATAAAAAAGTACAAAAAGCCCTCATTGCCTGGGCCGAAAGGGTCGCTCCTCGTGAGGGGCCATTCTAGGACTCGGGCCTGCCAGATCATAACTGAGCAGAGTCTCAATAAAGTTGTTACCATCACCACCTACGCAGCAATAAAAAAATCCGCTGAGACTGTAAAGACTGTTTACGCGGGAAAATGCGAAAGCATTGTACCGTTTGTAGACTTCGTAAAGCATGGACGCGCTCATGTTGTGCACTCGTGACGTGACGCCACCCATTGGCTGCGACGTGACCTATGCAGTGACGCACGCACTAGACGCACCTTTAGTCGGCCATAACCGGCCATATATATATATATATATATATATATACACACACACACTGTCATGGCTATACATCGCGAGACAGTATCCCTCGTGAAAATGTAGGAGGAGCAAACATAAATTTTAGACCTCTTCCCCAATTTCTACATTGTCTTTAGTATTTGAGACTCGGAACTGTGAGGATGGACGCTCATTTTCAAAGCTTTGTTCGGTTAAGAATTGCCTGCGCCCCACGCGCGGCGAGAAGAAGCTGCATACCGTGGCCATTATGTCCACCAAAGGCAACTTGTCGAGAAATATTTCTTTTGATGAACCGAAATCAGAGTTTGCCAGCAGCAATAGCCGCAAGACGTACTTTACATATATATATATATATATATATATATATATATATATATATATATATATATATATATATATATATATATATATATATATATATATATATATATATATATATATATATATATATATATATATGCATCGTACCTTTCTGCTGCCAGATGTGTCCTTGATCCGCCCGCGTGAACTCTGTTGAAGCCTTTCTCGCGCATTCAGACAAACGTGCGTTCAGGCGGTGGGCACTATATAGCCTCGGCTGCAACGACAATTCACTGCCCAGTTGCCCACTGTTGTGTACGTCTCGCTGTGCCGCACAGCCGTGCGAGATGGTCGTATTGCTCTTCCCAACTTGCAGTGCGCTTCGTTCCGCCGAGAAAGCGTGGGCGTTCGCCCGAATCACGCAGACAAAACAGCGACTCCAGCTGTCACATGCTTTCAGTCACGCTTTATTGTTCATTTCAGTAGCTATCCTAGCTCACTGCCGCCCGGCTATGGTTATGTACAAACATACAAAAAACAATGTACATGGTATATACACAGAAACTCGGAACTTTGTACACACAGGAAGCATTGCTCGCAGAAACGCAAAAAATCGTTCGTGGTACAAGAATAAAAAGCTCGCCGAGCGCAGTCGCAAGGCGCGGCTTCCAAAAGCAGGCGGGAGATAACGGCCACTGCGGGTCTGTCTTCTTCTTTTACAACAATCGGAGAAACGCTTCTGAGGGTGTGGTGTAATTAATGAATCTCGGATGAAATATGTCGCGTGGGCGTCTGAAACACTCGTAATCAACGCTGCAGTAAGCATGGTGCTACGGTTTCACTCAATGCAGCAGGACATTTGTTCCAGTCCAAGATTTCAAAAAGAAAAAAGAAAAGAAAAAGCCTGCGCGCTTGAAATGCTCTGCACTTACAAGGCAGTCAAAAATAGCCGTGCTGTAAGCTATTTGTGGCCAGCAGTCTTAGTCATGTTCATCAAAACGCAAATTGGCGACACTGGTTACACAAGTTAAGGAGACCCTGGAGTGGTTTTTAAGGTTGCTATTGGAAGTAGGCATTTGTGAATTATTACAGTGACAGTGACTCCAAATTCCCACCAATCCCAATTCTCCGCCCACCCACCCACCCGCTTCTTTTCTTTCTTTCTTTGAAAGAATTTAACGTCGCTATTCAATTATCACTCACCACCAAGGGCGAACATTCTTCTTTCGCCGAAGGAACGTCGCCTACTTAAATGGCAATCTTTAGAAAACGGTTCTCGGCCCCCTTAACAGAATCACAATAACTGCAGTGTGACAACGACTAACCGCTCTGGGAGCACTGAGAGCGCCCTGGGATCTACCACAACCACCGGTGTATAGGTGAAGGAACACACTTACGGCATTGCAAAGAAAAGCATGTGGCGAAACAGTGATTCGCAATTACTCATCGTGAGAGCTGCTGCTTCCGCGGACGGCTCGAGTTAAATTGAAACAGTGTCACCTAATGCTTGTGCATGGTTTTGTGCTATGAGAAGTGGAGCGCTACTTTCAATCCTTGGTACGATATGAACATTTATAAGTCGCGCTAATCTTATACGTATCGCACTTGAAGTTTCTACCACAAAATGTTGTTTGACACGCGACATGTGTGTTCAGACGTGAGCACCTGTGATACCCTTAATGTTAATTGGTAACTAGCCTGTATAAAACCCTGAACGTACACTGCGTCTAATGTTCACAAGCACATTCGTATGTGATGCGAGTCTAATTTCGTTTCGCTGAGTGGTATAGAACCATGAAACAGCGCAAACGCATCTCAAGTTTCATCTCGCACGTTTCACCACAGTTGTGCGAAAAAGGGCCGCTTCAGTGGAAAGCGTGTGCGGAGCTTACACAGACGCCCCGGGGCTTTTACTGATGCTATTAACTGCAGTCTCGCAGGTCAATGCTATATTGCTTCTGTAAATCAAGAGACAGCTTCTTTCGGTTATGTTTGATTCTGCTGCTTTTAAAAGTTCGGCGTGTTTTGCACGATTGTCCACGTTTTAAGACTTCTTGCGTCGGATGGTTCAAAGCACGAACGCTGCAGTTGCTCGATTCTAAGTAGCCACGAGTTATCTCGGGCACAGCGACCAGAAAATGTGATGCTTGCGTTTGAACAAATCCTAAATGTTTCGTACAGATTTGTTTCTTCGAAAAATTATTTTGGGAAAGAGGTATATATCTAGAATTCAGGCGGAGTAATAATTCAGAGATTACGGCAGTTTCTTGTCTTACATGCGCATCGTAGCATTTAGCTTGTTAATAAATATGCCTCTTCTTAAGTATGCGACCTTTACTGCGTGAACCTCAACACGTACAGGACGACAGGAGCATACGACAACGAAAGAAGCACGTGTTGCGGGAGGAGGCAAAAAAATAGCAAGCACTTTTTTTTCAGTGAGATCCTTATGCGTGCGCCTGATGTTGCACATTTGCCTCTGCCACGTCATCGTGAATGGGAACCACCCATACCGTCTTTTTTTTTTTTAACGTGCAATCTTCGCGCTTCTAATCTTTACGTACGCTTTTGCCGAATAACTCGACGTGCTTCGCGGTTGTCTCTCGTGCTATAAAAGTTGCAGCTAGTGAGTTAACTGTAATCCGGCGGCGCTGGCGTCGGTTTCGAATTTGGTCACAAGCACTGCTTCACTTGTGCAAATGACCTTCTGGGCGTATGCTTTACGCTGTGGTTGAAAGTTGGACGACACACTAGCGAGTTTTGTTAGAAATTGCACATTTTAATGCAAGTTTCTAAAATATTTCCGCTCAATATCAACGCTATCGATAGTAACAAGGAAAAAAAAGATAGCGGGTATCAGAGCATGAGCCTACTTCTTTTCCTTGCACTGACCCCAGGTAGGAGCGCCAGAGATAGCCTCTGTGCAAATTTCTTGCGCGTGACATCACGTACGCCATGTTCTGACGTCATTCGCAACTTCTTCAGCGCTGATTGAGCTGAGCAGCTCGGGTTAAGGAGCCACTATTCACCCTGCCATTAGTCCACCGACATGATAGTCGCAACTACATCAACACACTTCTGTACTCGTTGCCATCGCTCGAATGAAGTTGCCATTTGCTATTGCCAAACGTGTGTCGCGGTCCAGCCGTCTTGGTCGCGTAAGGCTGCACGCAGCAACTACTCGTCGCAACGCACGCACTACTTACGAGCGCGTATGCACCGAGCACTGCTTCTAGAAGCGGCCCTTTCGGCGTTCTTTTTTTTTTTCGTATCAGCAAACCAAGCGGCTTCACGAGGCATATACTGGAGAGGAATGCAGGCACAAGAGCAACACATGGTGTTCCAGAGGGACTAAGTAGCGCGAAGCGCACGGAATCACGTCGTCGAGTCTCTGCAGAACCAGGGTGTTGGCTGCGTTAGCCCTATAGAGGCTATGCCTCTACATTGGCGGCTCCTGCCGCAGCGACCACCTTGACCCTCCTCCTTCTCTCCGGTTCTTCTTGGGCCACGGCTACATGGAGGGAAGGGGGGCGGGGGACAAAGGCGACAATTGGTAAACACGGTGGCCGCGACAGACTGCAATGTTGCTAAGATCCCTCCTACATAATGCTACCCCTCTGCAGCCCCTCTTGTAAGAAGCTCTGCCCTCGTCCCTAACCGCTGTGGTTTGCACTCCACCCCGAAAGGCGACAGTCGGTCGCTGATACAAATAGCAATAAATTCAATAGTCCCCTGGGAGCCACGGTCGTGAGCTGCTCACCAGCTTTTCTGACAGTGTCATGCCGAATAATTATCCGAGACCCTACAAGAAATTATAGTAGACTGTACTAATCTCTCACACGCCAGCCTAATTTCTTTTAGACAATTACTTCCAGACAAAATCCATAAAGTGTGTGAGCGGAGGTTAACAAAAAGCATATTTCCTTCGGTATATGTGTGGGCGAATTATTGAGAAAGTGAGAAATTCAAAGGCGACGCACAACCATTTAAGAGAGGTAAAAATATTCTAAGCACACGGAATAATTTGTTGAGCGGAGAAATTCTTCCTTGTATATGTCTTTAGCGCGGAATTTTCGGGAGGGTGGTTTACCATTGGAAGTGTTACCGTACGCGTACACACAAGGTTCTATTGGCTAAGACGTTAAACAGTAGCTCCTGCTTTTCGGTAGAGAAGTTGCAGCTAATGTACGGGTATGCTTAAACACTTAACGAGTAGAACTGCATGATAATTACCTAACACGGTATCACTAAGTGTGTAAGAAAGCATACGCCAACATCGTCACTTCTTACTCTTCTATGCCCTGTCTATCGCAACAGATGTGCGAAACGTGCTAGTTGGTAGCCGACAAAAAAGAGGGAGAAAAAAATTTAAATAAGACAGGACGGTACCCGTCCCGTGTGTTATTCGCCGTCTGCAATTTTTCTGTTGTGCTTTTGTTCTCGCATCGTGACGCTTGGTTTATCGCCACTAAAATCGTTAAAAAAATAAATTATGGGGTTTTACGTGCCAAAACCACTTTCTGATTATGAGGCACGCCGTAGTGGAGGACTCCGGAAATTTCGACCACCTGGGGTTCTTTAACGTGTACCTAAATCTAAGTACACGGGTGTTTTCGCATTTCGCCCCCATCGAAATGCGGCCGCCGTGGCCGGGATTCGATCCCGCGACCTCGTATAAAATCGTTGTTTATAACGAATAGAGTTAATCTGATATCTGTCGGGCCACTCGGGGCTTCACTTGCAGTATTTCGCAGATCACAAAAACGCATGCTTTTAAACCGATGGAGCATGCCGAACGCGCGGGAAAGCATCTCGCACAAGGATGACAATGCTGTTGTGTCCATGCTGCTTAAAAAATAATAAAGAAAAGGCCTATATAACGTGCGCATGAAGGCGCGTAATGGAACTGGAAACGTCTACGCGCACTTGGGATACTTTTTTGTGCATGTAGGACTGCGTCTAAACTACGCAATAACAGGCTCACTTAGGCAGATTATGTACATGTGCAAGGTCTAGAAATATAACGTTAATCATAGAAATCTGCGGGTACGCCCTGTACGGACAGGCCGATTATGTGAAGTGTGCCTCGATAAATTTCGGACACTTCCTTAAGAGCTTTCAAACGCTTACTAACTCTGTCGAACATATGCTGATAGGCAAGGCACCACATGGAAGATGTCTTCGTGGATCTTTTCTTTCTTGTGTGTGAGCAGAATTACACGAGCGCGAATGGCTTTCTTGTGTTCTCTTTCTCTTAACTGATGACTCCGGTAGAACACAATGCAACGCACATGTTATCACTACTACTTGCTTCCTTGCTTGCTCCTTATTCCGTGGTTCTTCCCCTCTGCGGGGAATCGGCCAGGAAGCCGGCGGTTAAGGGGAGGATGAGAGAGAAAGTGAGGCAGGGTGGTGCAAATTCTGCAAATGGTATGGAAATAGACTATCTTCAAAGAGACCGACGTATTTTCTTTTTTAATGAAATCGTATGGTTTACACACAGACGGCAAATTTGGCAGTATCCAAATAATTTCGAATACCGTCGGCAATTTCACCACGACTGCTTAGCCTCACCATGTTGCCGTATTATTTTCCCTCTTCTTTATGGTGTTTTCATGCTATCCGTAGTATCTCCGACGTATTCTTGAATCTTTATTCTTCCTCCCCCATTTGCTTGCGTCGTATGAATTGACCAAATAAATGATGCTAAGTTTCCGACAACGCAAAGCGTTTCAGTATTGTACCAGAGCGAAGGTGATTGCTGCGTGTTAATTGCATGCGTTACGTCCTGATTAGAGCACGTGCCATGTATCTCGGAGTGCCTAATGGAGTTTGAGGGGTCCGTGTTCTACAGAGAGAAAGAAGTCATTTTGTCCATCCAAATCTTGACCAATACCTCACAGTGGGTACGCGCCATCGTAGAAGGATATCCTATCCTATCCTACTTAGAGCTGTAAAATCCACATATATTTATTTTTCTACGCATAAAGGATGTTAACGGAACTCTAAAGAACTAATAAGTGCGAGAAAGGGGGGATGTTTACAGCATAGACGCACCTTTATGCAGGTTTCTTCCCACGTGCCTGAGGCAAGCGTTCTTGCAGAATTGTGCAGAAATTGTCAGGAAATCAGTGCAGATCTAGGGCGGCGAGCAAGCAAAGGTGCTATCGGCGGACGCGAAGCGAAGTTCGTGCGTTCGAAACGTTCCATGCTGAAGTGTTATTAAAGAAGCGGACGTCGCGACGCTTTTTTCGTGAATACGTCGTCTGGCGCACGCAAGAAAACGCGTGGTGACTCGTTGTGAAACTAATCGGCTCATTACGTCTTGTAAAAAAAAAAAGGTGGATGTGAAAAAAAAAGAAAGGCCTGATAAGTTTTAGCGTAAAAAAGGATTGTTGGGCGTCGCTTCCTCTTGTTGTGACAAGACCATCTATGTCTAAAGTATCAATTTCTCATGCAGTATGTTCATCTTCTCTTCCCTATGTATACAGCATTCTAGCAAACCACGTCAAGCATGACAGCTGTGGGTACAGCGTTTGACGAAGATGAGTTCGGTTTTCGAAACGTTCGCAGCAGACGGAGTCGTTCGCTTCGCGTGTGTTCTTTCATATCTTCCGACACGTCTACATCTGCTCCAGAACATTTCTATTCATATTCTTTCTTTCTTTCTTTCTTTCTTTCTTTCTTTCTTTCTTTCTTTCTTTCTTTCTTTCTTTCTTTCTTTCTTTCTTTCTTTCTTTCTTTCTTTCTTTCTTTCTTTCTTTCTTTCTTTCTTTCTTTTAGTTTACACGCTGGCGTTGTGAAACAAGAAGGCTAGCTGAATCATTCGCACTGAACTAAAGCGAACAATAAACAAATAAAAATATGGAGCGAATCTTTTGATGGGAATGACAATTTTTATACGTAGCCTAATCATTTTCATTCGTGCATCAAAGTCTTCGAAGTTCCTTTTGTTCTACCGCCGTTTGTTTAACGGCGGTATTGCAGCAGGCCAAAATAAAGATATTTGGGAGGATTAAATGGCGGTAATGAAAATTATTTTTCTGTCTCGCGTAGTCACATTAAAGACGGCTAAAAGTCCCCTTTCGGGAAAGTATTTTGTGAAACATAATCACATCACCGCGGATGTCCCTTCTTTCTTTGGTTCGTCACGTGATTTGCTTGCGTTTCTTATTGAATACTACTGCTGTATGAACGGCAAACGACCTTGACTTAGCAAAAGTCAAACTCTACCGAAAAAAGAAAGAACGCGCACTACACTCGTCTTTAATTCGATTTACTACGTTGCACTACCATGAGAAGAAAGAAAAGAGAGATAAGTTATCTAATCAAGCTACGACTTTCACAACCTCAGTTCACACAAAACACGCACACGCACTCTCTAAACTCACATCTGGTTCTGACGCGGGCGTTATAGAGCAATCACGTCACCACGTGGTGCCGCTGAGATTGTCTGAGCGTGGTGTTCACATGCCGTTAAATTCTTGAGTGAAGTTCACACACTTCATCTCACTTAAAGCGTGCGTCGCACACAGAAAATAATAATAAAAAACGATGCTTTTTGTAAACAGTTACTTCAGTAAATCGTATTCCCTTGTACGACGACGACCCAGCCCGCTCTGTTACGCTTCTTCTGTATGAATCAGCAAACAACGAAGTGCTAACACATCAGAAACAACACGACACAATCCTGGGCTATACCAACAATGGCTGACAAGGCGAACGTAATTCGTCATTTAATTGCATAATATTGTTATTGAAGCTGCGGAAACCACAAGAAATTCGATAAAATGGCGTGTGACGTATCAGACGACTTCGCCATTGAAGAAAACAGCGAGCAGTGTGTGATCGGCCTAAAGAATTTACATTAAGTACTGTGGTTTCACGTTACAAAACCACGATATAATTAGGAGGCACGCCGTAGTTAGGTGTTACCGGTCAACTTTGACCACCTGTTCTTCTTTAACTTTCACTTAAAGTACACGAACGTTTTTTCCCTCTTCTTTCAATCAAAGTACACGAACGTTTTTTTTTTCTCTTTCAATCAAAGTACACGAACGCATTTCGCCCCCAACGAAAGGCAGCCGCTGCGGCAGGAATCGAACCCGCGACCTTAAGCTTAGCAACGCAATGCCACTAAGCTACCGCGACGGTTCTGTGATTGGCCTGTCGGTCACCTTAACAAATGATTACAAACAAGATTACTTTCTCAACAGTATTGGTCAAATGAGGCTGTACAGATATGTGTATGAGCATCCTTATTTAAAAAAAAATTTTCCCCTGTTTACACTTGTGCCCCAAGGCGAACGTAAATTTAGTCGGTACTTCCGCACTGTGCCGTGTTCGTCCTCATGCCACTGTGTCTATGTTGTTTGCTGACGTGCAGAAAGTATCGGCTACCGAAGCTGAAAACTGTCCCAGCTACCTTCAGAGAAAACGCCACGGCTCGCTGGAGCACCTCGTTTCCTTTATTTCTTCCTGGAGACTTAGAAATCGCTGCCGACTATTGAGCTGCCCTCACCTCGACCAGACCCCGTTCTCTAATACGTATATTGCCTCAATGCACCATGAGATCAGGAACACGCGTGTACAGCTCAAGGAACCAACTCGTGAATCCAGTCTAAGATGAGACATGAAGACCCAAAGCCGCCTCCCTCAATCCGCTCTCTTTCCTGATTGATTTTGAATTTGAAATGGATAAAAATTCTCGTAGATTAAGACTTCAAAACAAGCAAACTGCACTGTCATCGTTTGTTTTTTTGCGTCATAGGTTGGAACTTTATCAATAGCATCCGTCTCCAGCTTTCACTCAATTGCCTTGAAGCCAGGGAGAGAGGCACTTGCTCGGAATCTAACAGTGGCTGCCCCATCTCTGAGACATAAAAAATATATAAAAGTAAAACTTACAGCGCATCTATGAAGTCTGCAAACTGAGCTGTCCGCACGAGGTCGCACAACAAAATCAGCCTAAGCAAAGAACATCGAAATTAACTCGTTCTTTGCTTCTCCTATAGCAACTACTGCAACAACAGAGAATGGTAGGATACTGTTGGTACGCCCTGCCGAGCGAGGTTTCGGCGTATGACTACACCCTTGCGCAAAGGTATCCACGGAGGACTAAGCGTATGTATGGCACGGCTCCTGGCTGTACCGAAGATTAATGTCTCCCTCTGCCATATCTATTTTCTGTCAGTCGACTACAAAAAAGAAGCGCAAAGGAACGCCGGCTTTTTGCATGCCAAACCGAAATTTCGCTGACCGCAGTCGACTACAACCAGGGGCCCTGTAACGTAAAACTATTCCATTGTGTTTTTATTCCATTCTCCTGACGTCAAATTTGCGTAACCGCCGACGCAAGCATCGGGCGGTGACCCGCAGCGTTGCCTGAGCAGCCCAATCAAACGCTCTGCTTGTTTATGGGAGGTCACTTTTGTTTGCTTTCAAAACGAATAACATTGCCTACATTGAGCGGTTTTTCGTTTGCGGTACGCTGCCTGGAGGCGAGGAGCACGCTCAAGCGGAGAGGGTTTCAATGCGGTCGAGCCAGCGTACTGAAAATAGACAACCGGATGAAGAGGGTGGTGCCGCCGTCTGCCATTGGTCCGTTTTCCCTCACTTAGCTTGCGGTGGCTGGTCTAAAATCGCGACAGCTTGCAACAGAAGGCTAAGAATACCACTAAAACGGATCCTCAGCAAAGAAAAGTTGGCAGAGCGATGTCGTAAGCGTGCTGAGAGTGTCTGAAAACGTTTCACGGCCACGCAAAAAGCTTTATTACACCTAAATAAACCCATGCCCTCCGGAACGTGCGCGTAGCCACTGCCTGAGCGATCGGCGGCAGCCATCTTTTATTTCTTTCAGAAAGGGGCAGCCTGCGGCTATTCAGAAGAAAATTAATTTTTTGGGGGCATATCATTGTATTTTTAACGCGTACACGTCACTTTGACGCAATTAGTTTTCGCCGCGGGTATGGTGACGCGTGAGTGGCAGGTGAAGTGGATAGCAGAGGGCTAATGGAGAATAGGCGTCGAATCAGAAATAACTATTCGCGGTTTTCGTGACGTTGCGTGACAGACAGGCGATGTGGGGGTGGTCAAAAAAGGTTTTGACCAATCGTGGAGGGCTGGTCGCAGAATCGGAATAGAAAAGTTTGGAATAGCTTTACATTATAGCGCCCCTGGCAGAACGCAGTATCGGAGGGTTTAGGTTCTTGTATTGGTGGAATACCGAAACACCGGAGATACGGACAGCAGCCGCATTACAGCATCAGCGCTGGTAACGGCATCTAGTGGCACTTTATTTAACCGCTAAGGGCTAGACGTGTTCTTGAGTTACATCCTATTCACGGATAAGAAGAAAAAAAGAAAACTTTAAATCGATTATTATGTTGGTATTGACGTTGTTGCTCTGATTATGTTTATGTTGTGATTATGCTTTGTATGATTATGTTGGCGTTTATCGTCGAAGTTGAACGCTAACTCGAGTGATCAGCTCTATCGGCTTCATGACAAGGGTGCGAGTGCCTTAGGCTGAGCTTGCGTAGCGACGATTCTAGAGCAGCACTGCCTGTTGAGCTCGTTCAGTTCTTGAACGCCTCTGAACATTTAACTATAAGCTTTATTTAAACAGTTGTTTGAATTTGTTCGGTCTGTCGTTCTTCTCCTTAAAGACAAAAAAAAAGGGGGGGGGTACATGCGTCAGCGCATTTATAGTTAGTCGCACTTGTATTTCGCGGACTGTGGACAGTAACAAAATAAGCAATGAAAGTTCTCGTCTGTTATAAAGATAATTTCATAGAGGACTTTCTCCTGTATTCCATAGCTTTGTTTACACGAACTCGACGCGAGCCGGTCGAGTCATAAGTGGAGCTTATCCAGCCCGACCCGACCGCGTTTACATGCTTCTAGTCGAGCGGATTGGGCGAGTCAACGGAGCCCTTGCAAACCATGGTTGTTGACCGAAATCGCCGCGACGCCCACTCGACCTGACCTACTGGCGCTTACATGAATCCGAAGGCCGGGTTTCAGACCGACAGGCCGACTTGACCAGCCTTTGTTGGTCTCATGTAAACATAGCTATAATGCAACGTAACGAAGAATAAACTGTTCGGCCCAAAGAGACGAACATGATACGTAGCTGTGTTTTATATGCTTGCAACTGCGCGTCTTGTGCAATGTCATGGCGGTGGCGCTTATGTTACCATAGTGAATTTAAAATAACGTTTTTATTCTACCCGCACGCCATCGTCAAAAGTATTGCGGTTTGCATGCGCAAGTGGCCGGATACGAAACAATAATGTTTGACATTAAACTTACATGCGGTCATCAATTACGTGTCAGTAATATTGACGTCCTAACGCTCTGTGTACTTACACAGAGCGTTAGGACGTCAATATTACTGACACGTAGCTCTCCAAGCGCTCATACAAGCGCTTGGAGAGCTGTCACTACAGAAAAGTTATTAATTTTTTTGGGTTCCGGCCGCTATAAGGTTGCAACGTTATCGGGTCTCGGCGCTGACAGAGTGCGCAAGGCCATAAAAATAAAATTAAAAAATAAATAAAGAAAAACACCTGCTCTTGCTCGGTTGGCTTCGTGTTAGGTTCACTCGCGCTCAACAAGCATTCTGGGAGACGCACACCTTCCATACCACATCAACAAGGGTACGAGTCGACTCGCTACCTGGCACCATGTGCACAGGCGACGCAGTGGAAGCAACTACCGAAACACTTGCATTCTTTTCTCGCGCGGAAAGGCTGGCTCGCGGTTTGAACGCTAGGCTTAGAAAGTACTTGCTCCCACGTTATCAGCGTTTCTACAGAATGTTTGCAAGTTCAAAACAATACATCGGAATGGTTTTGTTGCCTTTTGGCGTACAATGCTAGCCTCTGCTGGCACACTGCCGTTTTCATCTGGAGATATAGTGAAGATATGCAGTCGACCCACAATGGAAGCGGTGGCAATCATGATATGTCATTGGAAGGTAAGTAAAAAAAAATTCAGTGGAATCGTGTGACTCGAACAAAAGGATAAACAAGGAAAGCGCTGAGCGATGTTTAGTGACGAACACGTACGCCACTCGCCACCCGTGCGACGAAGGCCGGAGAAACGGGCGACCGCTTTTCTTTTTCGTTTCGTTCACTGCGGTTTTGAGCACGGTTCACCTGGGGCTACGGCGACGTCACTTTCGGGGCTCACAGCCAGCCGCACTATGCGCACACGACGACGGCCGCGGGCACACACCGGAAGCTCAGGCAGCACCAGCCAGCATCAGCAGAACACAAGCACGAAAGCACGCTGCTTATATCGAAGCATGAAGCAGCAGCGGCAGCAGCGAAGCAGCGATAGCGACACCAGCTGCAGCGGGTGCACGAAGCGTTCTTTCTCTACAGCGGCGTTTCAGACACGGTGCCGACGGCGGCGGGAACCAGGCTGGTGGTCACTTTACCCCGTCGGCCGCACCGCACCAAGGAGCGACGAGGCGATGCACGCGGACTCGGGCGCGGACTCGGGCGCGGGCTGGGCCGGATCCTCTTCGTGTGCGCTGGAGGTGGCTCGGGGGCACGGCCTGTGGACGGTTTCGGCGAGGAGGCACATGCGGGGACGGGGGGGGGGGGGAGGAGGGGGGGAGGACGTAGGATCGGGAGGGGGGCGCAACAGTAGCTGTTAGGAGTTAAGCAGAAGCGCACAGATGAACAAAGAAGGTGGATTGCGATAAAAGAGTCGTGGAGTAGCTGGACTTGTTTGTCTTAATATGCACACAAGACGGCAGTGATATCATGGGGCAAGGCAGGATGATGGTGTCCCCTGCACTCCCTGTGCCAAATATACGATACGGACGGGAAGCGTATATCGACAGGCTCGCGCCCTATAATGCAGCACTACATTTTCCAAGGCACTGCATACATTCCATAGTCAAACCAAATCTTTCCTGCAGCTTCACTCAATCGACACGTTATCCCGTTCTGACGTTCTTTGATGCGAATGGCTCGATGAACCAGTACAAAAGCGATGCGTTGTGGACTAATAACATGGCAGCTTATCAGTGGTGTAGTCAGATCGCTTTTTTCTGAGGGAAAGGGGGCATTAGTTTGACTGGGGACAGGAAGCGGGAGGGAAGAAAGGCAGGGCAGAATACACAAATGTCGAGGGGGAGGGCAAGTGCTCTGTGTGCAACCCCCTGGCTGCGCTACTGCAGCTTGTATACACTGACCTTATACTGTGCCACAACGAATGCACTTCATTTTCCAATAGTTTTCTATCAGGGCACATATTTGGCACCGATCTCTGATACCGTTACACTTCTGTTAAACGTCTCGTGCGAGTTCCAGTGATTAACGGGAGTATACGACACGTAGCGCATGCAGAAGCGACGAGGACGAATGTTGGCAGCGCACACAGAGCAAGCCCAAAGCACAGAGCATGTTTAGACACATCAGCAGGAGTATATTTTGGTCTAGCCGGCTCATGGCTGTCGCAGCACACACTCCACATCAAGAGGCTGAACAGAGGTTTCACACACGAGTTTCAAAATTACCAGACACGAGAAGATTTCATTTCTTCAATATTTTGTGTCTCTTGACCTACTGGCGACATGCTGCGGCATCGCGCACGGCACGTACGCCGACGTTCAGGCGCGAGGATAGAGCTCGCAAGTTAGAGTTCACCATGCACGCCGCCCCCACTCATGGCCCACGGCAACGATGTCATGGCAACAGAGCCCTACCCTTGGCTTGCAGTCCATCTCATCCTTCATTGAAAATATCGAGCATGAAGTACGCCTACACAAAAGCACCAGAGGCGTATAGTCATTACCTGCAGCCGTTTTGCAACGTGAGGAACTTCCGAAAAGAGTGCAGCGTGCGACATTCGCCGAGATCTGTGTTTTCAGTTAGTTGCGGGACGGTCCTGAATTTCCAGGGCGCAGCTTTCGCACCAACGCATTAATGCCGTTCTTCTATTTTCACAAGGTTTCTTTTACTTTTAGCACGTGTATACGGGTACTTATTTCTCACGTCCCGCTCGGCGGAGTGCGTGTTTAGCTCTCTTTCGAATCCCCGATCGAGTATGTTTACTGCGCTTGTCCCAATCAGAGTGAACCTATACCAAATTGGGAGCTAAGAATTCTCCAGGAAAATTGAGTTGAACAAGCAGTTACTCTCATACAGAGGAGTTGCCAGCGCTCCATCGCTTTTACAGCAGAGTTTTAACATAATGATTTTTCATACCGTTATAGCATTTGATGTCGATCAACACTGTCGCGCCAACTGTCAGGTATAATTCTGAAAACCTTACTACCTCGGTGTCGTCTCTCTAGCCTCGCGTCGAAGCAAACAACTGACCTCAATGTTAATTACAAAACAGCGCTTATGCTTTGTCCTCAGAGTGGATGGCTTGACCATTTATCCTTTTCTGTCACGACGAAGATCCATACAGTAACATCGGCGAATTCGGTCCGACGCAGGCAACCTGTGCACTGCCATGTTGTTATGCAGTCATGGTAGCCGATAGGAACCGATTCGGTAAACTTATACAGGCGCCAGACGGAGTACTTTCGATCGCGATCGATCTCGATCACGCTCGATCGTGATCGAAAGTGCCCGTGCGACACCCGCATTGCCGGAGCTCGGTAACCAACTCCGCGCACGCGCTGTCGTGGCGGCCGGTATCGCTAGCGGTATACGCGGTGGTAATGGCGTCGGTAATGGTAAAGCTGGTAATGGTACCGGTTGCGTAGGAGAGCTGCGAGGAGGAGGCGAGGGAGGCGTCGACAGCCCGCCGAGAGGCCTCGCGGGCCGCGTGCCACGCGGTCGACCGGAGCCTGCCTCCGGGGCCCGTGTACACGGCGTCCAGGCTGAGGCTGCGAGGCACCTGCTTGCCCCAGTCGGGGCTGACGTCGCGCTTGGGCAGCGGCACGCCGTCGGTGCCCAGCTGGTGGAACTCGGCGAGCGAGTAGAGCTTGATCGCGATGTCCCGGCCCACCAGGTTGTGCAGCACGGCCGACACCACCGGGTGGGCGCGCAGCAGCAGCTGCAGCCGCCGCCGCTGCCACGTCAGGTAGGTGCACGGCTCCAGCGCCGTGATGGTCACCTGCGCCGGTGGTGGCGAGGATAGCCTGGCTCAGACTCCGCGCCAACTTATAAGGTCCCTCTGCGGCTTTCCTTCAAATGTTTCTTCGAAAACTTCAAGAAGGCCGGAGTATATGCGAACCAGTGACAACGTGATCTTGCGCGCACCAGATCTTGCGCATATAATAGTGGTTTTATTGCACAGCGGATATGAACATCTATCAGTGAAAGCGGATGCATATGGGTAATTTCTGATTAGCTTAATCTTTGTTTTGTTTACGTTTTGTGCACTTTTGTAGACCTGATATGGCTGCATGTTTGTGGTATGTGCATGCGTGTATAAACAGTAGGCAGGCGTTTTGCCCCTCCCGGTGGTGGTTGCCAGCGTGCTCCCTGCCTATTTCCCTCTCTTGTATGCGTGTGTTTTCATATCGAATAATAATAATAATAATAATAATAATAATAATAATAATAATAATAATAATAATAATAATAATAATAATAATAATAATAATAATAATAATATGCTTACTACACTCCCTAGAAACAGCAGCGGAGCCTTTGAACTAGTGCACTTAAAAGGTAATACGCAAAGCAAAATGTACAGACAAGGCAAATGTGCCAGAGAAAACAATGTGAGGTAGAAAAACAAGTAGTGTTAAGGGAACATAGAAGGCGGGCATAAAAGGGAATTAATCATACAACACAATTATGTACACATGTACAGAAACACACTCTGAAATCTATCGAACTACGGGTAGAATGATTATTACTTTTTTTTTAAAAGGCGAGTCATTGGACAGTGATTACTGCAATAAGGCCGTGCAGAAAACGCGGCATGCTGCTTGTTACACATGAAGCGCGGAAAATTATATATTATGAAGAAGTTTTGGAAATGTGTAGTGCTATGGACCACTCTACGGAAGAAGAAAAAAAAAAGAATCTTTTAATATGTCTTGATTTTAGAGGTGCGAGTTTAGGTATTTTTGAGAGGACTGGAACATGGTAGCCAGAACGGCGGCAGAGGTGCGTGAATATAGATGTAAATTTATTGTGGATGCGTTCCATGAGGTCAGAATTGGATTTGAAACTTCCGCGCCCTATTACAGAGGCTTACTCTAGTAGCAGAAGGCACACAGCAGAATACAGTTTCAAAAAGGCAGCAGGGGAGTGGACGTCGTTCAATATGCTGCAAACAATACAAGGAGCGCGAAGGGCACGTTGTTTCACATATTTAGCGTGTGAAGAGAAGCGAAAAGTTTTGTCAAAGTACAAACCAAAAAATTTCATTTCATCGACTCTAAGCAATGGATCATCGCAAAGTGTGTGCGAAAATTGCACATGGCGTGTCTTCTAATAGCAATAATGTATGTTATGTGAGGAAAGGGGTAGTATCATTTTCGGAACTATACATGTCTTTGGATAGCTGGCTCAAATGTAGCCTACCTTTCCGTTTGTGTGCAGTTATTAAACAACAGCAAATCAAAACGAACTATTTCCTCTCCAGGCGTGTTTATTTAACTCATCTTTATCTCACACAATGCACATGAAGGATTAGAAATGTTCTTGTTCGCTTCTTTCATTGAAAACGATTACCAGTTGACAAGATGGTAAAACTGCCGTGACCCCACGCGAATAAACGCTTCGCGCTTTAATATTACACGCGGACGGTTCGGGCGCAATACAGCACCCAAGGCAGGTGATAACTGCTTCTTAATCAAGAACGCCACGGTCAGCTGCGCACGATGGGCGATAATTGTTTACAGTGGCAAGCTCGATCGCACTGGTACAACACAGGAGCAAGTATTAGAAGATGCTGAAACATCGCGATTTGCAAGTTTACTGGGAGTAATAAGCACAAGCGTTCACTCACTAGCAACCGCATTTTACGCAGAAGGGAAGCTACACCCTCCACAACGCATGCACGGCACACAAGAAGGGGAACCAACACATACGTAAAATCCCATAATTCAATAACAATATACAGTATATTGGTTATTTAGATTTACTGAGCTTCATGAAAAAAAGAAATGACGATTTTTCAACAGTGCTACAATATAAAACTCACCTGAAATAACTTATCACTACCTATAGGACAGGACTCGTATTCTGGAGAGTCGATGAATTCGTTGGGTTCTACGTAGTGGAGCAATACGTCTTCGCAGGTCACTTGCAGCCTGCGCATCGAGGGACGGAGGTCAGGATGTCACACGACAGCACAAAACGTGCGAATATTCGAAAATTTCGAGTAATGAATCGAATATTGCCAGATTTTATTCGGTTTTCGAATCGAATAGTCGCTATTCGCAGATACGAATACATTTAGAATAGTTCTCGAATATCTGGAATCACCAACTGTGCGCGATCACGCGTAAGGAAGAAGCAAACGTGCGACAAATTTATTCCTGGTGATCATAACAGACTTAAACACGAAAAGTTATACGTAGTGGAGCACGCTAAGTCGCCCATTTAGTCAGGCATTACCGGCTAAATTGCCATCAGGCGCACTCACCAGTTACTAATCAGTATGCGAATAAACCACTTATTTGCTTTTATAATTCTCCATTTGTGCTTCTCATAACATTTCATAGTGCGCAGTCTAATGAAATAAACTTGCTAACGTTGTGCATATACTGTGAAGTTCGGTTTGTATTAATCGCGAGAACGGCTGCTAAATATTCGAAAAGTAAAGTATTCGCATTTGATGCGATTTGCTTCTGATGAATTCGATTCGTATTCGATTCTATCGCGAAAATTACTGTTCTCACACCACTATACACAGAACTACCGCGCTCATCAGAGAAGTACTATTATAAAATGGCAGCAAGTTGCTTCCCCCCACGACACGGACTTGATGAGCCAACTAGTTCATATCTTATTGTTAAGGCCACTAGTTGGACAATTGTGTCTGTGAAACACATTGTTGGAGTGTACCTGAGCAGCTCACCTCGGCTACTCAGATGTAATAGCATCTTGGCGGCATCCGAGCAAAGTAGTCACCAGGGGCGGCTTGCACGAACATGCAATAACGAAAATAATAACGAATTTAGAAACGCGTTCTAGTGCGGACTAGGAGTTGTCTAAGAAACATTTAAGAACGCGTTCATAAATTCCTTATTATTTTCGTTATTAAATCTTTGTGCAAGCCGCCCCCGGAAAGCGTCCTTTTGCCGGTATCCGTTAGGACATCGCATTTCAACCTGAAAGGCCGCGTGGTTGCGCGTTTACTCGCCTGCCGGTTAGCAGTATGGACACCCGCTGGTCCGCCGCGGTGACGCCCTCTGTGGCGTACCTCCGTTCGGCGGCCAGGTGCACCACTTCGGCAGCACGTGTCAGGTCCACGAATCGATTCTTGCTCACCTGCGGTCGGCGAGCGGATGTTGATTGATTGATTGATTGATTGATTGATTGATTGATTGATTGATTGATTGATTGATTTAGTGAGTGAGTGAGTGAGTGAGTGAGTGAGTGAGTGAGTGAGTGAGTGAGTGAGTGAGTGAGTGAGTGAGTGAGTGAGTGAGCGAATGAGTCATCGATCGATTGGTTAACTGAACATCGCTTATCTCGATGAAAAAAAAATGATGAGGTAACAAATATACCTTTAATTTCCCTGCCTTTCCTAGCGTACTGGCGCGCAGTTTTAATGTCTGCGATGTGAAAAGCAAGAAGCTATAGGTTTCTTACGTACGCTTGGTCGAGTTGTTTATCGAAGCCTGTACTGGATTCCTTGCATCAAACCTCCATCAACACGAAAGCCTGACGCCAATCATTGAGCCTGCATACTAGTCTAGCAGTCACCACACCAAAAAAACCAAGTGACAGAATGCTCTGTCGCGAATACAGCAACTGGTTAGTCGCATATTTGTCGTACATTTGTATATTGTATGTTTTTATATAGTATACTTGTTGGACTATTCGGTGATTCTTATCGTAATTTCGTGATTACCGCACTGTTTAATCGAGGAACTGGTCCCACTGGTGCAGTAGTTGGCCTCCTATAAATAATAAATAAATAAATACCTCCCTCGTAAAACGTCGCACTGTGAGGATCGCTGGAATACACATAATAGAGAGGTGTAGATTGGAAGACACAAGTGAATTGCGCACCCGAGAGCCCAAAGCTGCTTCGCTTTCGCTGCAAGCTGGAGGCACGCCTCTCGAGTTCCTTACTCATCTGTCAGCCCTGCAGTGCCGCAGTGAACGTAATGGAGGTGGCATGCACCGCGAAAAGTTGTTCCGGTGTTCCGTGTTCCTTTTCACGAACCGAGCGGACCGCGTGTGCCGGGCCGCTCACCTGGTAGGGCAGGAACATGCGCTCGTAGAGGGTTCTCAGGTGCGTCGGCATTCGAGGTGGCAGCGCTCGCCAGGCCAGGCGCAGCGCGTGCGCCGCGTTCACCAGCAGGCAGGTAAGGTGCCAGGCGAGAACGTCGGGCGCGCACACCACCAGGCCGGCCCAGATGCTGGTCAGCGCGAAGCTCAGCGTCAGCAGCCAGCGCAGCACCAGCGACGACAGCGAGAACCGGTGCGGCACCAGGAACGCCGCCGCGAAGCAGATCTGGGCGCCCTGAGCCATCGAGACCGGTCACACCGGTATATATAGTACGCTGACTCGACTGTGCTTTGTAGAGTCACGTATACATGTGTCGTGCGCCAACGACCGAATCTATTTCATTTAGTAATTTGCTATTGGCATATACTTTCATGTCTGAAAGAGCGCTGTTGTGTAGGAATTTCGCCATGGGAAAAGTTGCGAAAGCCATTTCGCCTTGTATCATCTTATGTGTCAGTAAAGGGAACGAGCTATATAAAAGTAGAGACCATAGCGCCTGTTCGTAGCATATCGGTTTGACGAGCTGGTATCGCAAGTTTCAACTAAATGTATCGCAAGGTAAAACGACAACGCAAAAAGAGACTCATGTGTCCGCGTCCCTGTGTCCGTGTTTTTAAGTTGCTTTTAGCTTTATGAAAACTTCTTGAGCACAGGCCCGAGGGCAAGACCTAGAAACACGCCACTTCTTTCACCGTACAACCACGCGTGGCAGCTATCGTTCGGGTTGCTCGCCGCATACCTGCCATAGGATGTGCTGCGCGTCCTCCCAGGACTCGCAGCCTCCGGCAGCGTTGGCGGCGTTGGGCAGCGAGACGTTGACGACAGAGCGCCTGTACACCGAGGATGAGGACCCCTTGCTGTGGCTGACCGGGGCCTGGGGCAGCTGCACCATGGATCAGGGCATCGCCGCAGCAGGAGGAGGGCCGCCTCCCGCTCCCGCCGCCGCCGCCGCCGCCCCACCACTTTGCAGGCTCGGCCGCCCTCCTACCGGTGACCTCCGAAGCTCAGCATTGCAACGTGTAACTCCTGCACGAGAAGCGTTGGCGGGGTCAGGAATGGCGCATGTGGTCCACAACATCGTAGTCGCTCGAGGTGTTTGGCTGGTTGTGTTCGTGCACTATGGAGTAGTCTTAGATATGGCTACATGATTTTATGCGCCATACCTTTTGCGGATGGCATTAGAACACCAGGACAGGTACACGAACACGAAGTCGGAACGACTGTCGGAACGTCGAAAGTCGGAACACTAACACGAAGAAAGTCGGAATGACTTCCTTCGTATTAGTGTTCCATGACCTCGGTGTTCTTACGCTATACGCAAGAATCGTGGAACTTTACCTTGCAGCCAGCCTAGTTTCAAGCGTCGATTGATTGAGAACGAGCGGTCGATATGCGTAAGGTTGGCTTTGCTCGCCCCCGATCAGTTCTTGGAAAGATCAATAAGTATTCAGCTAGAGCTATCTGGTGCAACGTTCGGTTCATTGCGCTGCCTTCCGCGTGAAAGTGTGCCTCGAGTGGCACGACTGGCCACTCGAGGCACAATTAAAGTGCCTCGAGTTGCCAGTCGTGCGGCAATTTTGCGTGCATTTGCAGGCTTCTTTCATGCTCGGAAAAACACTATTATGTAGCACGTATTGAGCAACACAAAGCAGTATCGGAAGTTTTTCATGTCGCTCTACAATGTTCTCATTGACGCTTCTTATCTAATTATAACATTTGAGACGTTTATTTATTAAATAAGACTAATTATCTAATTAGGCGGAATTAAAAAATAGTTTGAGTGCCTCCAGGAGATGGCAAACAATATTACCTTGGTTCTGTCCAGCTACGTGGCATGTACATATTTTTATATTCTGGCTAAAGTTGTCTGGGACACACTGTATATCTGACATGCGCTTGCGAACAATGAGCTGTTGAAAGTTGCGCAATTTTTCATTATTTTCCTCTTTGGTGTTGTCCTTCGCGCGCATACCAGCGCAGTAAACTGAATGGTCCCGGAAAGAACGATCTCTGACTCGTTGATCGTGCCTGCCCGGCGATTTGAGCACATATGGACCCGCATATGACCTATGTGCGGCCACGTGCCATCGGCCGCTTCCGTTGTTCGGCGCGTAATGGTTTCGGTGGCATACGTTCTGTGGTGCGTCGCAACCTCCTTTCTTACGACACGGCGTTTGCGGTAGTTGTCCGTCGGCCCGTCCGTTTCCGGCACTCTCAATGCTTGGAGACGCTTACGAACGTTCGTGAGGCGCTCCGCTTGCGGCTTGGAACGGGAGCCGTTCCAGATGCGGCTGTTCTAAAGCAACGAAATCGACCGGTCAGACGAAGACAATGTAACCGCTCTGCAAGTGGTATTCTGGAAATGCAAGTCGCGAAATGTTGATCTGCGCGCAGCTCTTTTTTACTAAAGTTCAGGGCACCTTCTTATAGCGGTGGGAAAAGATAATCGTTTTGAAGAATTCAATTGTCACTACGATAAAATGCGAAACATAGCCTCGTCAGTTTTATACAATGGTTATAGTCCAGAATCTGTTACCTGCGTTCTAAATAAATTTCTTGCATAAAGACCACAATGTAAATGAGTTTAAGGACGACCGCTCTCAAGAGGGCAATAAGGACCTAATATTGTGGCCAGGGGAAATAACATTGTCTTACGAAAACGTGGCGAGGACGATATTAAATGCGGTATGCTGGGAACACTCAATGGTAGGGCGAAGTGCATAAATGCTACCTCCTTCCCAGTCCCTCTTGTTTCTCTCTAGCTCACACTTAGTTAAACGTAAAAAAGAAAACAATAAACGCATCCTTATTGCTTGGCCGACGATGTGTTATCAACAAATTATACCTTGTGCCGCTCAGAGACGGCGTCACACAGGTGCCTGGATATGTCCTCCACACGCTCCTTGTACGTACATTATATTGTGCATTGACAAGCTTTTTTCAACTGTAACTTTAACGGCATTAAGCAAAATATTTATCCCTTGTGCGTGAAGTGAAATGCACGTGGAACTCTATGCAAGTAGTTTAATCATATTCTTTCCGTCACCTGCCGAGGAAATCGTCTATAATTTGTAACAGACTATTGTGTCGTCACAGATGACGAAAATCTACCTCAATGTGCGTCTTGAATAACGCGACATGACAACATACTGAGTTCGGAATGCAGAATCAACGTGTCACGCCTACCACACGATGCTACATCTACGTCTCTGCATTTAGGCAAAGAAAAGCGGTTTATACGGCAACGAACATCCGAAGACGGCTACTTCATTCATGCGCTACATTGAGATGCTGCTTTCAACATCCCGACCGTGGTTCTTAAACAGAACGTGCTTTCTTTATCGCTTATTGCACTATATCAATTGGTAATAAAAACCGAAATGCGAAGCGGTTATGTCCCTGAGTTGTCTTTGATTCTCAGAAGCATATAGTGCTCGTTATGCACAACAGGGCAAAAGCTGTTACACACCGTGAATGCCTCACTTTACATCGTCGCCACCGTCTTCACTCTCTCTTTCTCGGAAACTAGTTGTTTACCCTTTCTCTTGGCACATTGCTACAAGGGTGCAGAAATCTACGGAGAACAGCCGTCGCCGTAGCAAAGACGACGATGAGAACGCTGATCCGTATTTACAAAACGTCTTTACGTTAAAAGCGTTCGTGCCAGCCAATAGTGATGTAGGATATATTATTAGCGAAGGCGATCAGCCAATGAAAAACAGCACTTACGAACGGAAAGCTTTGTGAATTCGTCTCAATGTTTTTCATCGTGCGAGCTGTCCATCATTTTGTTGAGAGCCTCTCCTCTTGGTATAAGGAAATTCTGTATATGGTCACGGCTTGAGTTTTGTTTACGTAACGATATTGCAGTGACCAGACGCAGCCTGCTCTGAGCGACGCACAGTCAACCACAAAATTTTACGCAACACGAGATCTGAGAAAAAGCTGAATATCTGCGCAACCTTACAACGCGGTCTACAGTACTCACATTTACAGCCTCTACTAGTACATGTGAACAACATCGTAATATTCTGTTTTACTGGCTACTGTTACAGACTGCCCGGACATTGAATGGTTTGTGAGATCTCGTGGTACGTAAACTTTTGTGGTTGACTGCACTTCTGTCGTTTTCCTTCAACAACTGTCTCTCCTTCTCCCTCGCTCAGCGATAGAAAGAAATAGAGAAAGGGGCGCTCAGCGAACACGTGACAGCCATTCCGGCGAGCGAGCATCGTTGCACCATTAGCGCCGCGGCCGCAGAGCGGGGCCAGCTACCAACGGCGACCGCCCCGATGCCGGTCGTTGATGCGCTGTCCCGTTACGCTATGCGGAGCAGCCGAGCGGCTCGGGTCGCCCTAGCCTAGCCTAGCCTGGGCGCGCGGTTCGCGACGTGCTTCTCGGAGACCCGCTTTCTTTTTTTGGCTCTCGGGCCATTTCGGCCAGTCGCGCGGTTGGCGGCCGGACGGAGTACGAGGAGGAGGGGCGGGGGCATATTTACAAGGTACGTACGGTCGAATGGCTGAACAGGCAGACGCGTGCTGCGCAGCGGCCTGGACTACGCGTTATTCTACGCTATAGCGCTGCTTGCAACGCGCCAGGGAACATGTGGAACTGCAAACGGGGTCGCGTGCCTCTCGAAGATTATAATACCTTTTTCTCGCGCACGAAGTTCGGCGCAACTTTAACCAAAAAGACGTATATAGCTATACAGTGTTGCTAAAACGCTTGCTCATAAAAAGAAGAAATATCGGAGGTACGTCGTGTTGTGTGCGTGCGTGCGTGCGTGCGTGTGTGTGTGCGTGTGTGTGTGCGTGTGTGCGTGTGTGCGTGTGTGCGCGTTTTTTTGTTTGTGTGTGTGTGTCAACAGGCTGGTCTCATTTCACGATATAACGTACCACTATCGCCTTAACAGGCAACTTTACCTGCGCCCTCACAAGACCTTAACCAAGGTCCAAGAAATCATCTGGCGCCGGTTGCAGAGCCACTACTCCCCCAACCCGGCAGTATACGCTCACATATACGCTGGTCAGCACTCTCCTTCTTGCATTCGTTGTGGCGATGAAGCCACATTAGATCACATACTTTGGAATTGTCCGGAGAACCCGCCTCCTCCAGAACTGAATCGGCTTCCTACTTTAGAGAAGTGGGAGGCCATGCTGCTCAGCTCCGACCCGGCAGTGCAACTCCGCGCCGTCGAGCGGACTAAAGAGGTCGCCGAGAGCCAGGGGCTTCCGCTTGCCGAGTGCTACCAACAACACATCATCTCCAAACCTTCTGCCGATTAATAAAGTCTTCAATCACCATCGTCGCCCCTAATTCTAATATCATCAAATCAATCAATCGTGATAAAACTGCTGCTGTCCATCAGTGCATTGTCATGTCACGCATTTTGACTGTGAAATGCAAGCTGCCTCCTTCACAGTGTGTATGTGTGATTCATCACGGCGAAGAAGCAGCACAAACATGGAACAACTTTTTATGGATACTTTGGCAATGACTTGGGCAAATTGATTCCGGCAGTGACCAAGTTTGTACAAGCTCACTGTTTGAGGGACAGTACCGAGCGTGATTTCAGCACAATGAAGCTGGGCTTTTATTTCTCGTGGTCGGCGTCGTATGCTTTTAGTCATGCGCTTGTTTCATCTAGATCAGGCGGACTTCCGTCAAACCACAGGCTTCACCAAGTTGACGACTACATATCGACAAAGCAAAGTGGCGGAAGCTCACGGTGAAAAGCAAGGAAAACCGATGAAAGTAGAAAAAATAAAGAAAGAAGAAGTAGAAGAAGAAGGAAGAGAGCAACCATGAAAACGCCAATGCTTTCTATATTTTCTTTTTCTTTTTTAAATCTATTTTAGCGCCACTTACTAGTCGCTCTCGTTTCTCCAATCTCCGACAGGTGGCTACAGTTTCACTGCGCGCATAAAAACATAACACCGTCGTGGAGGACAATATAGGCGACAACGCGTAACTGCATGTTCAAGAATAAGTATTGTTACTACGAAGTGAATTGTGGAGAAAGTACCGTGCATATTATCCTTCGGTAGCAATGTCAACCTGAAGACAGAAATGGGAGCCGCTTTACTTCAAAATAATATTGAAGCACACAATGGAGGGCCTTTCTGAGTGCTGCCCTAAATTCTGCTTTATGTTGTGTCTTTTTCACAAAAAAGAGAAAGAGAAAGAAATAGCTCTTCCCGAAGAAGTTGTGCCGCTCGTTGCCTACACATCTGTATCGGCATGTTTGCACAGCGCAAAAGACCAGGACTGAAGGAAGAACACAAATCTTATCAAGCTACACATCTGACTCTGACTTCGATTATCGCCCAGCGCCTCGGAGAGTTATTAACCGCTTATTCATGCTCCCGGCTATACAGGCCTCTTGAGGCGCTCGTTTGTTTCTAGTTTTCTTTTCTCTCTTTTGCAGTCCAGAACAATTAGCAGTTGCAACGCGTGCAGTCATAATGTGCGCACCCAGTAATCTAGCCATTAGTATGCGTCCAAGTCAAGAATGCGTTAATCTAAGCAGGCGTTTCTCATTCCGTATTCTCGGCCGAGCGGGCGGAAATTGATTTTCTTATTGCCGTTGCTGTGTTTGTCCTGAGTGCGGCGCGCTGCTGCCTCGTTATCATCAATTAGCAGATCAGTTGGCGAAATGACAATCACGTCTCGTTTTCCTCTTCTCCTACCGGCGGTGAGATGACCGGCCGTAACGAACGCGCCCGCCTGCTGGTCGACTCATTTGTACTGACGTAGATCGCGTGACGCTCAGAAAAAAAAAAAAAAGCGCTGGCAATGTTACGCGCTCTCGGTGCTTCGAATGCGCCTTAGGCAACGGGGGGCGCGCACAGCAACTGTCCGTTTCAGAGTTCGGACGTCCTGCAGTAGTATTTGCGTTGTGAAAATCACGCAAGTTACCGGCGCACTTTATGTCGGTATTTGTGGCTTCGCATTGAAAAAAACAACAACACTCTTTTAAAATTTAAATGGTCCCTTTACGGCGGTCCGGTGGCGAACGTACGCAAGCGCGCAGTGATTTTGAGACACTTTACATACGTATTAAAAAAATAGTAATTATACGGTACAACCATACATTGCGCTGCACGCTGGGCGAGTTTATACCGTAGCGTAGTGCAGGCGCTCGACCAACGCGTAAAGTGAATCCGACAAAACAGCACTGTGTGTCTTTGTCTTCCCTTCGTGTTCTGTGTGAGACGTTGCTTGTACATCACGGCAAAAGTGAACTGCTACCGCCTCCCGGTCAACGATTCAGCACGGTCAAAGATTCAGCGATCTCGAACAAAGTTTTCATTCCCTTCCCTTTCATAATTGTGAGTTGGCTTTGTTACAGGACAGTAATGCTATTAAAAAAGCTAGATTTAAAGGCAAAGTTAATATATTCTGGAAAGTTGTGTTGGCACGAATGATTGGGTGAGTTCAGTTTAAGTCAAGCTGTTTAAATGTAATACGTAAACAAAGTAAACCATCGAGTCTTCATTGCTTCATAGTTCAGGAGTTCACATTCATAGCTATCTTGTTATTCCTTCCTCAGGCAGGTGGTCAAAACAAAACAGCGGATCAGTTGTAACAGCACCATATATACACGTTCACAGCTCGCAGACCTATCGCTATTTGTCTTTGCACGCTCTAGGCTACACAGCATGCACACGACCAAGTAGTCGTGCGGCTGACAGAACCTAACGGACAAACTTTTCCCTGTACGCAAAGTAAATGATTTGTGCATTATCGTTTTGACAAAGCGAGCTTCTGCCAAAAGTCTATATGTACGGGACAGGAACAGAAAGCAGACTATATCCAACCAATTCCGTTCCCTTAATGCTTCCCGACTTTCCCAACTATTCTTCTTTGCTTCCTCA